>NC_066630.1:24096464-24405310 GCF_025201925.1 Gopherus flavomarginatus | reverse complement strand
CATACTTGGCCACCTAATCATCCAATTACACTTCCTTTTGAGGTAGGGTTGATGCCCAAGTAACAAATTCTGGGGAAAACTAAATTATTTGCCAAAAGAAGAACTAGATTTTGAAAAATTGGCCTATAATGCTTAAAAATATATATTTTGTTTTTTCCTGAGGCTAGATTGCAGTCTGTTCTGTGTGCTGGTGGAGAGGGTACATATTGCCCATATTGCCAGCCACACCTACTGTCATTCTGTGTGGGAGGGAAAGCATGTTCCATAGGAGAAGAGGGAAGGGGCCGGGAATGGATGGATCTGCACCTTCCTTCCCACAGTTATATTAATGCATAAGGTGATGTATGTTGGCCTAGATATAGACCCTCTGAGAGTCACAATCGCCTTCCTGTCCAGCGATGCACTTCCCCTTACTCTGGGCTCATGGCAGATTCAGGACTGAGCCCATATTAGGAAATCCATGATGTGAAGAACAATGTGCTGACAACAAAGATTGTAATAAAGCCTTATCCTGAATATGCTCCACTTGGTCTTCAGAATTCTCATTCTAGCAGATTATTCTTTCAGTCCCATGAATATACTATTCTGACCATTGGTACTACTGCAGTTAAAGCTGAGTCAACCTTTCCATTACACACTCTTCTCTTCAGTGATTTGTAATAAACCATGGCTATTAAAACTTGCTAAGGGCTGAAGCTTCCCAGACGAGTCTGAACCCTGAAGCAAATGATTTCTATCAAATCTAATGAAAGAAATCTGTTTGGCTATTTTTTTCAGCTACGGAGAGATTTTCCAGTTTAAAGTTAGTGGACTGAGATGCTGTTTTGCAACCTTTAAGCTAGTGGTGTATTTCACTGGACCTTATTTCAGCATACCTGGAAGGGAAGTAAATGCCACACACATGTCCTTTAAAGGCCCTTACCTCAGGACAGTTTAGCATTTGAAACAGTGTCCCTAGCCCATGTTTGCCAGAAGCTGGGAATGGGTGACAGGGAATGGATCATATGATAATTACCTGTTCTGGTCATTTCTTCTGGGGCACCTGGCATTGGCCACTGTCAGAAGACAGGATACTGAGTTAGATAAACCTTTGGTCTGACCCACTATGGCTGTTCTTATGTTCTTAAACTAAACACATAAAGAACACAAAATAAAAGAACTCAATCGACGCAGGCTGGCTACAGTTCTTGGAGACATACCTGTCCCTTTCCTTCTCTCCCCTTTCGGCCTTATATATCTCATTCAGCTGTCTGATAAACATAGATCCCTTAACCTTTTCCAGGCAACTGTTTTCATATCTGAAGTGTAGCAATGGGTTTCTGTGATAAAGGGGGAGCAATCTATTCTGTTTAACAAACTACTGTTGTCATTTTGGGGCAAATGGCCTGCTCCTGATCCCATTAAAATCGATGGCAAAACTGGCATTGGGGAAGAATTTGGGCCCTAAGGACAACTTGTGCTCAGGCACGCAGGTTCAACTCCTGAATGAACTTGGCCCTAAAGGTCAAAGCTTCATTAAAAAAAAAAAAAGACTACTGCTCTCCTTAAGTAATTTTTAATAACTGCAAAACTTTTGAATCATGAGCTATAACAGCATATGTATTAGAGCTGGTTTAATCCTATGACATATGTGAAATGAATATACAGTCTTTATCCTATCCTGAGTAGCCAGTTGTCCATGTTCAGCAACACCACCTCTGTAATTATCACCTTTGTTGGTAGTCCTAACAGAGAAGCTAATGGTTGAATGGCTTCTTGCTACCTACTGTCACCTCTTATAATAGCCAATGAAATCTAACTCCAATGTGATTTTCTGTCTTCTTTGTATTAACTCATGTGCCTAACTGGCTGTTTGCATGTGCAAATACCTAATGTACGTGTGCAAATTACTATGATTGCATGTGCAGATCAGACACTCAAAAAGCAACAGGAAAAAATGAATGCATATTGGATGTCTTGTGCTGCTTGGAGGCAAATAATTTCCTAGCAATTGTGTGTGAAATAGGAAAGAGAGAGAAACTAACAAATAGGAAAAAAAAATCCATCAATGAGTGAAATAAGCTATCAGCTTCCTGAGCTAGCTCCTTGATCATTTTCAAAGACAACTTTGGAAGAGATACAGGGGAAGTATTGATAATATTAGATGCAGGGCAGATGAAGAGAGCTATAAAGCCATCTTTCCCTCCCGTTTAATGATGAAGCACTCTAGACCCATGTGAATTCCATCACATCCCTTACACTCTATATAGTGCCATAATTGTAAATGGCATTTTACAACACACTGCATTAGCTACTCCTTCTCCGACTCCCCTCCACTTGGTATTTTACACAGGCGAGATACCATGTGTCAAGCAAAGAAATAAATAGAACAATATCCCTATCCCTAAAAAAACCTCACTACCTAAATGCCTGAGAAGGCAAAGGTGTGTGATTGCTGATCGGGTTAATTACTCATCTGAAGCCTGAACTTTTGCTGTCCTTATACAGGAAAAACTGAAATAAATGAGAGTTTTACCTACAATAGGACTGCAAAGTTTAGTAGCTAGAATCAGGGTCTGGATAATGCCATGACTGGAGCCTAAACAAACACCTCCGATAAATTTAAAAGCGGAAATGGAGAAGCTGGATTCTTCTGACATTTAACATGATCTCATAGGCCATCTTTTTCCTGTGACAATAGACCTTGCCAGTGACCTGTTAATAACTTTATTTGAACTGCTCAAAACAAAGTCTTTCTCTTATTTCATTTGTCGTGCTCCCCAAATCTTTTTTGGATTTGGATACGTGGAGCTGGCATTTCCTAATGCCGGACCTGTCAATCACCAATGTCATTTCTTAATTGCAGAATAATCACACTTTTTAAGAAAAGGAACCCAAATATATGTGTTGTATTTATTATTCCTTAAATCTGTAAATGAAAATGATCAGTCATGTTCATTATGTATTCACAAATTGACAGTGTTCCTCCCTGTGGCATCTGGACGAGTTAAAGAATAAAGAACACAAAAGCCGATTATTATTTAGAAATCACAAAAGAAAGACAGGAAGTACACTGATTTGCTTTAGATGTATTCAACACAAAGCCTTGGCTGAGAAGATCAGCCTTGTGCTGAGCTTGGAAACTAACAAATGTAGGCTCTTAATGACTGCCAGCTTGAGTTAGCTGGGGGTCTTCCACTGAAAATTCCTTGGCCTCCCTACTCCTCAAGATCATGCATTTGAGGAGTGTTGGTTTAAAAAAAAATATTCAGCTGATGTCGCAGGGAGAGAGCTGGCCTCTAAGGTAACCAGGTCCAAGGAGCATACAGAGCGTTTATAGGTTTTAAAGACAGTTACTTGAGCTGAACCCAGGAGCAAGTGGGAAGTTAGTGCAGTGCAGAGAGCACAGGCATAACGTGATAATGCTGATCCACTTCACTAAGCACAGAAGGCCTGTTGTAGAGAAAGGAGTTAGGTCAGCCATATTAGATTGGTGTCAAGCAAAAAAAGGGAGGATTGTTGAGTGAAGCGTTTTCTATTGCCGGACTGGTTTCTCTGATCTTATAGATTTGGTAAGTTGAAATCCAAATGACTGTAAAGCCATTTCCTCCTCAGCCATGCTATGAGAGTATTGGTTTTGTTACAAGGAGATGGGTAAGTAAGTCCCTGATGTACCATAAGCTTTAATAAACAAATGGTTTGAAAGCTTAAAATATTGGGGGTTTGGGGCTAAAATCTTGCTCTCAGGTAAATTTTTCAGTTTTTTTTATTGACTCTTCAATGGACCTTAGGTCCTAAATCACTTAGGTGGTTTTGAAAATGTTACCTTCCATCTTTTTCTTTTGCTATAAACAGTGGTGGCTACTTTCAGAAGTGGGAGAGGTGCCATTAACATGCTGGGGAGTGAAAGTAAAGAACATAGCGGGAACAGCAGCTAATGAGAGAGTATGTGATTATGAATTCTTTGCGGAGGGCACCTTCTTTCTGTCCTGTGTTTGTACCTGGCAGCCCTTGGTGTGATTGGGTCCTGGTGCAGGCACTACTGCAATAAATAATAATTAATAAAAGATACAAGGTGAATCAGGAATGAGCAGTATCACCCTGCTTTAATGTTCACCTTCTCCCATTGTTCTGTTAGTTGCTTCTCCTGCTATGTTCCTCTCTTTTGCCCCCAGTGTGTAAGTTACATCACGTACAGATGAGTACTTCATACTACCATTGATAGCACCTTGTGAGTTTGTCCCCAGGTTGTTTTCCCTTTTGTAGAACTGTTTCTGTCCTTCCTTCTTTTTCTGATATGCAAAACGGGCAAGTTGTTTTTATAAATGAAGGAGAAAACAAATAAAATCCAAACTGTTATAGTGTAAAAATATCCATAGGGAAGTTCATACGGTATCATATTTTGAACTATATTAGGCATATAGTTTCTATCCTTGTAAGACTCTGATCTAAGTAAAATGAGAGCAGACAAGCAATATTCAGCTTCTCTCCACTTGATATAAATGTTTCTAAGCTGTGGCCATTCTTCCAGTATTACTGAATGTTACTCAAAGCATTCTGAAAAGTCAGACCACATTATTCATGATAAAAATTCTCCAAACCATGGGTACGTTTTCATACAAAGCCTACGTAAGATGATGAGGGATTACGTCAGAGTAAAACAGACTGATGTTTAGAATATGGTTTTAGTTTATAAGAGACGATGCAATGTATCTAAGTATTTCTACCATGCTCATTGTCATGGTATGGTATCTGAGCGCTTAAGCTGCAGTAGGCATGAATTGCTGAGAGATGAGACTATGCTTCATGCATTTGATTAAAAATGAAAAGGAACATACGTTTGACCCTGAAATTAAAAATCAAGCCAATGGATTCCACAGTGACACATTCTTGATTATGTATCAATCAGGTAATTTTTAAGCTAATATAAATTTCCTTTGGGAAAATCAAATTGGGGCAGAGGAAGCTGTTGTAGCTAGTCTACATAACTCCCCAAGTGTGTATGGCACTTAAGAAAAGAACATAAAATCCAAGGAAGCTTAGCAGAGACAGGGTGCAAAACCACAATGCACGTACAGTGGTCACTTTCTTCCAATCTGCTCCTTGTGCATAGAGCACCCCCTCTTGATCTAGTTTGTATTTCCACTGTCCTGTCCCCTCTCTCTCTTTGGTCAAGATCCATTTCTGCGAAGAGGCTGACCATAAATAACCAATTGACTGTAGGTGGGCTGATGCCCTGAAGGGAACTTCTGATTCCAATCTAACATTAAGTTCCTTCTAGATTTTTCTGTGAATACATCGTGTGCACATCATATTATTCATTATTTATATTGCAAAAGCATGCAGAGGCCCCAACCGAGATTAGGAGCTCATTATGCGAGGCACTGCATACATGAATATAAGAGAGAGGTCCTGCCCCCAAACAGTTCACAGTCTAAATAGACCAGATGAACAACAGGTAGCAGGAGAGACAGAGGCACAGAGGTTAAATGACTTGACCAAGGTCACATAGCAGGATATTGGCAAAATAGGGAATAGCATCCATGTTGCCTGACCTCCTGCCCTATCCACCAGATTATGCTGCCTTCCTACACATAATTGTACATTATACACTCTTATTGCTATTCCTATTATTTTTTCTCTCTACTCCTTCCTACTTCTGTTCTCAATTAGGCTGTAAGCTCTTGAAGGTGGGGACTGTGTTTGTACAGCTCCTAACACAATGGGGCAGTGTTCCTGACTGGAGTCTCTAGAGCCTCCTGGCATACAAATAACAGATAATACAGACACACACACACACACACAAGCAGATTGATCAGTGTGATGGCTGCAGATAGCATGTTTGAGAGGGGAGTGTAATTAGGATGGATTACAGAATGACCAAGGGAGAAGGGACAGAGCAGGTAAGAATCAGGAAGGAAAGTATAAGGGACAGGAATGGAACAAGGTTGAGGTGAAGCTTCTGTGAGACATTAGAAACTGAATTACTGTGAAACAGTAGTCATGCCATTCATATTATTATATAAAGTATATTCTGGAATGTGTGTGCTCCCACAGAAGTTAGTGACAATAACTCTCTTTATCCTTCATTTATTCTTTGCTTTGTAATAGAAATAAACTGTTGTGGTACAGCATGTAGTAACTACAAACAAAACAGGGCACTGGTAGTAAACAGTGGGCTATTCTCCATTCGGTCGTCTTGTGTGAAGGTGGTTTAGTTAGGATGTTTTTCTTTTCTGATTTGATAGTACACCGATCACTTTGATAGGGTCAGTGAGGGGTGCTTAGATGGAAAAGGGCAGATTTTCAGCTGGGGTAATGCAAGCCAATGGAGCTGGGCCCACTGATAGCAGCACAGGATCAGGCACAACATTCTTGTTGTATGCTGCATAAGGTCTGGCAGGAAATGTATGATACCAGGTTGTCTCCTTGTACAAATCTTACACAGTCATCTTAAATTTTTTGTTTTAAATTCAGTATAAAAATAAGGTGCCACAAGTACTCCTGTTCTTTTTGTGGATACAGACTAACACAGCTGCTAGTCTGAAATTTGTAGTATTTTTTTCCTTCTCCTCTTTCCTTTGGAACTGTACGTGTTGCATACTAATCAAGAATAAGATAAACTTGGGATTAAAGAAGGTTTATAAAATAAACAACCCCTCATTTTTCTCCACTACATGAATTTTTCCAAAGATGTTTGTTTTCCATTATGACAGATTTCAGTGGTAGCCGTGTCAGCTAGAGTGACCAGACAGAAAATATGAAAAATCGGGACGGGGGTGAGAGGTAATAGGAGCCTATATAAGAAAAACACCCCAAAATTGGGACTGTCCCTATAAAATCGGGACATCTGGGCACCCTAGTGTCAGCAAAAAAACCCCAGGAGTCCTTCTAAGGTGCCACAAGGCTCCTCATTTTTTTTTGTTTTCCAATAGTAAATGTGTGTTTTCGCTGGTACTGAAAATGCATTCTTGGGTGCTGATTCCACTCCTTTATCTGTGCCTTCCCTGAGGCTACAGCTGAGGTTAGATAAGTTAAATATAAAAAGAGCATGTGGATTTGTTAACTATCTGGGTGAAAGCTCTTGCCCACATGCTCAGGGTTTAACTGATTGCCATATTTGGGGTCCAGAAGGAATTTTCCTCCAGGGAAGACTGGCAGAGGCCCTGGAGCTTTTTTGCCTTCCTCTGCAGCGTGGGGCATGAGTCATTTCCTGGAGGATTCTCTGAATTTGAAGACTTCAATAACTCAGACATAGGTTAGGGGTTTGTTATAGGAGTGAGTGGGTGAGAGTTTGTGGCCTGCATTGTATAGGAGGTCAGACTAGATGATCATAATGGTCCCTTCTGACCTTAAGTCTGAGTCTGAGTTCCATAACATTATTTGATTAAAATGTTTTTGTATGAGCCATGATAATGTAAATATTGAGATATTATTGAGCCTATGAGTACATCTGTTTTGGTGCAGAGAAAATGCTCAGCTAGGGCATACAGTAGACACTCAATACTGGAAATTATTTAGGGCTCTTTATCCACTACTTAATGTCTGGACCTCAAAGTGGTTCTTACATTTCAGAGGGTGCACAGGATTTCAATATTCACAGTGATTTAGCAGGCTTGTTTATAAAGTCCTTTTAAATAAAGATAGTACATCAGCTTCTGTGAGAGACAATAAAAAAACCTAGTGGGAGGTGATACACTGACTCCTTCACCTTAAACTGCATCCCCAGGTTCAGGACAAGCCAAGGCTTTTTAAGCAAGAAAATAATCCCTTTGATGTGATTTACTCTGATCATCAAATGTATTACTGATAGCTGTGATCTGAAGTGATTAGCAAGTGTTTTGGTATCACTTCATCTCTGCACTCAGCCTTTTGCAAGTGCACGAAATGCCAAATGTGTGAGGGAGAGAGGCAAAGATAAAAATACAGTATGATGTCCTAAGCCTCCAGAAAAACAGCTTTCAAAATGTGGATTAAATCTGCTTTGACATGAGAGAGACTTGGAATTTTGTAGCTATACTCAAATCTTCAATACATCGTCTTTTTACCTAGCTGATCGGAGCAGCACTATGACATTCTGTTGCTTTTCATGAAGCTTCCTTTCAAATTTTATGAAGTTCTGATTTCAACTATTTTTAAAAAAAACTTTAAAACCTCTGGTTCTAGCATTTATCTCTTTTACAAGATGCTTTAATATGAGTAACTATTGTAGATTATGACTGTAGGGAAGGTCAGTATGAAAACTGAAACAATTGCCCACAATATTCCCTACATCCATCTCTATTAGATGATTGACACTAAATTGTTAGATGTTTACAGATAATATGACTCTTTCTTTGTTTATATTCTGTTTTGCCCTGAGCAAATGATACCACTTCAAAGGCTAAATACAGAAATGGTGTTCAGCAGGAAGTCTAGCATTCAGAACAACTTACAAGCATGATTTTAGGAGTGAATCTCTGACATACTGATTCAGAACAAAGGACTAGGGGGGGCCCTATTCTCATCAAAAGCTCATAAACAAATATAGCAATACTGACATAAATAATAATACATTTAATAGTGGTGACTACTCCAACTTTAATTTGTAGAGCTGGTTGAAAATAGTAATTTCTATCTCATAGGAAATTCTGATATCAGAATGAAAAGTTGAAATATCAATTTTTTTCTTAAAACAGAAACTTCTGAAAAAAAATTCAGAAATATCAATGTTTCATTTCAGGTCAGCTCGATTATTACACTGAGTCTATCGGAGCTGCTTCAATGACTCCTGGGAGATATAAAGCATGTTCCTCATCCCCCATGGGCTGGGCAACCCAGCTGGACTACCTGTCCCATGATGCACCACAGTAATGAGACTCCCATGATGCATTGTGTTGGTTCAGTCAAAGAAAAGACTGTGGTACATCATCGGAGCTATAGTCCAGTGAGGAAGCTGGGTCCATAGAGGAGAATAAAGGCAAACTACAACTCCTGTGAGACAGCATAATAATAATTCAGGTTGACACAGATTAATACCAAACTGACTGGAAACTAAATATTTTGATTTGATTTTGAAAAAAAAGTTTTGATCTGGATTAACCCAAAATGAAACAAAATATTTAATTTTACTTTTTCCTTATGGAAAATTAATACAATTCAGCCATTCAGTGCCTGGGAATAAGTTATGAATAACAGTTTGGTTAAAAGATAAACTGGAAGATAGACTGGTGTCCATGGTGCTGAAGCTAACATCCGTTTTCCTGTGGAAAATTTTGATTTATGGAAACTGCATTTTCCATCAAAGAAACATTTTGATGGAAAATTCCTGCCTACTTCTAATTATTTGTATTACAGCAGCACCTAAAGGTCCCTGTCCTAAAGAGTTTATAATTTAAGTACACCAAACAGACAATAGGATAGGAAAAAGGAAGCATTCCCTATTTGACAGATAAGAAATTCTCTTACTGAGAGATGAAGTGACTTGTCCAAGCTCACAAGGTCTCTGACAGAGCTAGGAGTTAAACCCAGATTTCCTGAATCTCAGTCCGTTGCTGTAACAATACTGTTCTTCCTCTTTATATTTGTACTCCCTTTAACAGCATATAAAAGACTGTGAAATAGGCCTAGAGCCAAATTCTCCCTGTACCGAAGGCAATCACAAGGCCTCGGCACCATTTAAATGGAGCTTAAGCCTCAAAATAGGGCACAGAGGTGAATTTCACACATAGTGAGAGAATGCTATGTCTCCTTTAAGGATGGAGGTGGTTAAAGGGCTGTATTCTATACATTGTCAGGAAGGCCAATCTTTCTCTAAGGAGAGTCAACTTACACAATCGTTTTAGTTAAATAAAGAGGGGGCATAAGCACTTCCAGAATGAAATGTTTTGATTTTTCATTTCAAAACAACTTTTTGTTTTGGATTTTTTTTTACTTTCTATTATCAGTGAATTTAAAACAAAAACAGAAATCAAATGTTTTGATTTTGAAATTCTATGTTTTTGTTTCTATTTGGAATGGAAACATATTTTAAATGGCAGTATTTCCTGCAAAATGGAAATCTCTGCACAGCTCTAGCCCCTATCTTGCAAGCTGATTCTCATGGATGGGTCTTAACACATGTGCAGAACCCAGTGAAATCAATGGGGCTCTGCATGAGTGCAAGGATCTACCCAGTTAGATCAGCTTGCAGGACCTGGCTCTTAATTATGAAAATAGTAATAGTTATAAACATAATAGAGCTAAACAATGAGAGGAGGGTTAGAAAGGCAAAAGACACGTAATTTCCAAAACGTATTTTCTTATATTTTAAATAAGAATTCTGAATTGAATCCTAGGTCACAATTCAACAGCAAAAGATAGAAATAAGGGAGCATGGAAGCCCCAGCATATGAAGTGCTTTTGTGTTACTTGGCTTAATTAGGCTCTAGAGATTCAGCTGGAAATATTTGTATGCCAGAAAATAATAAGAATTTCTTTTTCTGGAAAGAAGTAGAAGATGCATCAAGCTAAAAAACTTTTAAAAATAAAGAAAAGAAAAATAGCACCCAAAAGTTCAAACACAACTATAGAAGAGTGACATGAAAAACAACTATAAGCTCTCTTGTGGGAGAGAGATCAAATAGAGCTAAGTTGGCTAGAGAGAATCAAAAAGAGGCCCAAACAGTGGAAAGATGAAAGGGGAAGAATGAAGGGGAGGAGAAGTATGGGGGATAATTGATAAAAAGATCATTTCATTTGGCAGATGCAGAAAGGGATCAAAGTACAAAAATCCAGTTAGTTAATCTCAACAAGTCAAAGTTCAAGTCTGGATGCACGGTCCCTCATATTCCTCTTTTCCTTGTTCTTTCTTATGTTCCAATGAACAAATTTTGACAAGGCACTGATTGCCATGCTCTGATTGGGATTTTACATGTAACTGTTTGAATGCTAAAGTATCTGCTCTCCTTCAGTTCAGTGCTGTGAATTTGTATCACTACAAACTTGTGGATTGTGGACTGGCATAGGGATTCACAATAGATTTCAGACACATCTACTTTGATGTAACCTCACAACTGAGCTGGGTCGACCTTTCAACTCTTGAGGCCCAATCACATAGGCACCTGGATAACTTTGTTCATCTGACTAATGACACTGTCTTGTAACGTGTTTGCCACGTTGTGACCCAAATCACGCCTGTAGTCACACCCTACGCTATTGTAATAATCTTTATACAAAATATGCCTTGTGAGGTATCATTTGGAAACTAGTAACTCAGTGGTCAATAATATCATAGTGAAATGTATGTAGCAACATTATAAGTGAACTTTTAATTCTAGTATATAATGTTATTTGCACATGTTCAAAACCAATACCTGCCTAGGCAAAAGTTGTTAAACAGGTGTATCCTAAGCAAAGGAATGTGTTTACCTCAATTTACATATAAGTAGTAAACTGGATTGTCAAGATAGCCTGGAGAGGAGATGGCAGGAAACAGAACAATTGGCATTTCAGCAAACACTAGGGGGCAGGGGAAGAAAGAGCATGGTACTTCCTTCACCACCACTGTCCTGTCACCTTCCTCACAGCTTGAGTAAACTTTACTTTGAATAGTATCCTTCAGAAGAATACGCTTCAAGGATTCAATGGACTATAACAGAAAGGGACAGAGAACCCCAGGTTCTCTCTTTCAACAAAGAAGACAAAGGCGCCAGCACTTTTGGACCTCTGGAAGAGATTCTGATCAAGGAAAGGGTCACTCACTATCTTGCTGGAAGACAGTGAGTGAGAAAGGCCATCTTGAACAAAGCCTTAAACCAAAACTTGCTACATTAAATTTTAAACTTTTAGATGCATGTTTGCACTTTTATTTTCTTGTGACTATTTCTAACTTTATCTCTTAGGCTTTTAAATGAGTTCAAGTATATCTTCTTTTGTTAATAAACCTGGTTTTACTTTTAATCTAAATCAACAGTGCTGTGTTGTCAACTCTAGTTAATGTGGCAAACTGGTGTGTTTTGTCTCCTTAAAGGAACAAACAAATCTTATTCTTCCTCTGAATGTTGCAGGAGGGGGCTGGACATAACGGAACACATGGGTCTAGGGAAGTTCAGGACTGGGGGGTCAGCTGGGGGTCACCTGCTAATACTAACCAATTCTGCTAAAGACAAGTGTGTCTGGAAGGCTATTGGATTTAAAGTGACTGAACCAGAACTGTACAGCATACAGAACATGGAGTGAATATTGGCTGCTGGCTGCGAGGCAGGGAGCCATAAGTAGCAGAAGCATTTTGGGGCACTCGGGATTAAAATATAAGTGGTAACATAACCTCTCTCTGGTCTGAATTGCACCTCTGACCAGGAGAAACAGTTCTTATTGAAGCTGGCTTGTGTGATGATGTGTGAGATGAAAAATCACACTCAAACTTATTAACCCATTTGCAAATCTCAGAAAATTAATTCTGTTCTCAAAGGTAAGTGCTTTAAGTTAAAGGAAGATACAATATATTATATAATTATAAGAAAAATCTTTCACTCCTGCTTCAAACATAAATCTCAATTCAACCTTAACTAGGGCTTCTTCATACAGCATGGCTTTGATAGGTGCTGAGCACCTGAATTTCTTGTTGATTTTAATGGAGCAGCAGGTGCTAAACATCTTTGAAAACCAGGTGAGAGATGATGTTTGAGGATCCACAGTATAAGACAAGAGAATGGTGTTTCTCTGTTGTCCTGCTCCTTATGTCGTCACCTACACCACTACAAAGGGGATGTTAATCATTGCCGTCCTGCTCTGATGGAGTTCTGTGTTGAATGATGCAAAGGACTACTCAGAGTGCCAGGCAGCAAAGATTCTGGTTCAAGACATTGTGTTGGTCACATTGTGTTCACTTTCTAGCTCTGAAGTGGACATTTAAAATGGTTTCAGTTCAATGAAAAAGTGTCTTTTGTTGTTTCATAGTTCAACTTCATGACCTGTATTTGAGAGCAAATATTGAGAGTAAATATTGTGTGTTGTAACTTGTAATCCATTAAGTAGTGAATGTTTCCCCTCTATTACCTTTGTATTAATTTACATTTAATTACTGTTGTGTCTGTTCTTAATATTTATTCCGAAGTTTTGGTTTACATTTTTACATTTTAATTCTAATGTAATAGTGCTTTACACATTACTACGGTCCCTTCTTCTCGACACTTTGTTTTGTATTGGCACCTGGGACTGATTCTGTGAATTTGTGTGTATGGTTGGCTGTATTAAAAATGCAGAACATTGTGCATCTGCAGTTAGCCCCGCCTGGCTCTAGGCACCATTTGTTAATGCTCTCTCTCTCTCTCTCTCTCTGATTTATTGTTTCAAGTACAGTGGCAGATCCTTCCTAAAGGTGCCTATAGTCTCCGTTGCTCTACTCAGCTACACTGGTGACTTTGGACTTTAACTATCCAGATTAGTTCCACAGTCTCTCAGCATAAATCTCTCGCAAACTTTTTATCACCCACCTTCTTTAATTCTTTGGCACAGCAGTTGTCAAGATCAGGCACTGGCCATGTCTTTGTAACAAACTCTTTAATTCAACACATTTAACAACTGGTAAAACCAAGTGAAGAGCTCCAGCTCCTGTTGAGACTCATCATTGTAACTCCCTTTTGCTGGGCTGCGCTGATACTTTTGTAAAGGACCCAATATTTTCAGATCTTGCTGAATGAAATGTCACTTCTAAACTTCCAGCTTTAATCCTGTCTCCCTCAGACGGTTCAGTGCTATATCTGTGTACCACAGATGTTTCAGGAAGCCACTTGAGTAAATCAATAGGCCATCAAAGCAAACCAGCAAGGTAGAAAAACCAAATTACTCTCACTGCATTGTAAAAATCACTAGGACCTGTTGGAACATTTTTCAGATGAAAAGATGTGTTCAAATAATAAATCCACAGGTATCACAAATGTAGCTTTTTCTTGGGGTTCATCTGTAGTAGCCTTTTGATGGTTGCCATACTAGTCACGTTACTCATGGCTGAAAACTAACTTTTTCCGTGAAGAAGATCAAGGGATCTTTTATTTTCTTCCTTTCTGATGGGGGCATCAAAGTTATGCTAGTCAGTGTTCACTCTTATCTCCTCCATCGTCAGGGCCAGGACATTTTGGGACTAAGGTATCTGAACCAGTGTTTTTTGTATGCTCTTCTGTCTCTTGATGTTGGGATGGAAAAACCCCCAGAGTCCTGAGTTACTGCATACAACTTATTAAAAAGGAGCCTGGGAGGTTATACTGTATGTATAGCAAACATTCCACAAACGTTCTTTTCCCTCACTGTATACTCATATTTTGCTGGAAGGTACTAATGGCTGCCATCAGTCAGAGATCTGATTAAAATCAATGGGTGTTATAAGTAACTCTCATTCAGATTAAATGAAGCTGCAATTAAATTCCCCTTTGTGTGGTGATAGCTGAAATAATAGAAGCCACTGGCCAATGCAGCAAGGCATGAACTGAAGCTAAGCCACAAGAGCTGAGGGGTTTCCCTGGGGACTGACTGCAAATTTAGGGCCTGGTAATTGCTTATTTGCAGTTGTGTGTGTTGGGGTGGAAAGAGACCAGAAAGCCAAGAGAGGAATGCAAAGTCAGAGAAACAGCAATGAGCTGTGACTTCAAGAAAGGAGTACAGAGTTCCCTGGGGTACAGGACTTGCTAGAAAGGCAGGCTTGGAAATGGTAAGCAAGGAAGCTGCCTCATGTTGCTTGTTTCTGTTGTGTTCAGGGAAACATGAACATTCTTTGACAATAAACAGGCAATAAAAGAAATACCTGTCTCATGTCCAGTTTTTGCTCCTAATGCAAAGATCCTGGTTAGGCTCTGAATGTTAGCCAACTGCTTGGGCCAAGGAGCAACAATGGGTTTAGAAGTGGCACCCAGCTACAATTCAGTGAAATTGTGGTCTAGCTTTCCTTTTGAACCAAGATGAAATAGTGGAGGCGCTTGCAGAACTCAAAGATGGCCAAAAGAATTTTAAAAACAAGAGCCAGAGACTCTGCAAAAGGAGTTAAAGCACCATCTGGACGTTTCTCAGCAAGGGCTCAGAGATGACTTGTGGATGGAGATAAATTCTGAGGCAGCTTTGGAAACCCAGCTACCAACTGACTGACTGAGGTGATCAGCAACCTGACCAGCATGGACCAGGAAAGCTTTGGTTAAACTGTAATTGGGTAACAGAGGTGAGTTGCAGCAATGACTTCAGGGTCAAAAAAAGCTTGAGAAGGAATTAAAAGGATCAGAGAGTATAGTGGAATCCAGCTGCCTGGGTGGTTTATTTGACTCTGTTTAACATTATAGCCCAAGTGAATAGCTGGGGAGATGAACCGTGAAGGGGGTGGGTTGTAGCAGCCAACTTAAGTGGGCCATATCTTATCATATTTACTCTCCGAAAAGAGATTGCGGGTACGTCTACACAGCAATTAAAAGCCCATTGCTGGCCCATGCCAGCTGATTTGGGCTCGTGGGGCTCAGGCTAAAAGGCTGTTTAACTGCAGTGCAGATGGTTGGGCATGGACTGAAGTCTGGATTCTAGGACCCTGTGAGGTGGGAAGGTCCCAGAGCTTTGGCTGCAGCCTGAGCCTGAATGTCTACACAGCAATTAAAAAGCCCCTTAGCCTGAGTCAGCTGGCACAGGCCCGCTGCAGGTGTCTAATTCCAGTGTAGGCATACAGCTCTGGATAACTCAGGGTATCCTTGATATGCCATTCAGAGCCAGACAGCAATCTGAACTGGGTAGGGCACAGCTAACCACTAAGAACAAAATGAAATCCCACCTGAACTGGCAGAGGATCTAAGGAGACTTATGTTTCTGATATATCCAGATACAAAGGATGACCTCTGGGATAAAATAGTAATGGATCAATTTATAAATGTTCTGCTGGACTTGGAATCACAGTTCAAAATCAGCAAAAGGAGGCCAGAGAACTTGAATCTTTCCTCGAACCAGCCTCTAGCGAGGAAGATGGGAGCTGATTGCCATGAACTCTGTAAGCACTGATCTGTGTTTAGTATGCATGATGGAAAAGGAGATTCTAATCCAGTTCATGACACTTTTGAACACTTGGAAATATTGTCACAATTGCTTTGTAAAACAAGGAGATTTACAATAATGCAAAAAAAAAAAAAAGGAAACAGTGCAGTTCAGTGCTGGTAGTGTGGACAGTTCAACAACAACAATGGGAGTTTGGTTGTTGAAGACAAAATAGGATCTGTAAATTGTGTGGGACTGGTGGACCCTGGCTCAAATGTAAGTTATTAGACCAGACACACTAATTATAGGGAATAGAAGAACCCAAACGGAAACATCTATGTGGTCTCAAATGGAGTCAGTTTGTGAGGAACAGGCAGCCATCCAAAAATGTGGAAAATTGGATTTGAAGTACGACCTCTGGAATTAGAAGAAGAAGTCTGGATAGCCAAGGTAATGAATGATCTAATAATCTATTTAGATTTAATTACGGCTAATAACTTTAATATATGCTAGGGAAGGAATTTTACAAATTCCATCTGTGGAAATTCCCTCTAAATGTGGCTAGATGAAACAAATAGTTTGGAGACAATTGGTTTGCAGTGAGCAAGTTTTTCCTGCCTCCAGGGCACAGAAACCATCATAACAGCTACATGCTGCAGAAGCTTTCCAGCAAAGGAAAGAAGGGGAATGGCTTAAACCTACTTTGAGACCCAGGGTCTCAGGGGAATTTTAGCTGCTAAATTTCTTGTGGATCAGAAACAGGAGCAGATTGCTGTTCATTTATTGACTACACGTGATAATCAGCAAATAGTAAAAAATGGAACTATGATCGCAAAATGTGAAATAACCAGTGGATCTAGTAAATGTATGTAGAGAATAAAACCAGAAGAGAGAGAGGGATTGAGGTGATCTCCCAGAGTTTCTGTTAGATTTGCTCTGATGCAATAAATATACATTGAAATGAATAGCAGAAGAATGGCCTAAGAGGCTTTCTGGTTAGGGATTAGGAGTTGTTCTCCCAATCCAACAAAGATATGGGTTGTACTGTACTAGTCCAGCACAAGACTGATATTGGAGGAAACAACTCCTTTACACAGCCATATCACCATTTACCAGGGGCAAAGAGGGAACAGATGTTACAGGTCATTGAGGAAATGTGTTAGGAAGACATAATTGAGCCTCAGAAAGTCCTTGGGCACCAACCATAGTTCTTATTTATTTATTTAAAAGATTGGCAACACCAGATTCTGTGTGGACTGTAGAAAAATCAAAGTCACTCTAAAGGATTCTTATCCATTACCACAGGGTCCGACAGCCTGGGCTCTAGCCTGAGTCTGGAAGTCTACACAGCAATGAACAGCTCTGCAGACCAAGCCCCACGAGCCTGAGTCAGCTGGCATGGGCCAACTGTGGGTATTTCTTTGCTGTGTAGAACATACCCTAAGTGTATATCATATATTTAATATGTGGTAGCTGATAATTGATACGTCATTTATCTAAACTGGCCAGGCTAGTCAACTCTACCCCTTTCAGGAGTCTGATTTGTCTTGTGTACCCCCAAGGTTCACCTCACTTAAAAACTACTTGCTTTCAAAATCAGACATAAGAATACAAGTGTCACAGCACGCTATTAGTGAAACATTGCTTCCTTTCTCATTTTTACCATATAATTATAAATTAATTGGAATATAAATATTGTACTTACATTACAGTGTATAGTATATAGCATAGTATAAACAAGTCATTGTATGAAATTTTAGTTAGAGAGCACTAGCAAAGTCAGTACAATGTAGCCTGTTGTAAAACTAGGCAAATATCTAGACGAGCTGATATACCCCTTGGAAGACCTCTACATACCCCTCATGGTATGTGTACCCCTGGTTGAGAACCACTGGCCCAAACAACTGAGAGAGCTCATCCATGAAAAGCTATCATATATTTGCACTTCTACACCAGGTCACAGCCTCTGCATGCTTCAGTATGGCCACTGCTTTCATTTTAAACTAACCATCATCATGTCTGATTCTCATTTCCACTATTATTTCCGACAAATTGAAGGGCCATGTATATGACGCTGACACTATTTTATACCATTGCATGAAGCTGCAACTTGCTGTCTTCAGAGGGTAAAGCATCCAGATCACTGGCGACAACAAAGCTTCCACTGAGGCTGCGAGAGCAGTAGCTGTTCTGTGCCATGAATAAGAGAACTCTGCTTCAGATGCTGAGTATAGAAATGTTCTCGCAACACTATCAAACTCCACATATTGTCACTTAATAAAGTATCCCCTCAAGCAAGTCTTTTACCCATAAAGAAAATAATAGATCACTAAAAATTTGAACTGAGTTAAATTTTGTGTCAGTAGAAGTCAAGTGGTAAAGGAATTTTTAACCTTTTTCTTTTGAATGAAGATAATTGCTTTTTACCTGTGATTAGGAACCACAAGGTTATACTGTAGGTGTTTCAGTGGAATCAGACACATCTGGAAAGATGTATTTTACATTTTTGCAGCCCCTAGTGCCTTAAAGTTTATTTACACTAACTGAAATTTCTTTGATTTACAGTAGATCATCTCTTAATGTTCATTTACCTTTTCACTCTAATTCTTTAATTACATAGCATAATAAATGGAAGTTATGATCAATATCAGTTTTTTTCTTGATGCTGAAAAATCATTCCAACAAATTAAATGGAGCTGTTTTTATTACAGGTTGGAAAGATTTATCTGGCTATGGTTTCATTAACTGGATTGAAATCCATTTTATACCTAAATCTATGTTATTTCTGAACTTTTCTTGATTTTTAAAAAAGAGATATCTGAAAGGACTGCCCTTAATCTCCTCTTGTAACTCTGGCGTTTAACGCTAATCAGTCAAATTAAAGATATAAAAAGATCACTTGTGTAATAAGCATAAAATCTGTAGATACATAATCTTGTTAAGAATATCTAACTCCCAACCTTGAAATCTTTTCTTTGTTTTAGTGTTGACATATAAATAAACCAGGATAGACCTCACAGCATTTATTCTGTAGTAAAAAAATGTTTTTAAACTTGTGAAATATGGAGGATTCAAAGGGGCATGGATAATATGCCTGAAATTGTTGTCTGACCCCGATACTTCCCTTGAAACAAAGGAATGATGAAAATACACTCATCTTGCTGTACAATTAAAAGGAAACATGGATGGAAGAAAACTGAGGGCATTAAAATGTCCTGTCTTTTTTGACAAAGGCATGCACCTTTTATTTTCAAGGGTATAGTCTTATTTTTAAAATCTTACCTTCAATGTTATTCATAATTATTCTGTTCAAAGCAGGATTGTATCTGTTTATAAATAAATGATGATATGCTATATATGGCAAGTGGAATAGTAAAAAGGTGAAGATTTATTGTAGACTCCAGCATAATGCAAAAAGGATTTGAACATAAAAAGTAATTGCCTTTCTGTAAGGGGTATTATACATTACCAAGGTTTCCTCACCTTCTTCAAATGTGGGAATTGTAAATTGATCAACTCAAAGTATTACATGAAATTTACAATCTTCAGGACAGTGAATATAATGTGGTTTTGAGAGAACTGCTTTGTAATGCGTCATACAGTACTGGAGAAATGCGCCAAATAGAAGACCTCGGTGTATTAGGATGCATTGTTGCGTTGGGAAGATAATATACCTAATCTGTTAGGGTGCAAATACATGATAGCTCATCCATGAACAGCTATCTCAGTTGTCTGGGCAGTTCAGATAAATGACATATCAAAGATCAGCTACCACATATTAAATATGATATACACTTAGGACATATCTACATAGGGGTGCTGGAACAATTTTTATAGCGGGGGTGCTGACAGTCATTGAACCAAACTGTAAACCCTGGATAAAATGGAAACTACTTCAAGCCAGGGGTGCAGCAGCACCCCCAGCCTCGTGGTTCCAGCACCTATGTGTCTACACAGCAAAGAAAAACCCATGGCTGGCCTGTGCCAGCTGATTCAGGCTCATGGCGGTCGGGCTGCAGGGCGGTTTCATTGCAGTGTAGACTTCTGGCTTGGGCTGGAGCCTGGGCTGTAGGACCCTGGTGGATGGGAGGTTCTCAGAGCTGGGGCTCCAGCCCAAGCCTGGAATTCTACACAGCAAAGAAACAGCCCCACAGCCTGAGCCCCGCGAGCCTGAGATGGCTAGCACCAGCCAATTGCTGGTTTTATTTTGCTGTGTAGGCATACCAAGAATGTTCCATGGGGGAAAAAAAAACCCTTTAAAAAACTACTATAAAAATTAGCACTCTGAAAGCGTATAGCCTATGTGATTGTGTTAAATTCACGGGATTTCTGAATGTTCACTTGAGATGCATTTCCTATAGAGTATAAATTTGAAGAATGAATAAGATATAATTTTCTAAAGCACCTATATGATTTAAGGGACTATGTCTCATTGTCAAAAAGTGACTCAATCTCTTAAATACCATTGAAAAAAATCAATGAGATTTAGGCTCCTAGGTGCCTAAATCACTTTTTTGAAAGGGGATGTACTTTTGAAATTTTTACAGTAAAACTAGAAAACATGGATAACTGACTCTAGATAGAGATGTGAAGATTAAGATATATAATTATAGATTATGCACACAATGGATGTTACATCCTCATACACTTTACTTCAAGAAGTTATTAAGACAACTCCGTATATTAGTGAGCGTTTCTAATCTATTATTTTCACAGTATATATCCTCTCAAATCTAATGTCACAATTATGGTATGCGTATAATGGCCAATCTTTAGTAAATAGGAAGCATTTCAAAGCTTCAGATTGATTTGACAGCAAACATGGTAAAGATGTCGCAGTAGTGGGGCATAGTGTATTATTTACCTATTCTGCAGCACCTTTAAAATAAAGTTAATAAAGTAAACTCAGTGTTAATCTCCTCTTTGTGTATAAAGTCTGATTTCTTTCCCCAAATCAGTATGTAAATATGTATTGAAGATTAGGAGCAGGACTATACTGATCTGCTGTACAGCACTGTAATAACCTTAGTCCCAGATTTGGACCTTAGCGTCCAAAATATGGGGGTTAGCATGAAAACCTCCAAGCTTAGCCACCAGCCTGGACCTGGTACTTGCTGCCACCACCCAAAAAATTAGAGTGTTTTGGGGCACTCTGGTCCCCCTGAAAAACCTTCCCTGGGGACCCCAAGACCCAAATCCCTTGAGTCTCACAACAAAGGGAAATAATCCTTTTTCCCTTCCCCCCTCCAGGTGCTCCTGGAGAGATACACAGACACAAGCTCTGTGAATCCAAACAGAGTGAATCTCCCTCTCTGTTCCCAATCCTGGAAACAAAAAGTACTTTCCTCTTCACCCAGAGGGAATGCAAAATCAGGCTAGCCACTTCAACACACACAGATCTCCCCTGATTTCTTCCTCCCACCAATTCCCTGGTGAGTACAGACTCAATTTCCCTGCAGTAAAGAAAAACTCCAACAGGTCTTAAAAGAAAGCTTTATATAAAAAAAGAAAGAAAAAATACAAATAGTCTCTCTGTATTAAGATGACACAATACAGGGCAATTTCTTAAAAGAATATTGAATAAACAGCCTTATTCAAAAAGAATACAAATCAAAGCACTCCAGCACTTATATTCATGCAAATACCAAAGAAAAGAAACCATATAACTTACTATCTGATCTCTTTGTCCTTACACTTAGAAACAGAAGACTAGAAAGTAGAACTACTTCTCCAAAGCTCAGAGAAAGCAGGCAGCCAGAAAAACAAAGACCTTAGACACTCAAATCCCTCCACCCAAAGTTGAAAAAATCCGGTTTCCTGATTGGTCCTCTGGTCAGGTGCTTCAGGTGAAAGAGACATTAACCCTTAGCTATCTGTTTATGACAAGCACAAGTCAGAGTCTGCTAATACAACCCTGTGCATTTTGACAGGTGTCCACGTTGCTTTGTATAGCAAGAAGTATGAGGACTGGTTGATGGATGCTGACCTGTGTGTATCATGTAGACTTCCCCTGCTTACTTTCCATTTTGAGAGAGCTGCTTCTGTTGTTATTTTTGTAAATCTTTTGTAAACTCATTAAAGGCAGACTCAAAGTAAAAACTGGAAGCTGTAAACCAGCAGAATGGCACAGCAGAAAACCAGGTTGAAGAAAAACTTGTAGAATCAGCAGGAGTTCACATTACATAAAGGGCACTAGGCTTCATTTTAGCTCCATTTAAGTTAATAGAACTATATTGACTTAAACGAGCTGAGGATCAGGCCCATCCAGTGTAACTTTTGCACAAAGTTCAGTTCTGATCTGCTATATCTTGGCAATTCCAAGAACACACTAACTGTTATCTGGGTAGTGATTTTAAAACTGTGGCTTAATATCACCATGTAGGGATAAATGTGAGGCCAGCTAGTTCATCAACATTAATGATCCAATCCAGGTTTAAACCCAAGTCTCTTAAAGTGAAAGGATAATTCTTGCGCTACATACACCCTGGATTCTCCCACAGCTTTGAATATACTTACAGCAAAAGACCCTTGAATATTCACTTACTGTCCTAAGTGGGGCTCATCAAAGATATTTAGAGTAAGATTTTTTCACTGACAATTTGACTTTAGCTTATTGATATTTTCATGAGAAATTTCATGGTGACCAAACTTCTTGTTATGAAAATGAAATTTTTAAAATTTGTCTTTGTTCCAAAATAATGAGGAATTCCCACTTTTAAAATCTTTTTTATTCCTTTTCCTCTTTTTTCCATTGGAAAAATTTGGGGGGGGGATGTGAGTTAAAATAAGAGAGAGAAAGAAAGCTGGGGAATAACTACAAAACTAAAGGTTTTTTAAAAAATTTCTATTAATAAAGTGTGAAAAAACTTTTACCAAAAGGGAAAGTAAAACTCTCATTTACTTTTATTTCTGTGTGCTTTTGTCCCACTTTTTCATCTTTTGCTACTGTAGTAGATCAAAAAAAGGAAGACAGTTCCTACTCCAAAGGACTTTCATTTATTTTTAAAGGAATTTATTTCCCGCCACCCCCAAACTTTTATACATGCGAAATGTTTTGAGTCAGATATATTGAAATTAGGGAGGGTGAGGTTTGTGTATACTCTGCATTAAAGCTTAAAAGCTGAAATATAATTCTGAAAAAAATGAGAAATTGATAGGCTATTTGAATGGACTAAACAAAACAGATTTTTCTTATGTTTGACACGTTATTATTACAGTGCAAAGTTTGAAAACTTTTACATCAGGATAAAATACTGGAAATGCAAAGGTCCTGAGACAATAAAATATTCTTTCTTCAAAAGAATGGGCAAAATTCTTCCCTGGTGTAACTCCGCTGAAGTGAACTGTTACCCCAGGAAAAATGTTTGCCCAGTTGTGCCATTATTGGTGCATTAGTGACTGCCCTAATAGTAAGCCTACAAAGTATTGCTAGTCACATAAAATGATTTGCAGAAACGCTGTAATTCATCTTTTCTACCCACTTTGAGCTACACAAAAAAATTAAAATGAATTCTTGGCATAAAAAGTATCCATATCTCTTTTCCACTATAAGGAAAACATTTGCTTGCTTTTAAAGCTTGAAGCTTAGTACCCTAAAGATAAGCTGGTATCTGTAGTAAAAAAACAAAATTTAAAGTAATGAAGCATAAACATAAGCACACATAAAGGGAATACAAAGAAAGTTATAACAAGCCTTTTAAGTTATTACCAAAAATATGTTCCACTTTCCTTTGTCCTGTAAATGCAGTGAAAATATTTTATTTTACTTACTAAAGTTGTGTAAGAACACATAAAAATGAACTGAAATATTCTACAAGTGATTAGCAGAATAGGTTAGTGTGACATGGTTTGCTGCAGAAGACATGATCCTGTAAACACTTGGTACTGGGTTTAATCCCTGCTACCTTGTGTAGTCCCATTGATGTTAGCTAGATCTGCAGTCCACACAGGACCCCTCATTTAGAAAAGGGGTGTTGAGAGTAGCACTGTAACTCGTGTCTCTCCCGCTGCCCCCCCCCAGCATACAGTCCCACCTGCCTTTTCCTTCTCTCTTGATCTCTCTCTCTCGCCTGATGTTTTACCTTTTTGCTTTGGAAATAGCAAAGTAAGCAGACTAGTGTGTATAAAGGAAGTTCCTATCCACAATAATTTGCCTCATTCCTTCCTGAGTGGTGGGACTATACTGCTATACTTTCTTTATTGTCACTTTGTAGACTTGAAGAAGGCAGGCTGGTAACAAACAGAAGTAGTAAGTAATTTTCCCTTAAACCATAAACCTCAGATTATGGTTATCCCAACAAGCAATCTTTTGGTCAAATATTTTTTAATAAAAAAGTCAGAAAACATGATGAATTTGTCACAAAAAACCTGGCTTTTTTTTTTTCCTATCAAAACTTGACCAAATTGTCAACATTTTGAAATTTTTCAAAAAGTTCTAAATATGTGAAAAAGTTTTAGGCTGAAACTTGTTTGCATAATAGGGACTCATTTACAACTGATTCTCCAACAGAAAAAAGGACTTACTTCATCCCCCAAACAAATATGTCCAGCTCTAATGATGTCATACTTTACTTCCAATGGTGAGGGGTTTGTTTGTGTCACAACTCTAATGCAGAGGTTCTCAAGCTGTGGGTCAGGACCCCATTTGAATGGGGTTGCCAGAGTTGACATTAGATTTGCTGGGACCCAGGGCTGAAGTGTGGGACATCAGGGCTCAGGCCCCCACACCACCCCACCCAGGATGGTGGGGCTTGGGTTCTGCCCCCTGCCCAGGGTCATGTAGTTACTTTGTTGTCAGAAGGTGGTTACGGTGCAATGAAGTTTCAGAGGGCCTGCTCTAATGTAATTGAACTGGATGTGCACCTCTTAAAGGACTACTTAAGGTATGTTAAAGGACTACTACATAGTTTGTAAATAACACAGGATACAGAAGTTACTGGGTGTTCTGAGAACTGCACAAGGGGATATTGTGACTTCTATTTTATAGAAGTGTGTGCTATAAGGGATCAGAGGCCAGAAGCTCCCAAATACTTATTTTGGCAGAGAAAATCGAGGGTCACTGGAACTGGGCGTCTTCTGGATCCAGGAGTCTGAGCAACAGCAATGGTCATATGACTTTTTGATTTTAGCAAGAAATGATGCCTTGGATAACAAGACAGCTCAGAAAGGGCTTGTGATGGGGCATATAAACCCCATGCAGATGAGGAAGGTGGCAGAGAGGCCCTAGAGGGAGGGCTAACCTTACCCTTCCAGCCTTGTCAGTCATGTATGACAGATAGGAGGCCTTTAAAAGAAAGGAAACTGTGGTCAGCTGTGGGGGAGAGGAGCAGGATTGCTAAACAGGAGACTGCTGTTGTGACTCCTGGAGCCATAGAAAGAACTCCCTTCCAGGAAATCGTCACCCTCTTCCTATGGAGCCTGCAGCAAGCTCCCAGGGAGAGACTGCCAAGGGGTAAGGGCCCATGTAAGAAGTAAGGAACTAATGCCTATGTAGGAGCTTTCCAGTGAAAGTAACTGTTAACAAATATCAGAGGGGTAGCTGTGTTAGTCTGGATCTGTAAAAGCAGCAAAGAGTCCTGTGGCACCTTATAGACTAACAGATGTATTGGAGCATGAGCTTTTGTGGGTAAATACCCACTTCGTCGGATGTCTATAAGGTGCCACAGGACTCTTTGCTTCTGTTAACCAAGAGTCTCTGTGGCAGGTAAATTACCTCTGTTATCACATACATGGGTATTAAAATGTCTCTGAAGAGATCCCAGAAGATCATTGAGTTCTTTTAGTTATAAAACCTTGGAAGAAAAAATTTGTCATTGTAGTCTCCTGTGGATGGTGCTTCAGGGGGTACTGGATGTGGCCATCATTGTGAGTGAAATTAGTTATCAAAATTGACCCCATTAACAACAGAGTTGGCCTGAACCAAAACACCAGGCATGGACATCCCGAGGTTAGGGTGGGATTTAAAAATCCATAATCAAATGTCCTGATTGGGCCCAAAGCCAGGGGTCCAAACACTCCCTGAATGCTGCATGTTAGAAATCCAAATCTGTGTCCACACTTTGAAGCTCATGCCCCTCTCCAGGAAAAGTTAAACCTTGCATTGTTACCACTGGTAGTAGTTTGCTCTCATTGAGCCCCAACTCCTCTTCCTTGGAAATCAGTCACAAAGCCCTACTGACTTCTGGCCCCAATTCAGTCAGCATTTAAGTTTCTTTCCTTATTTTAAATGGAGCTGACATTCTCTCTTTTTGTTTGGTTTCCAAAACAACATAACTTCTACCCTTACATCACTCCTCCATGTTACAAGAGGTCTGGCAGTAATAGGTACAGAAATGCTGGAGTGCCGGTCTTCCTTACGGGAAGCTAGTTGTACCCACAGCCACCTGCAGGGAGGAGGTGAGGAGCGGGCAAGATGGACGTGTGGGAAGGAGCTGGCCTGTTGCTAGCGCTGATGTCAGCAGATAGGTTCAGGTCAGGACTTTTGCTATTTCTCTAGCAGAGGGTCAGGTTTCTCAGTCCTCATTTGGACTTGTTTGTTTGTTTGGAGTCATTCTCTGAAAACTATTCCTCTCCCACCAACTTCACCCTCCCTAGTGTGCTGTAAGGATCGCATACCTACCACAATTTACACACACTCAAGCTGCTGGGTCTCAGGTCTCCAAGTTTGTGGGCCTTGCAGGAGTCAGCTGGTGGAAAGGAGAAAGGAAATCATCTATCTGTCCACAGTAGTTAGGTCCTTGCCTCCCAGCACCTCAGTTCATCATGCTCTGAAAAAATCCAGCCACTTTTATTCATATATCTAAGTATGAGTTTATCATAGCCAGTCTGTCAGAGTGGTTCACTTCTGAAGAGCTAAGGATGACAGCACAGATTCCAAAGCACGGCCTCTAACTGCATAAGGAAAAACGAATCTGTTGTGCCGTGGCTTTTTCCATAGGTGCTGCTGCTTCTATTGCTGACATTTCCATACTTGCTTCTGTTACTTCCAAGTCTGTTTCTCTTCCTGAGTTGACAATTCCATATATTTCCCTGTTTTTTGCTCTCCTGGAGGAAGAGTTAATTAGTTAGTTAAAAAGGATGTGTTTTTTTTTACATAAAGTTCTTGTTCAATAAATGTTTTTATACATAAACACACATCAAGTGGCATACTGTGTTCCTGCCTATGGTTTGCCATCTTTTCATCTCAGAGCATTCTTGCAGACATGGGGAGCTGTACAGCATCACTAGTCATTCCTGTCCTTGGGTTGTTTTTCCATTAAGCTTAGCCTGGTCATGTCCCTGTGTATGACGTCCCACCATGTAGTGAGAGGTGGACAACTACGTAGGACTGACCTTGGTTCTGTTTGCATTAGTTTTGTTGGCATCCTAGCATCTATTTGTCTTCTGAAATGTTTCCATTACCATAATCTTTTCAACTGTA
Organism: Gopherus flavomarginatus; assembly: GCF_025201925.1. Taxonomy (NCBI): domain Eukaryota; kingdom Metazoa; phylum Chordata; order Testudines; family Testudinidae; genus Gopherus; species Gopherus flavomarginatus. Next base: position 24,377,955 of record NC_066630.1, on the reverse strand, counting down.
ACCAGTCCATACCCTGATTTCACATCCTAGTCTCCTAACTTTTTCAATTGTCTTAAAATTGTTCCACTTTACTTTATATATTTTGAAAAACTCTTATCTTTATTGCCCCAGCCTTCTGATGTCTGTTTAATTTAATGCAGCTGCTTTGAGATCATAGAGAAATACTGTTAGTACACTGGTTTGATAAATTTTCACTTTGGTACCAAGTGTAGTAATTATAGAGGTATAAGCGTATTTTCGGCACTGGGGGAAAAATCATGATGAAAGTAATTGTGAACAGGTTAAAGCCAGTTTTAGAGGAAGTAGTATAGATGAAGAACAGTGCAGCTTCAGACCAGGATGAAGTTGAATTGATCAGATATTTATGCACCAACAGCTGATGAGGTGATGGGGAGGGGAAATGAGAATTAAAGATATTTGATGATTTCATTGACTTCACAAAAGCTTTTGATTTTGATCAGCAGGAAGCACAGTGGAAAATAGAAATATCATATGGAGTTCCAGATAAGATAACTGCAATTATCTAAGCAGTCATGTAAGAATTGGTGGAAAATTAAGCAACTAGTTGAAGTCAAAGTTAGTGTAAGACACGGACATGGAGTCACTGTCACTTTTCATCATGTAGCTTGATATCAAACTAAAATTCTGCCTTTTGACACTAGTCCATCGCTCTCACTGAAATCAAGTAAAACTTGAGTGTGATTATCTGAGCGCAGAATTTTTGCTTGAGTCTGAGTTCTACAAGATTTGCAGCTGGTGATGTGGCATGCGTTGAAATGAGTATTTCACATGGAGAGGTCTGAGATGAAGTGACAAAGCCAGGAGGTGACACAAAGATCACGTAAGCACTTTTGCCCTCAGTCCTCACAACAAAGTACATCTTGAAATGACAATGTGACACAGAACAGCACTCCATCCTTCCTATCTTAGACTCTCCATGACTCCTCCATTTCAGCTAACTAGCAGTCAAAGATTCAACTACATTCGCTATTCTGTCATTAATAGTGTATAGGTTTGTATTGTATATCTCTCCGTTAATGGCTGCCTTTGTCTTGTTAACAACATTCATCTTAGATACTTTCATCGTTTTTATGCTTTCAGATTTTATGTAAAAAGCACTTTAAAGGTGCCCCTGAGATGCATAATTTTGATTCTGGCCCACCTGTCAAGATATTTAGGAAATATGATTTCAGAAAGATGTTTGTTCATTTAAAACATGTTCTTCAAAGGCTTTACTGAAATCATCACTAGAGATCATTGGACAGTAAATGTGCTCTATATTGTTAATCAGTAAGTCATTAACCTTAAGAAAATTAGAATAGAAGACTTTTTAAGGAGAAATTAAAGCCCTTTCAAACCATAAATGCTCACTCCCTTTTCAGTACTTGAATATCAGGCTCTTTTCTCCCCACTCACCTCCACAAGATTTCTAAGGTGATTTATGTGTAATAACACATGGACTGAGTCATGCTTCATTATATCATGGATTATAATGTGATGAGGAAAATATGATCTGATGTAAATGTCACAATGCAAAAGTTACCTGATCCATTAGCTCCTCCCCCGACCCCATCAAAAATGAAAATTAAGCAATTAGCTACAAATGCATGTTTTTAGAACTACAGTGAAACCTGTACACAATGACATATCCAATTAGGCAGTCTCCTAACTAAGCAACTACTCTGGCATATCTCCAAACATTCAGGACATTTCATCGCCATCTGTATTAAATTACCTCTGTTAAGCAACCAATTTTTGATTCTTTCTTGAGTTGTCACTTAAGACAAATTTCATTGATTACAGAACTACTTGTGTGTTCTAAAACTACTTGTGTGTATTTTCAATGGAGGCTATGGCTGTTAGATGGCCAATCCTGGTTCTCTTTTTGCCGCCTTGGAAAAATCCCAACAAGACTGCTCATATTGGGTGGCTCAAAGTCATTTCCAAATGCAATGAAGCTGTATTATCTACACTTTAAAGACGCAGAGATTTAGTGACTACTGAAGGTCACAAAAGTCTCCTAAATCCAGTGTAAGGCTTTATTTATTGGACTATGCTGTTTGCATTCATATTTAGGGTAACTAGCAGATAGTTAACTGCAAAAACAAGTATATATTTATTAAACAAGGATAATAGATATTAACAGGTATTTCCAATCCAGTTTAGTTTCATTATAGTGTCTTTAATACATACAATATTGCAAATTGCTTATGTCTCATCTTATTCTAACTAATTTTTCCTATGTTAAATATTTATTCTCAAGCAAAAGAATGTTTGGTCTTTTATATTGTTTTTAAAAAAAATTATACCTTTCTCTGCATGACCTGCCAAAATACCTAGCACCCAGGACATTATTTTAGGGAGGGATTTTCAAAAGCTCCCGGAATCATTCTCCCTTCTTATTCTGAAGTCAGTGGGAGTCCTGCCATTGATTTCAATGTGAGCAGAATAAGGCCAACACTGAGAGCTTTGGAAAATCCAGCCTGAACCTTTTAGTTCAGATAATTGTCATATGAATCTAAAATACTTTTTGTATAAGACCTTCAACCAAATATTCGAGTGCCTTGATTATTTCTCTTCTCTAGTTTCATAATTACTCAGATGCCAATCAATCATTTATTATGGTGTTCAGCCTAATTGCTAATTGTCTGAGCTTGATTTTCAATTGCTGATCCTCAGTTTCTTACATAAATTGTTTCAAAATGATGGCCACAAAATAGACTCCTTACAAACAATTCAGTTATTGCCACATACTCTATTCAGTGTGTGTGTATGTGTGTGTATTGGGAGGGTGTAGTAGTGGGAGTAAGGTACAAAGAACTCTTCTGAGGATACATTTTCCACACTCTGTATGTCACATCAGAGGTCACTTTAACCTCTAATTACTTTTTACAAGAGTTTAGCCTTTTTTACATGATGATGAAAGATGAAGGGAAGGGATTTAGGTCTCACTGGTCAATTCTGTGTTGGAAAATTGCAAAAGGAAGAAATTGGCCACTAAAATTACCAGCACAGTGCAAACAAACAGCCATGCCAGCTCAGCTGAACAACAGTAACTACATATTTTGCCATTCTTTATACCTTTGGGGTTGGAGGTGGTGCAAGTGGCCCTCTGAAAAGGCCTGCCCTGATTCTATGTACTCTTAAATCAATGGGAAATTTTCTACTGCCTTGAATGGTGCAGAGCTTAAAAGTGCAACAGCATATGTTAAGCAAATGCAGCATAAACCACAGCAATACTCATCAGCAGGCTGTGTAGTAATGGCTTGTGCCTCTCATGTGTTCAGTCTCATGGCTTAAATTGCCCAAGAAGTGCACCAGTGAATTAATGAACACTCTCGCATTGCTTACTGATAAAAGTATGATTCATTAATTCTACATTTCATTTTAAAAATTAAATGTCAGTGGATTTCAACCACATACCATTCCACTATGAAAAATACTTCATAGTAAAAGGATATGGTAAAATAGTCCGTATCTTTTTTACTATAATTGTTCTATCTAACTGTAACAGTATTAGAAGTCACTGGGTGGCACTATGACAGTGTTACAAATTTTGTTTTAATGTATGGATAGGTAGCTCATGAAGAAATGGTACGTTGTGGTGCAATTTTAGAAGTTGTACTTATCACTAAACAATCAGTGTATGGGTTAAATCTGTTTTAGGACTAAATTGTGTATCTTTATTCACAGTGAGTAGTACCTTACTCCGTGAGTAGTCCCAGTGAGTTTAAGGGAACAACTCACAGAGTGAGATACCACTTAGCATGAGTAAGAGTCTTCCAACCTTGCCCTGAATGAATAATGTCCTAGTATCTTTAAACAACTTCTTCCTGCATCCCTACACCAGTGATCTGGGTTGCTTTTTTAATTGCAATTTTCAACCAATAGCAATGTTAGACTATCACTTTCTACTGTAAAAACTAAATTGAAAGCTTGATGATCCTGTTTGTATCCTTGAATAAGAATTGTTTGTATGAGTCTTTTATATTGCTTTAAAAAATGGTATACCTTTCTCTGCACCACACAAATATCAGTGATTTGAGCTCACTGCTTTTGTCATGAAAATATCTGTGAATCACTTTTTTGTTGTGTGACGAGCTCCAGTGATAACCATCTTAGGCTGTAAATATATCTGAGAAACATATTATGAATAAGTATGAACTTGTATGTAATTTATAAATGTATATAGTTGAAGTACTTCAGGCACAGTCATGAACTATAGTGTTTACAGGACTTATGACTTAATTGGTCATATTTTCAAAGAGCCTCTTTAATTAATATCAGTGAGAAGTTGCATTGGCAAGTCTGAGAACCCAGACTGGGTAAATGACCTTTCTAACTGCCTGATTGTGCATGCAATGGTTCAATTTGTATATGCAAATTATAGGGATTTGTGCATTTCTAAATATTGCAGATGCAATTAAGGTCTTGATCCCAAGGGTAGATGAGCACCAACTCCTCCCACTGAAGTCAATGGAAATTGCAGACTCTCAACATCTCTAAGTACAAGGAGCTTAAGAAGGTCATTTGAAAATTTAGTCCCAGTGCTAATCTTGGGATCTTCTGCTACCTTCTGAAAAAGATTCAAGGCTGTAGTTTTTTAAAATTTTATATTCACTTGCCCTTTAATGGACAGTGATATGTAAAAACAAACAGCCCCCTCATGTTTACTGCTTCTTGCCATTCTGAATTTACCCTGAAAAATTGCAGAGGCCTCAGACCACCTCTGTTATTGCCATTCTGTTGCTTGATTGCTGAAAGATTTACAAGACAGAGAAAGTTTATTTGTTTTTCTCTCATATTTCTCAATACATTTTACGTGCCCCTTTCTTTTGGCCACATCTGCTAGCTCCTTGCTTTTTTCCACTAATTCTCTCTTTTTTAAATTTCTCTTGCATTCTCCCTCCCTCCATTTAATTTCTTAGGACAGACTCTTGAAGAAACCTTGTAATTTATAATAATATATTTTCTATTTCCCTATAGTTTAAATGTCTTTTGGATGCCCAGAGATCCATAATTTGCACTTAGACATGTATTGGAGATACTTTGCTGTAGCTACCATTATATTACTCATGTACCTGGGATGAGCAAATAGCATCTTTAATCTATTAGTGGATAGGCATTTGGGACATGCCCACTTTCCCCCATTGAAGATAGCAGTTTCTCGAGAAACACAAAGACTTAAAACAACTGTAATAAATGTAAACCTAATCCTAATCATAGAGATCTTAATCCAGTTCACGGATCCCACCTGTGCCTGCAGGTTACATTCCTATAGCCCTTTATATATCCTTTGTATGCCTACCCTTAGTTAGCATGTCCAGGATCTCTCACTATCAGCATCCCTTTCCTATGCTTTATTGGTTTGTCCCATTTCCAGTCCCTGACGGGTCTTTTTCAGCAGTTTCCAAAATTAGTGGCCAGGAACACTGTAATTCTACCACTTTGTATTCATGTTACAGCTATAATGAACATTTTCGGTAATGCTGCAAAATAGCTGAATGACTATGCTACTTTTAATGATTGTTTATTGGAAATAATTGTGCAATGATTTAGGCCATTGGTATGTAGCTACTGTAAACCAAGTTACATAAACCGCTATGATAGCAAAGCCTGTGAAATTAATATTAATGCATTATAATTTGATAGATTTAATATTTTTCTTCCCTTTAGCAGTTTTGAAGGAATGTTAGGTACAGCAAAACAGATAATCACAATACAAAATCTTATACAATGCTGATGACCTCTGATGGGAATTCATAATGACATGGGTGGGAGTTCTACTGCAGATTAAGGGTAGGCAGAGAATGACAGACTAGGCAGAGAATTACAGCTGCTGTTGTTCTGGTGTTAATTGTTATGATACCAGATAATGGCATAATAACATAAATACCTGTAAATTCTTGTTTTAAGTTGGCTTTTTTAAAAGGGTAATTTTGAACAAGCTGTCCAATTTGGTCTCATTGAGTGGGGTCATATGACATTATACTATTGAATATTTTTAATTGTGGTTTCTCATCCAGAGAGAGAATTCTAACATTATAGTGATAGTATAAATCACTTCATCTGTTGGAAGAGTAAACTAATAATCTAGAAAGCAGGGCCCCAAGCCAGCCATCTGAGGAATGAAAGGCAGACTAGCCAAGAATATTACAGAAGAATTTCTCTCAAAGTATTGAATACACAGTACAATGTAACAGATGCTAGATACTTAATGCATGATGTTACCCTCTTTCATAACACATACAGAGAATGGCACATCAGGTTCTCAGACAATGTGAGGAGCATGTGTGTCTGTGTATGCCTAGATGAACTTAATAATATAGTGATGAGATATGAAAAATGTTATTTCCTTGTGAATTTTGGAATTCCCATCTCCTCCTCCCCACACAGACACTGAAGGTCCTAAGTAAAGGAAATCTACCATGTTTTTTCTACTCAAGATGCACAGGCTGTGTAAGGGGGGAATCACACCCTTCCCCTTGTGCTGTGAAGCACTGGGATGTCTCTTCTTGCAGCAGAATGGGTGAGTTTGTGGGGTTGACAGTGTGGGCAAGGAGTGGTAAATAGCGACTGGATCCCCCACTATGCATCTCCAGAGGCTTTTAACTGCCTTCATAAAGCTGCATGGGAACAATCTGCTACTCCAATCCATGACTACAACCCTCCTACACATCACATGACCCAGTGGATTGCAATAGGGAGAATTCCTAACGTACTTACATGCAAAAAAGTCTTGTGGTATATTAGTGCAAATTTCCTAGGTTTTCTGCAGACATGAGTATTTCACTGCAGGTCAGTATTCCTCAGCTGAATATTTGTATATGCCTACTATATCTTTTTCTATACTGAATTCCTATTATTGAATAAGGGCATAGCAAAATGATCAGTGAGGGTCTCTGATTTGCCAAGAAAAAGTAACTTGTCATTTTAATTAGACTAGTTCTTCCCCACAGATTTCTTGGAATGCATGAAGTTTATACTTTTTAAAAGTAATTTCAAGAATCTCTTTAAACAAATATGTTGCCACGAATTATTTTAAATTTCTTATACTACTTTGAAAACAATCTTGCTGCACAGAGGTTTAACAATACTATTCCTATTGAAATAAATTTCTGACATTTCATAATAATGAAACGTGTTAGTTCATGTTAGTCCCTTTCATGTAGTTTAAAATCAACCAGTCTTTAAATAAAAATAAAAGGCTATATACCAAATATTATTAAACTGAAGGAGAAGTCTGGAAAAATTGGTACTTTCCTTATCAACATGACTAGGCACACTATTTTTATCCATCTAATTAACTACAAAAATTCAGATTGTAAACTACTTAGATCATTTTAAATTTCACCTCGCTAATGTAATGAGATGCCTTGAGTTGGTCATCAGTAGTGACGATTAAACATGGCACTTCTAGATCTAAAAGCATGAGCTTTTACTGCTTGAGCTAAAAGATCCCGCCCCCCTGTGTTAGCTCAAAGGTTGCAGCAGCTTCAAGAAGTGCTATTTAAATAACCCTCTATATGGCCTAGTCACTTGAGAAGGACAACAAGCCAGAGGTGCTGTCTTTCTGAATTACTGGGGTGGGAAGAGGATGCTTGACTCCTGCTGTGCCCTAGGCTCCACCCCTACTCCTCTCAATCCCCACCCCATCTCTTCCCACCCCTGCTTTGCCCCGTCCCACCCTCACACCTCAAAAGTTATAAAATCATTTCCCTTAGAATATCAATTCAAAGCTTCCCTCACAAACAAGGATTTAAAATATGGGTGTTTGCAATCTAATAAATATCCCCTCTAATTAAACTCTCCTCTTTCAGAACATTCCCATGTGATCTAGGAGTATCATTTTGGATTATTTTCACAGGTATGAGTTCTTTGACCTTGGTAGGCAGATAAAGTTTAAAATCATTGTGTTCTTTTCCTGGCAGTTACTGACTGCAATGTATCTGCAACTCCCTCAAGCAAGTTTGAGCTTTGCTACACTTCTCACTAGCAAAGCCGCCTCCTTCCTACAATGAGGTGCTCCTGGAATCCTGTTCCATTACAAATGCTTTTACAGTAACTCCTTGCTTAACCTTGTAGTTATGTTCCTGAAAAATGCTACTTTAAGCAAAACTATGTTAAGCGAATCCAATTTCCCCATAGGAATTAATATAAATGGGGGTGGGGGGCGGGTGGGGGTTAGGTTACAAAGAAATGTTTTTCACCAGACAAAAGGCATCATATAAATATACAGTGTAAGTTTTAAATAATTTTAAACAGTTTAATACTGTACTAACCAATGATGATTGTGAAGCAGGGGCATACTGGAGTTGGGGCACAGGGGCTTGCCCCACTCCAACTGACGCTCCTGCTGGGGAGCGGGGTCCAGGGCTTCTTGCCCACTCCCCAGCTGGCATGCCGGGTGGGCAGGGTGGGGTAAGCCCCTGTGCCTCGACTTCGCTCCCTGGCTGGAACACCAGCAGGCAGAGCAGGGCAAGTCCCCACACCCCAACCTCGCTCCCCGGCAGGTGTGCCAGGCAGGCAGAGCAGGGTGAGGCGACCCAAACAATCTTATAATGGAACATTGCTCAACTTTAAACAAGTATGTTCTCTAGTAGATCAGAAACCTAGTAACGAAACAGCGTTAACCAGGATGACTTTAAGTGAGGAGTTACTGTACATGCTTCTCACAGTGCTTTTCTATTTGTTCTTCCTGTTAGTCATTGACTTTTCTACTTCCTGGCATTGACTGGTCAATTTCCCCGTAGCCCCAGCATTTTCTCAGGTTTGGAGGTTGGTATCTCACTGTTTCATCTATCTGGAGTCAGGTTGGATAGTTCCTTTCAATACTAGTGGAATCATTTAGGAGGTTTGATGGCACCCATTTTTCAATGCTTACTGTCTCGTGTATATAATTGTACCTCTAATTTCCTAAGCAGAAGAAATTTAAAGCAACATACTTTTCAAATGACTGGTTTTTAATGGCTTTCTTTAGGAAAGACTTTTTTGCTTTGGCTTTAATTTTTTTCCTGAGGCTCTTATATGGTACTTATGTAATGTGAGGTTAAAAAAGTTAATTTGTCCTCACTTTTATCCCTAGTTTCTTTAATAATAACACCATTAAAATCAAGATGATTACAACTCCAAGACAACTTGCTTTCTTGTCGACAGTTTTGACTAAAGCAGATCAAATGTTGTTCATGTTCAGGGCTGCTTTGTAGCAGCACACACTCGCTTTGACTCATGTGCTTAGTAGAATATAAATATTTTAGAAAATTAGCACTTCTTGAATCAAACAATCTTTGGAAGTGACAAGTTCATTTTATCTCCCCTTGTTAAGTTTTAATTGCTGCTATTTTTATTTTATTTAGTGGGGAAAAAACTCTGTTCTTATACTTACAGAGGACATTTAATTTGGTATGAATGGCAGCAATCAGAATTTTAATTTATTAAAATGCTTCATTTATTGGTTGAAATGGGCAAAGAACAAAAGAAGTAGCATGGGGATGAAAGTGGTGAAACCACCTCAAGGTTCCCTTGAAGTTATTCCTTATAAACTACTATATCCATCCATATAGCTATTTCTGTTAAATGGGCAATCAGTTGCTATATGAAACTTGAATGAATACTGAATGAATGAATCCCTCCATTACAGAAGATGACTCAGCTGATTCCATGGCAGAGCTTATCCTCCTAACCTGGGTCCAAGGCAGCATCTCTGCAGTTCCAAATTCATGCAGGAGGAAGGAATGGAAATAGGACAAGCTAGGGTAAGAGTGGGCAGGCTGGAGACAGGTTTGTGAGATTCACTGCATTTGCTTTGCAGCCTCAAAGAGGTTCCTTGGAAAAGTCATACACCTAAGAGTTCCCCATGGGCAGCTGCAGCCAGCAGGTCTCAGGGTTGTAGCCACTGGGGGAGGTGCCAGGGACCAGAATTAGTGCAGAGAGACAGAGCTCTTACAGATGGCCCAGCCTCCTCACAGATCTCTGGGACCCACCAAGTCTATGGTAGACCTCACATCTTATATTATCAGGAAGGTGGGCAAACTTCATCTCTCTGAAGGAACAATAGGGAAGGAACTCTTCCAAGACAATCTTCATGAATTTTCCCTCCTAGAGGGCTTCCCATCTATTGGTCTTTCCAGAATCCATTTAGGGACTTAGCTTTCCACTTATGTAAATTTCTCTACAGTTTCACTTAGATCTTTCATTTTCCCTCCCTGTCATACATTTTGGAATTTCACCCATTTGCCATAATATAATATTATCATGACAATCAACACTACAAAAGACAACAATTTGTTTTCACTCTTGGTAGCGGAGCAGGTGGTTTAGACTAACAATCTTACTCTTGGGCCTTCAATACAATAGAAGGGGAAAGTAAATTGAACGTCAGAGTCTGTCAAAGCTAAGTTTTCAGGGGTTTAGTCTTCTCAACTAAGGAGACAAAAGTCGTGTTCTCCATTTTTATCTTTTAGATAAGGAGAGATACTGACTAATGGGAGAAAGAAAAAAGACATGAGTTTTGATCTGCCACTACACTGAAGATATGCTCAGACCTACTGGATAGTGTCATCTGCAGAAAGATGGTTGCTGCTTCCCTCACCTTCAGGTTAGACCTGGTGGAAGTCAGAGCAGGAGAGTAGGCAGTAGCTTTTGCCTCTGCCATCAAGTCCTCCAGTGGAGGATCATATGAAGTGAAGCTCTGACATTCTTTCTCCCCAGCCCCCACTCCTTTGTCCCCCGAGTAGGGAAGTTTCTTGACATAGGAGGTGGCAGAGCACTTCCACCAGCGGCTAGTTCTCCTGTACAGAAGGAATTCTCCACAGACCATTTTAAGGCTGCTTCGTGTCACTTACGTGCCAGTGAAATACAAAGTAGCCTTAGCGGTCTAGAGAATCAGACCCATGATGCCAGAGGTGTAGCGAGCGCCCTCCGTACCCTCCGACTGGAGAGGGCCCCGCAAGGAAGGGGGCCCCTAAAAGTGGCCAAAAAAATGTAAGGTATAACTAGGTAAGTGACATTTATTGACGCTATTGCACAATCCATGTCGGTTTTACTGACAAAACCGTGAAGTCATTATGATACATCATAATGCTATTGGCTACATCAGTTGTCTGTCGGTCAGTTTCGAATTTTAATTGGACCCATTCAAAGAATGTGTATTTGCGTTCATAATGGCGGTCGGCGGATAAATATTATTAATTTAGTTGTTTAGTTTTTTATTGTTTCCAATGCAGAAGCGTGCTTTGTGATGTCTAAGAGAATGTATAAGAGCAGAGCTAGTAAACGAAAGGCAGCAAAAGATGCCGAGAAGGAACTTGAGAAAATTCCAAAGTTGTCAACGTATTTTGCGCTGCAATCCAACGTACAGGTACAGGCACATGAAACGGACAGCGCTAGCAGCGACGAATCGTATCCAGAAGTATCCAGAAGTGCTTCAAGTGAGGTCGAAGGTGAAGCCAGTTGTTCTACCAAACAAACTGTGACAGATATTCCAGCTGCCACCGGGAAAGAAGTATCTGAATCTGAACCACTGACTGATGATCCAGGAGATTGGCCGTCTATAATATCGGACAGGCAAGTGTGTGACATTGTTGCACGTGGACCACTGCAGCAGAATGAAAGTTACGAATTTCCATTTAAAGAGGAAAGACGGAGGTTCACAAGTTCTCATTTCTATCGAACCATGGCAAATGGCGAGAAAATAAGACGTTCATAGTTAATGTACTCAGTTCAGAAAGATGCCATTTTTTGTTTTTGTTGTAAATTATTTGGTACTGGTGACATACCGCTACGTTGTGGAACATCTGCTTGGAAAGCACTATCAAAAAGACTTCAGCAGCATGAAACAGGCTAAGGTCATCAAGACTGTATGGTGAAATGGTTTGACCTTCGGTCAGGCATAGTAAACCGTACATCTATTGACCAACTCGAATTGCAGGCTTTTCTGAAAGAAAGAGATTTCTGGAGAAATGCTGTCAAACGCATGGTTGATGTCGTTATTTTCTTGTCCGAGAGAAACTTGGCATTTCGAGGAAGTAATGAAAAACTCGGCGATCCTTCGGATGGCAACTTTTTGGGACTGTTTGAATTGCTTGCCAAGTATGATACTGTCCTCAGCGAACTTATACAGAGGATTAAGAAGGCAGAGACGCATGTTCAGTACCTCAGTCCACAGATCCAAAACGAGCTGATTCAACTTGTTGCCAGTAACATTCAAGAGGCCAACATAGCACAGCTTAAAAAAGCAAAATATTATTCAGTTATTTTGGACTGTACTCTCGACGTGTCACATGAAGAACAGATGTCTGGTGTTACGCTTTGTTGAATGCAATGGTGAAGATGGTGTCAATATTCGTGAAGCGTTTGTTGGTTTTCTTAATGTTCATGATACAACTGGCGAGGGCTTATTGGAAGCGTTTCTTGAAAAGGCAAACAACTTAGGAATAGACATTGCTGACATGAGAGGCCAAGCTTATGATAACGGTGCAAATATGAGAGGAAAGAATAAAGGAGTTCAAGCCCGCATGCTAGAAATAAATGACTGTGCCTTGTATGTACCATGTGGAGCTCACACTTGGAATCTTGTGATCTCAGACGCGGCAAAGTCATCGAAATATGCCGTTGACTTTTTTGGTCTGATTAACAGAATATACGTTATCTTTTCTTCTTCACCTTCATGTTGGGATATACTTCAAGAACATATGCCAATATCTGTTAAAGGGTTATCGGACACTTGTTGGGAGTCAAGAATTGATGCTGTGAAGCCATTGCGTTATCACCTTGAAGAATTGTGCAATGCTTTGTCATCTTTGCGAGAATATGCGCTCGAAAAGGAAGATGGCAATACAGCAGCAGAAGCCGGTGCGCTTTTAGACCATGTTACTATGTGGCCTTTTGTTCTGATTGTGTACACGTGGTACAATATACTATTTCATGTCAATAAAACCAGCAAATTAATTCAGTCACCAGATGTGTCAATTGACGTACTGCAGGCAGAAGTCGGTGCTACAATGAAGTTTTTGGAAGACTATCGAAATACAGGATATAACTCTGTGGTCACAAATGCACATGAAATAGCAGAACATATGGGTATTGAGCACGTGTTTCCAGAAACCAGGGTGCGACGTAAGAAGAGAATATTTGATTACAAATGTGCTGATGATTCGAGTCATCTTTCTGCCGAAGAAAAATTCAAATCGCAGTTCGTTCTTGTTCTCACTGATCAGGCCATATCTTCTGTTTCGTCGCAATTTGACCAACTCGTGGAGTGGTATAAGTTGTTTGGATTTCTGTACAACGCTAACAGCCTGAAGCAGTGTCACAGAGAAAATGAACTGGAGATTCACAGCAAAAATTTTGAAAGAAAAATGGGAGACATTGATGCCAGCAAACTCATAATGGAATTGAATGGTTTTATTTATGTTATCGAGAAAGAGAGAGGACTTGTCACGGCAAACAATTTTTTAATGTACATATACAAGAACAGCCTTCAGGAGCTATATCCGAATCTTTGCATTTGCATCAGAATTCTTCTGACCACACCAGTTACTGTCGCTGGTGCTGAAAGGAGCTTCAGCAGAATGAAACTGATCAAGAATATCCTGCGCTCAACCATGACAGATGACAAGCTTTCTGCGCTTGCAGTTATCTCAGTCGAAAACAAGATGGCCAGATCTCTGGACTATGATGCATTGATTAACCAATTTGCGGAGAACAAGGCTCGAAAGAAGCGCTTTGCGTAAATACGGAATACATGTACACTGTAGGCCTATGTATACATAATATGAATCCTGTATATCGTATAAAATAAATACCGCATTCCAGTTTGTGCATTGTAAGGGGCCCTGGACATATGTTCAGAGGGGGCCACGTTCTTTGTTGCTATGGCCCTGCATGATGCTTTCAGAGCATTAAAAAGTAAAGGAACCATATGGCCTTGTGTACCACATCTTCACCCTGCCCTTGACCCCTGCTGCTACTCCTGTCATTAATACATATCTTTAAACTGTGTAAAATCCTAAACTTAAAAAAAAAAGTGAGACTTTTAATCATCTCATATGTAACGATTACAACACTAATCCAGACAGCTGCAAATATTGGTAACTGTTACCTAGTTCTAGATAGATGCTCAGAGCTCAGTTCTAGATAGATGCTATAGGTTTTCTACAAATATACAACAAATGTCCAAAGAAAACCAAAATCCTTATAAACTAAAATCAAGCTATTTGTCTTACAGGCTGGGGAAGAAGAAAAAGGAGAAGATTTTGATTTGTAAATACTTGGAAAGCTCTGACACTGCTCTGATAAGGGTCATATAGATAGGATTCGCATTGAATTATACAAACATATATTATATACAGATGTTTCTCAAAGTGCAAAGCAATTTTACTGCTTAACATTATCTTTGTGCTTGTCTTGTTGCATGAAAGACTTCTGTCGCTGCTAAACTATGCAGTGTAGTGTGTACAATTTAGTGCAATTGCATTTTTTTTATTGGTAGCAATTGCGGTTGATTGATTTATAGCATAAGCTGCTTAAAGGGGACTTAGAAGGATATGAATGAAGAGAAGGTAGTCAACTGGCCCTCAAGGAGTGGAAGACTGCTTAGTTTTTCTTAAGCTCTAAGCTTTCCAATGAGAGGGAGGCTATAGATGGGGAGTGGGGGAAAAAGGTAGCAGGACAATACTGGGGATTAGTATTAATCAAGGAGAAAGGGAGCCTGAGGAACTGCAGGGGAAAAAAAAAACCAGGAAGCTGAATGGCTGCCAGAAATGTCTGGACAAATCTTATTTCCTGTGGTTCTGCTGCTGCTGTCACTGAAATCAATGACAACATTTCCATTGATTTTTAGCTAAGCAGGATATGGTTCTTTACGATTTTATACACTGACATTTTCCAGGACAATCCACACCTGATTTAAATGGAGCCCACTGTGCACTAGATACTTTCAGTGGCATGTACTGAAGCTTCACCTGTCTGCTTTAGTGTGTGGTAGTGACTCAGCTACTTTGAACAGTAACATAGCAGGCAACATTGATGCTGCAGGATCATAAAGTGTTTTTTGTTTTTCTTAATTTTGTAAAGTTTCTTGGTTTTATTCTTAAACTCTTGTTTAAGAAACAACATATAGTACCTATAGCATGATGCATTCAAATAAATTCTTCCTTCTGCTCAGTTGGTCTCTCTATTAATTGCCTTTCTAGCCAGTAAGTGGCACTAACAATAAAACTTATAAAGTATAATTAATGTTATCTCTTTTGTGTTTATGGCTTAACTGTTAAATAGTTCTAAATATTGTACTTCATGAAAACAGTTGATTTTTTTAACCTTCTAATTCTAAATACACCTCTATCTCGATATAATGCTATCCTCGGGACCCAAAAATCTTACTGTGTTGTAGGTGAAATCGTGTTATATCAAACTTGCTTTGATCCACCGGAGTTCGCAGCCCCCCCCCCCCGAGCGCTACTTTACCACGTTATATCTGAATTCGTGTTTTATCGGGTCGTGTTATATTGAGGTAGAGGTGTATTTAATAATCAAAGGTCAGTTTTCTAGTAATGGAGAAATCCTAAACATTAAGGAACTAAGGACCAACTAGATCTGAGCAGAGAGAGAGGTTCCATTTTGCGAAGGATTTTGAGATTTTGAAATTTGATTTCATTCCAAACTGGTAAATATAAATGGTATATTGATAAATTACAAATACACTATATTTACACAGTACTATCTTGATCTCATTTACAACTCACTTTACATTAACAAAATTTATTAAAAACATTTTCAATTTAGAGGATTTGTAGTACACTTAAAAAAATTACTGAGGAGTATTGTAATGATCCTCCATCAGATGGTGCTATTAGGATTTAAGATGAGTACTTAAAATCTAGTTTGCATTTCTGAAAACTATCAGCTCTTCAGCCCATTTTTCATTTTCTGTTCTAATTTAATTAGTGGAGCTTTATTGAAAGTGTTTGTTTATAGTGTACATTCAGTGTATGAACATATGGTAAATGTCAAATTTACCGCTGATTGAACTTCTTTCAAAACACGTCTGCCAACAGCTTTTACTTAGTGCTGGGGAAGAGCATGAGTTTGGTCTTTTGCCTGATGGAAAATGTTGGTGTTGTCAGTTGCAGAAAGAGCTAGAGAATGTACCACACACATTCTTCTTCTCTGTTAATGTCAAGAGATATTGGACAGATACTTGTAGAAACTTCTTCCATTATTCATGTATTTGTGATCCCCAGATTTCAATACAGTAGTGTAGTGCATACTGCAAAAGACCATTTGGAAGCTTCAGCTTTTGCAGAATGAGACAGCCTGTACTTAACACTGGAGCGACTTCCAAATCACCACCATGTACAATGCAAATATTTAAATGCTTTGATTCCAGGTGACAGGCTGCTTCTGTTCCTACACACCATTATGACAATTGAGATCATAAGATCAGCTGGTGCACTTTTGCTAGGAGCCCTTTGATTTGAATTCTGGATGGTTAGAGGCAGGGTTCTGTCAGTGGGGGATGGAAGGCATTCTCTTCTGAGTTTGTTTTCCTGTTCATCGTACAAAGCCTGAGTTTTTTGGTATGATGTAAAGCCTACCTGTTTAACTAAGCTTTTGCCAGAGATGGTCAGATGTGTTCAGATGGCATTGAAGGAACTTGGTTTAGTTCAGATTGGTCAGTAATGCTGTTTTCTTTGTTTATATTTTACATGTGCCCAGAAACTTTGTGATGTAGACATTTTATAAATTGTCAAATAAATATGTAGAAATGTTTGGGTTGCACATGGATATAATCATAGAAATGTAGGGCTGGAAGGGACCTCAAGAAATCATCAAGTCCCGCCCCCCTGCATTGAAGCAGGAGCAGTTAATCTCGACTATTGGTCATTGATCCACTCACCGTATGTGTTCCTCCTTGCAGCTGGATCTAGGAATTACCTCTTGCCCTGTATGGTGCCCCCTTCCCTACATTGCTTGCGCTGTGCCCCTCCAGCCAGATCACTATATAGTCCCCCACTTCCAGGTTAACACAGTCTCACTGGACAAGTTGTCTGGATGCTGTCTCAGACCTTTTTCCATTACAAGTCTAGGTCCAGTGTCATAGACCTAGTGGCTGGTAGGGGAAGCCAGGCTCATCCTGCCACTCTGGGTTCTAGTCCAACTAAGTCTGTGAAGACTCAGCAACCCTGTTGCTGTTTCTCTGGGCCCCTTCCTACTCCACCTCTCTATCTTCTTGCCTATCTCTGGGTTTACTACTGGAGATTCCTCTGCTCCCTTCCTCTTCACCCTTCTCGGCCTCTTGCCAGATTATTTAGCCCAGGGCAGGACCCCAAGGTTTACTCTTCCCACAGATTGCTACCTTGTCCTTGGCCAACTCCCTTCCCCTGTAGGAAGTGACTGCAGACCTCATCCCTGTAACCCCTTCTTTGTCCATTTTTTTTTTTTGGTGCAGCAGCCTTATTCCAGGTGGCTATTACTGCCACTTTCTTCATTCATTTTTAGCCAAGGTTATTTTTTTTTTGTTTTATATTTTTATATCCTTTCATTCAGTCTAGTATCCTTCAGGAAGCACAGCAAGGCATTTTTGCACTATTCCATTTCCCTGACATTCTCACTAATCTCTTTAGGGAAAAGTCTTAGATTTTCAGATGACTCAATTTTTCATGAAGAAGCTTTCTTTCCATAGAATATTGCTCACAATGCCAATAGAACATATCAGCAGTTTCTTTGGTTTTGCAGACATTGCACAGACCATCTTTATCTTAAAAAAAAAAAAAGTTTAGCTTTTCATTTAAGTCACAATGACTGTTAATACTCTAAATATGACTGCCTGACTCTTTCTATCATGATTGCGGACTACAGTATTATCTTCAGTTTTTGAGCATATATCATAAAACCTTTTTCCTTTTGTTTCCTTATTCCATTCTTTTGCAAGCTCCTTCATGACCACACTTTTAAATTCTTGTCTACTTAAGGGCATCTTGATATCCACCTCCTCATTTTTTAGAGTTTGTTTTGCTGTTTTGTCAGCCATCTCATTTTCAGGTATTGCAATATGTGCCAGAATCCACACTGTTACCTGCTTGCATTATTTCTGCAGTGAGGAGCATTATTTCACTCATGTCATTTCTGCTTTCTGAAGTCCCTGTTCTGATGGTCAGAATGCCTGACAAGGAATCAGGTAAAAATTACAGCTGCAGCTGGTCACGCATCTCTGACTCAGTTTAGCCCCAACATTATGCCCCTTTGTTCAGCTGTCAGGACAGTCATATAATTCAAAACCCTTTTAGATTTCTGGGTTCCAAGACTAGGAACACTCTGCTGATGCTGTCATCTTTTCACTTATCTGTATAAACTTAGCAAAGCTGGCTCCATTTTTCATTAGTAAATTCAGAAATTTTATTAATTATAATGTATTTTCCTTCCCTTTCACACAATTCCAAATCCACAAATGGGGGAATAACTGTCCATTTGTAATTTGATTTTCCATAACTTTCAATTTTTCTATTTTACCTATCTCCTGTACCCATTTTTGACCCTGACAATAGGGGGAAGTCTCTGACAAGCGATAAAATTTTGTGTCTCAAGCTCCCAGCAATCCTCACAAATCTGTTGTGTACTTCCTGGTTTTATACTAACCAGCCTGCTCCTCCCTGGCTGAGCTTTATGATCAGGTAAACCTGGCTCTCCCTCTAAGTGCAGCCAGGTAACAGATTGGCTTCTCAGGCCCAGTGAGGAGTACACACCCATCACAGCATCCCTGACAGGTGTCTGTCCAACTTGTTCTTAAAAACCTCCAATAAGGAGGATTCTACAACCTCCCTTTGAAGCCTATTCCAGAATTTAAGTACCCTTATTGTTAAAGTTTTCCCTCATGTCTAACCTAAATCTTCCTTGCTCCAGATTATGTCAACTACTTCTTGCCTACCTCCACTGGAAATGGAGAACAATTGATCAACATCTTCTTTATGACAGCCCTTAACACAATTGAAGATTATCAGGTCTCATTTCCCCCCCTCCCACACACACATACACACAATTTTTTTTAGTCTTGTGAAAAGAAAAGAGATTTCAACAAATTGATGCAAAACTAGAGAAAGAGAAGAGAGACCTCCTTTATGTCAGGGATTAATTCCTTCAGGTATGCTAGATCAGACTGATGCCAACTAATATAACTAGGACTGAAACTCACATTGCTGCATAAAAGGAAGGTGAGATAACTTACTGGATAGCAACATATAAATTCTGTTTCTGCTAAATCCTATGTGCTTCTGTCATTGTCCCCTTTCTATTTCTACTGAGGGAATAAATATCTATTATATTTCTCATTCAAACAAAATAAAAAGAAATGCAGCCGGGAGTGGCAGATGAGAAAACACAGAGAATTAAGGAAAAGTTATTTCAGTTTCCCAGCTCTTGAGAAATAAAATAATCTTGCAGTAAAAGTGATTTTTAAGAAAAATGAATTTCAGTTCATAATAGCAATATTGCCCTTGGGCAGCTCACAACAGCAATAATGGCCTTAGAGCAAGCATTCATCACATATCGTTGATCTTGCTTTCTATTTGGTGCAATTAGCATTGCCTCAACATGCTTAAGCCAATTTTCTCATAATAAATATTCCCTCTGTAGACATTACTAATTAATATTCTTTGTTCTGTATTAAGGGTGATGTATTCTTAGTTCTGTATTAAGGGTGATGTTTCAAGCAGTTGTTGGGAAGTATATTGCATAATGATATATGGTTGTATTAGTTGGGTTAAGAAGAACGGGTAACTCAAGAGTTATAAATGGTAATGTGTGAAAATCTCAAATGGAACTATTTCACCTTGCTTCCTACGTGGGAATTTAGATATCAGTTTGCATACCCTCAAACAGAATATAATCTATGAACAGCGGTCTGCTCCTGTAACATATGTAACATAATGCTGTTAAGTGACCAGTGTACACAACAAAGTACTGCTCCTGCCAGGGTCAGTCCTGGACCAAATGGCACCCCAAGTGAGGAGCGTCTTTGGTGCCCCCCTGTGGTAGGTTGCTGCTGGAGAAGCCCTTAATCAGCTCCTGCCACTCCAGCCCCAATCTGGGATAATGGATTGGGGTTGGGCGAACCTCCTTGTGTTTGCCTGGTAACTGACCACACCTTCCAGCCTCATAAGCAGGAGCTATAAGGCTGGAAGGAAGTGAGAGAAGGGGGGTGGGGTGGAGACTAAGAAGGAGAGGTCAGGCTCAGAGGGAGTAGGAGCCTCGTAGTCTGTTGCTGGCCAGGTCTGTGGTAGGCCATGCAGTTGTAAAGCCTGTATATAGTTGGAAACTAGCGATGGGGAAACTGATCACAAATAAAGAACATGGATATGGCACCAGACTGAAGTGTCCCTGATTCACAGAGGAGAAGGGCCAAGAGGCCGAATATGGAGAGGTGCAGTGTGTACCCTGTTACATCACCCTCCATTTGTTAAACTTTTGAATACCTTATTTTAATTTTAAGATTAACTGAAATATACTAACATCAAGAAATTGAACTGTGCACCAACATTGGGAAGACCAGTATTAAATAGTGTTACAGTAGATGACAGCCTTAGAATGTTAACTCTAGTCATTTAGTTCACAAGCTTGCTTTTCTCATCTTTGCGAACTGAAGCACATCATCAGAGAAATCCAAAGACTGGCCAATGGCATTTTCAAGTGATAAAATAGCAAGCCATGTCAATCTCTCATCGGCAATCAAGTCTTAAAACACAAGTGCACTTCCACAATATTCTAAGAGGTTGAAGGAAAATGTTGTTCTCAGGGAAGTCTGGAAGGTTCCACAAAATTCTGCAAAGGTCTGGAACGTTCTAGAAGGTTAGTGAGAAATGAATCCACATATGGAATGCCAGAGACATTTTACTTCAACCATACAGCCTTTCACTTCTAGGTTGCTGATTCAAATCTATACCATATGGGCAGTGACTGAAATAAATATGGAGGCCATGCAATCTAGTTTCTAGTGTCTACTTAGCACAGTGGAACTATCACAATTGGCATCCCTGTTGACACCCCCACCAAAAGGAGAAGGGCAAATTATTGAATGAACCTGATAATTGAACCTCACAAAAATCTTTCTTCTAATTCAGAGTTGAGAAACATGGGTGGGATTTTTCCGGGGAAGCAGGCATATTACTGCTCGTGCTGCTTCACGTGCATGAATAAACAAGACTGCATTCCCACTCAGCTCCTCTGGCTAATGTCTCCTCTAACTGGCAATGCAATGATGAGCCCTGAGAGCCCAAGTCAGCTGGCACAGGCCAACCATGGATATCTATGTGTAGACATACCCCCTTAGTCTGCCTCCAGTTTACCCTGTTCTTCTTGTCCCGTGGGCAGGAAACCTAACACTTACACTTGTTCAGATACCTTATAGACTAACAGACGTTTTGGAGCATGAGCTTTCGTGGGTGAATACCCACTTCGTCCATGCATCCGACGAAGTGGGTATTCACCCATGAAAGCTCATGCTCCAAAACATCTGTTAGTCTATAAGGTGCCACAGGATTCTTTGCTGCTTTTACAGATCCAGACTGACACGGCTACCCTTCTGATACTTAGAATCATAGAATCATAGACTATTAGGGTTGGAAGGGACCTCAGGAGATCATCTAGTCCAACCCCCTGCTCCAAGCAGGACCAATCCCCAGATTTTTAACCCAGTTCCCTTAATGGCCCCCTCAGGGATTGAACTCACAACCCTGGGTTTAGTAGGCCAATGCTCAAACCCCTGAGCTATTCCTGCCCACGTTGATCTCCAGGAGTTCACTATGGCAAGGATCAGAGATAGCCGTGTTAGTCTGTATCCACAAAAACAACAAGGAGTTCAGTGGCACCTTAAAGACTAACAGATTTACTTGGGCATAAGCTTTTTGGGCATGAAAGCTTATGCCCAAATAAATCTGTTAGTCTTTTAGGTGCCAACAGACTCCTTGCTGTAAGAACAACAAGGGTGTACTGTAGTTCAAAAGCTTGTCTCTCTCATCAGCAGAAGTTGGTCCAATAAAATATATTACCTCACACATCTTGTCTCAAGCATAAATAGGGCATTCAACATAGCGTTACTTTAATGTTGATTTTTTTTCCTCCTAAAGCAATATCTGCTTCTCTCACATCTTCCCAGAGATCCCAGTCCACTCAGAGCCATTAATATGTCATATACTAGATCTCTATGGTCAGTAATATAACAGAGACTGCTTACAGCATGTGTATTTTATTTCAATTTAGCCATTTGTTAAAATTGTCTATATTTTTATTTGATTATGTGCAGGATTTTTTTTCTTATTTACACACACAGTTTGAAAATTATTTTGAGTTGTCCTGCTACTAGACTCACAATTGGAGTGAATAGTTTTGGTATTCCCTGTGAGAAGCAACTGTGTTAAAATGGAGGCACTGTCATTTGAAAGAAAATGAGCCACATAATGTTAGTCTGGCACTCACTGATCAAGGACTTTTCTCTCAGACACCATGCTAACTGCAGCAGGAGCCATGCATTCAGTAAATTTGTTGGCAGACAAGTCAGTCATGGAAAAGGAAATTCTGACGCATGCTTTATGAGAAAGCAA
Organism: Gopherus flavomarginatus; assembly: GCF_025201925.1. Lineage (NCBI taxonomy): Eukaryota > Metazoa > Chordata > Testudines > Testudinidae > Gopherus > Gopherus flavomarginatus. The sequence continues at coordinate 24,355,363 of NC_066630.1, read as the reverse complement.
ATGAGATATTGAGAGCAATAAGTTCTCTTTATAAGTTACCTCTTAATAAGTTGATTTCATGTGCACTATCATTTGGACTATCCATCAGTTTCAGAGTTGTAAAATTATTTCCATCTACAGTACTTTAAATTCCAATAGTATTTTTGGGGCCATGTGACAGGGCTTGGGAACAAACAGAAACCTTATTAAAAAGCCATCTGTGACCAGGTGCCTTAACGAGTCTTCTGTAGAATTAAGTCTGTGCACTACTGTATGGAGTCAAAAACTCACCTCCTCCTTGTAGCTTTCTTTTTTAAAGGAACTGGCTGAAAATTTTTAATTATTGTTCTGAAATTATTTCACTTTTTTTTTTAAAGCTAACCTGCAGGTTTCAAAAACAAAATAGCATTTATTTATTCAGCATTTTTCATGGACTTTCTGTTTTGGGAAATTTTTGTTTCAAAACAATTCCTCTCACCCTTCTCTCCTAGCAGAGGACAATTACAAATTCATGCCTACTAAGTTCATTCAATGTCACATTAAGATGGTTGAAAAGAAACCAAAAAAACTCCACATATTACACATCCCATTATAGAGGTTTACTGTGATAGAAATTTACCAAACATAATTGAACTGCTATTTAGTTTTGCTTTATACACATGTACATTTTAACTAGGGCAATGAAAATGTGTTTCACAAGGAAATCCAATGCACATATTCAAAAAACTAATTATTTAATATGTTTAAACTAGAAATTATGTAAGATTTGAAACTGGGTGAAATTTACTTGTGGAAGTTGCTCTGCAGACTTGGAAAGCATGCAAACCAAAAACAAAACAAATATCTCTCTCTTGAAAAAAGAAGAGATTAATACAGTTTCCAGAAAGGTTATGGACTTTTGTAAAGGACTCTACATAACATTAATGTTTATTAAAGTTTATGAAGGTTTTATGAAGCAAATTACTACATCTATACCGATCTGATCAATGCAGTTATATGCCACCTTTTTAATTGCACATTTTTATTGCTTTTAATATAAACAAAGGTTCTAATTACTATCATAGCTTTCAGTTGGCATTTTTCAGTGTTCAGTAGAAATTTTCAAAAACTTTCATATATTTTTGATTTTGTTGGAGAAAAAAACACTTTGTCCCACTTTTATTCCACCCTCCCCCTATTTTTTCTATTGAAAAGATGTTTTCCTCCATCAAAAGAAAACATTTTTAAAATTAAAAAATTTTTTTTGCAAAAAACCTAAAACAGAGAATTATATAAACAAGAAATATATTTTAATATCTGATCAGCTCTTTTTAATCACATTCAGAAATCTTTGTACTTTTCAGGAGGGTGGAGTACTGCCCTCTTGGAAAACAGTAAAAGCTAGATGCTAAACCCCAAAGAGACCCTTAATTTTGAAGGCAGCAGAGAAAATCACCACAGCAGAACATACATACTGCATTTTCCTTTTCAACAGGAGCCTGCAGTACTGCTCTTCTGCCACTATGAGTGCTGCGTGACATTATAAAACAAGGAGTATTCTCAGGCCTACTCACATTCCAAAATGGCCTTTCCCCCTAGTACAGAAGCAGGCACTTCTGGCTTCAAATTCAAGACAAATAAATCTTCTTCTTTTCTAATGGAATTAAGTAAAAGCGATAGTGTGGCAAGCGGGAGGCTAAACTTGCGGTGGACACCCTGATATTGTATCTCTCCCATGGATCTACTAATTAGATTTTTGGGAAGGTCAGATTTCTGGGTTAATAGCCCCAGAATGCAATACGAATAGGATACCTCCCCTTTCACATCCTTTCTTCTTAAATTGCTGCAACATGGCTTTTTTTCCCTCAGTGTTTCTGGAAAACACCCCTTGCACAGGGATAATTGCATATTTAATTGAGTGATAGAATGTGGCTGCAGCCTAGCTAAAAGGTTGGTGTCACTTACTGAAAAAGAAGTCTTTGAACATTTGTTTCCTTTTGTTCCCTCTACTCTTATCCAAAGTGGTGATTGTATAAATTGCCCACTTATTTTCTGGCTACTAGTAGCCATTAAAACCTGGCTTGCCTAACTGAAATTCACAGGTGCAGCATTTACCAATTAGTGGAAATCTGAAGCAGCAGGTGCCTTCTGAGGTATTAAAAACATTGCAGTAGCAATCTACTTGGAGAAAGTCAATGTAGGTAACTGCTTCACAGAGGGAGGATTCAGAACTTCAGAAAAGAACTCTCAACTGGCAACTTGCAATAAGACTTCTACTACTCTTAGATAATGGAAAGAAACTATCCCATGTTTCTCTGGTTTGCATTATGTCTGTGTTGCTGTTGTTAAATCCAATATTAGTTAAATAATTGATTTCAGCTATCTTGAAAGTACCTTTTCTTCTGGTTTTAACAAGCCAACTCACCTGCTTGGGATTTCTGTGTCTGCCCATGTTACCTGTGGAGCGAACACTACCCTATCCCACCCTTTCCTGCTTTGTAGCTTTCCACTGTTGATCACCTCAGCTTGTTCCTCTGTTATTATGTGTTTGAGTTATTGTTGCATGTCATGTACTAGGCTACTGGTATCAAGCTCTGATTCTGCAAACTACTCCATATAGTGTGAACCCTGCACAGTTCTGTGGCCTTATTTTGTAAGTGCTTCCAGACAGTGGCTATGTTATGTTTGTAAAGCGCAATGTACGTGTTCAATGTACCTGAGGTAAATGTTGCTCCTTTGCTGTGTGGTAGCAGATTTTCAGGACCTTTCAGATCAGTTTCCTGTTTGGAGCAGAAATCAGTGATGCAGTGTCAGGTATTTCTTTAGTGTAACTTGTTTGTTTACCAAATGTACATGCATCCTGTTTCCTTGAACAGAGATAGTAACAGACTGTACTCAGGCTACTCCCTACCCCAGAGATTTTGATCTGGATATTTCTGCCCACAGCTTTATAGTTTCTCTTTCTCTCTCTCTACAGGTCGTCTCACTGCATTGCTGATTAACACACAACAGCAGTTGTTCACCCCAGAATTGTTTACATAGGAACCCCCTTGTCCAGAACTCCTCATCTGGGACCAAATGTAGCCCCTTTAACTGAGAAGAGTTTTAGCGTTAGTGCATGAGAGACCTGTGAAACCACTTAATCCACTTACCAAGACTCGAGATGAGGTTGTTCAATAGCATCTTAACTCTTTTAAAGGGGATTTTCACCCTAGGTGATTCAATCAGTAACCTCTAATTGCAACCCACTGTAGTATTAACTGTAGTAATAGCTTTATCCCCTTAGCAGTGATCATAGTGCAAAGATCAGTGTGGCCAATGTAATTTTTAGAAGATAATACCTCTGCCCAAAAAATAATAAAATGAAACTAGACAAAAATAAGTCCAAATACATTTAAAAAAAGCATTGAAAGTGCTGGTATATCTGGAAATCCCAGAAATTGACAGAATTCTTGTATTATGTGACATCTGAAGGTGGAAAGGTAAAACAGGAACACAATATGTTTTTTCTGAGAAATATAACTATTTTAGTAGTGACTAGTACTGTGGAGGTCTTGGGCTATTCAATTGACTGTAGGGTTTTCAAAGTGCTTCTGCAGGAGTGACAGCAACTATATACTCTGTATGTTGGAAGCAACTGTGAAAATGTATTTATGACTTAAGCAGGCTCTCTCTCATTCCTCCCCCTCCCCCCGCCATGGATGTTAGACTGACTGTCTTTGATTTACAGGTCAATCATTTATAGTTACACGTAAGGCTTAGGCTCTGGAAGCTTACACGTGCAAACAAAGTAATTCGTAAACCAACAAAAATCTGAGTATTTGGAATACCCTTTAATCACATCTGCTTTAAGGCAGAATCTCTGTGTGGTACATTGACGTTTGTAGGGAGGGCTTTTTAAAATAAGATACAAGTTGTCTTTTAATGGTCACCTCAGCAATTATATTCTGTTCATTGTGTCCACAATTGTCTGAGCATAATAATATAGGAACATAATTAGATGCTTTGTTTGAAAATACAATCCAACTCTAAGTGCAGTGCCATGTTGCTTGTGATTGTGAGAAATCTTATTTCTAATTAGAAGAAATAGAGAAATGCTAGAGAACCAACTCAAGTTATGTATGCCTCTGGGTCAGTACTGGCTCCACTGCCGTTATTTTTTTAGAAACACCTGTGGGATATTCCTCCTTCACCCTGAGATCAAGTTTGCCACTTTCTTGATGAGACATCAAAATTATGTGGCCTGAAGACCTGCATAGCACCACTACTCCAATAAAAGATGACTGGAACTACTGCCTCTAGGGGGAAGAAATCACACTCTATTTTATTTTAATATATGGGAAAGGTGAATGTGAATCCTCTGACACAGCCCTTTCACCTAGGACCTGACCTGCTGCAGACAAGCTAATCCTGGGAGGCTTTCCCACTGTATCAAGCAGAAAGCAGCCAGGGTGTGCTCCCCGTGTACTTGCTCGCATGGTATGTAAACTGAGTTATTGCTAGAACTTGATAATAAATGCACTTAAGAAAAAAAAAGGGACAAGAAAACAAATGAAGCTGAAAAGTAGCAATCTATTCCCCATGCCAATGGGGGCAAATGATGTGCTCTTTGAAACCATAAGGAGATATTAATAAGCAGCTGAGAATTTCAGAATATGAATGTCACATGACTGTAGCAGGGATGAGTTTCAGCAGCTTCAGTTTTTATGGCATACTGTGCTTTACTGGCTTTCTCTATAAAGATACAGCGTGGCTACATTGTGCATCCCCTCTTGCATACACTAGCATTGTGTATACAGTTGTAGTTAAACAGTTTAATAATGAAAGTATTTTATAATTTGGGATTACATTCACAGGGAAATATTGATGGCTTTTGCTGCAATTCTTGCTGGGCAAATTATGATTCTCATATAGGGATCAAGGGGTGTAGCTTAGGAGGACCATATTATCTTCTACAGTCTGATGCCTTTATCTGAGCCAGCAGTTTGTGATGCTGTGAACTGCAGGATTTAAGTGACCTTTCACAGTGATATTTACAGCAAGCAGTACTAATAACAAGGGTGCCAAAAACAACCAAACCCCAAAACAATCCCCCCAACAAAACACTTCCCTAAAATTTTCCTGTTTTTTATATTATTACTTCATTATATTTAAAGACTTCTTGCAACAGTGGGTGCCGCCTATATTCATTCAGCAACCATCTGATGTCTAGTGCCTGTTCACTGGCTGTGATTTCATTATGCTTAGAAACACAGAAAAATGGCTGTCTCCATCCTATTATGGGGAGATGCTGTTTTTTTATATTCTCTTGGGTTAAATTCTTTTCTGTTCTGCCACAATGGACACACTTTATAAAGTATTAATGAAGTCATTCTCTGGGAGGCTGCTGTGTCAAAGTCACATTCTGTAACTGCTGCTTCTGCTTCTTCACACTCAGCTTAATTCATTTCACTGAACTCTGATTCACATGGTTCTTGCTGGAACTATAATAGCCAGAGATAATTCTGGAGACAATTGTCATTGAATCGAGAGGCTTAGCATTGCCCTGAATTAGCTAAAGTGGTTCTCAAACACTATGTGGCCAAAATTGATATAAATTTACAGTATCTTTTGTGTATTACTAAATTTTGTTTATATAATACTTCTGCTTATTTGGATAAAGGGGTGTATTTATCAGTGCGCTTTGTTTGTTTTTCAGGGGTTAGTAATGCTACTCCACTGAATGCTAATGTGTACCCTTTGCACCTATGCTCTGTGAAGGAAGAGGCAACTTAGAAATGTTCTCAGTGTATGAAGCTGCCTCTTTTTACTATTCCTGTATTTCTTCAGCATCATTAATGCTTGCGAAGGCTGTGTGTTTTGCATTTTGTGGGAACTCAAGTAAAGCCTGAGTTAAAACAAATATCTTGGTATTTGTAATCTTGCTTTTTTTCCCATAGGCTTTTTGTGGTCAAAATTCTGAGACCTGGTGGACTTCACACTAGAGATCTCTGGGGGCTGACGTAACTCTAACGCAATTTCTGGCAGCTTTAAAACATTATTGCTGAAAACTTGCCATTTCTTAAAATCTAAGCTTATTAATAATGTATTTGCAGTAGTGGTTTATGAAGGAAGAACATCTACCATGGTGGTGAGCAGCAACTTCTTAGCTAGTACAATTTAGCCAACTCTGCTGGTCATGCTCTTGATAACTGTTTGTCCTTGTCTCCATAAGAAATAATGGTAACTGGAAATGGCAACGCAGTTTCTGTGGGGAAACGGTGTGTTATCTTCTGGTAACACAGCAAATAATGTGCAAAATTAAATCCTAACCGTTAAATTTTCCTCCCTGTCGCTGCCTGCTTCCCCCTTGCCCCACATCTGGTATGGCTCATGAAAGTAAAGGCAGGGTATTGTATAAAAAGGCCACATCTGCCCTTGGTAAAAGGTGTATTTTTAGCACATAATCTGAAATTACATGGCTAAATCCTTCCCACTGGCATACAGATTGAGTAAAGGCGCTCAGACAGTAGATTCATTCAACAGCCACTTTGCATGAAGGAACTACTGTAACACTTGTTTCCTTAACATGGTAGTAAATCTGAGTTGTCCTGTTCACATTCATTATAATTGAAAGGAGGGTGGGGAGGTACACAACCATGTTAACAAGTGGTGGGGATGGGCTCTCAACAGTCATAGTGTGGTAACAACCTATAAACTACAGTGCAGAAATCTTTTATATCCCTGTGGGCTATCTTTCAATGATTTCTTCAGGCAGCAGCCTTCCACAGCAAATCCTAGGTAACACACAAGTTGTTGCAGAATCTGGTCAATTGCTTGACAAACTGATACGCTTATCTATTTAATATTCTTTTTAAAGAAGCCCTCTGAGATCCTTTCGGGATTAAGTTTCCTGGTCCTCTGTGCTTGTACCTGTAATCTGGCTTCCCTTTATAATACATTTTGGCAAATTGAGACATAAAATGATCAAGATCATTTTAAAGTATTTTTGATTAATCATTTTGTAGACTTATACTAAATCAATTTTGAAAGCTAAATATAAAATGTTTCAAATGTAGGGCTTGTTAATGGTAGTTGAGTGTGCTTGGCCCCTCCAAAGGACTTCAAGAGGCATTCACAGAATCCAGACAGATAAAGGACAAAGTGTGAAACATGCTTCCGTTATGCATCAGCCTAGCAGGATATGGTAAAAACAACTGATGGAAGTTGCAGCACGACTGAAAGGTGGAATTTTCTTTACATCCGCAACAATGAACACAGAATGTTTGTATGAGAACCAAAAGAGGGAAGGAAATCCAGGATCTAAGTGTATGGTTATCAAGAACTGTTTAAAATTATCTTATCCTTTAAGTGAATATTTCTCTTCAAGTAACAAACACTAGTGACCTTCTTGCTGAAGATTAGGGCTGGGTGACATGTTTCTGATTCTGAATTATCTTTCATTATATGGTAAAGACAGGTCCCCTTTGGTCTAATTGCTTGTGCCTGAAAAGACTTGACCAGGCATCCAGCATGAAGTAGAACCCTCTGTGCTGATTTTGTGTAATTAGTACACAAAATGTGGATAGTGTTTCACAGGCTTGGAGGAAAGTAAATCCTAAATTTCATCCAGCACCAACTGGAAAAAAGTAAATAAAATCTGGATTCTCTATAATATAACTGGCCTGTTCATAGTGAATGGAACAGGACATCTCCAGACACACACTGTAACATGCAGCTGAATTTGAGTCATTACTCATCTTGCAGATTTTTAACAATATTTACATTGCCTGGGTATTTTACTATACTGTAGTTTTGAAGACTCATAAAACTATTTTAATTCTCTCCTCCTATTAAAAATTTTGAAGGTTTATACACAACATAAGTTGTCTAGATTCATTAAATGGGTAATGAGATACTGCAAATGTCGCTGTGATACTCCATATTATATAATAGTCCATATTAATAAAAAGTGCTGACAATAGGTTGCATGTCAAGCTATTCACACTAATTTAAGGTTTTGCGTGCCAGTACCAGGGCTGCCCAGAGGATTCAGGGGGCCTGGGGTCTTTGGCAGTGGGAGGGGCCCCGCTTCAGCGATAATTTGGTGGCAGGGAGTGCTTCCGCTCTGGGACTGCTGCTGAAGTGCCCCAAAGACCCCCGGCGGGGCCCCCCCACTGCCGAATTACCGCTGAAGACCCGGCACTTTGGTGATGGGTCCTGCTTTGGTGGTGGAAGAAGTTCCGGGGGCCTGGGCCCCGGGAGAGTTTTCTGGGGTCACCGGAGTGAGTGAAGGACCCCGCTCCAGGGGCCCTGAAAAGCTCTCGTGCGGGCCCCTGCAGGGCCCGGGGCTTGGGGCAAATTGCCCCACTTGCCCCCCTCCCCCTCCCAGCCAGTACTACATTTTAACGTTTGTAGAAGGTCTCTTTCTATAAGTTTATACATGCAACAATAGTTTAGTTATATATTAAAGTAAATAAGGTTTTTCATTTAAAATTGAATGAAAATGCAGAGCCCCCCTGGACTGGTGGCCAGGACTCAGGCAGTGTGAGTGCCACTGAAAATCAGCTCGCATGCCGCCTTTGGCACTCGTGCCATTTGTTGCCTACCCCTGTCCTTGAATGATAGATAAGTGCTGATATGTTGGAGTGGGCTCTCGGGAATTATGTGAGCTCTTTGTTAAAGTGCTAGAGAAAAATGTGCAGTTAAATGACAGGAAAAAATTTCAACTCAGATGGCTTTAAAAGCTCTATGAACCCCAGAAAGAGTTACAAGATTTACAAAATTAGTTTTCTGGGGTGTGACTGTATTTGCTGGGATTTTCATTAGGCTTCTGGTCAACTTCGGATTACAGACCTATATTTCTTCCTTACTATATGCTACTGATTATTATACCACAAGAGCTGGAGGGGTTGTTAGGTTTTCATTTTGGCAGCTTAGGTGCTTAAGACTTCTATGGTTTATCAGTGTTTTTCTTCTGTGCATCAGTAGCCATAAATATTATCTTATCATAAATTATTCTAATTTCCTGTAAATTGCAGTACATAACTCTGATGGAGATTCACCTTGCTTGCTGAGGTTAGGGTTTATTAGCTGTGATCTGGCTAATGGGTGCATAAATATGTCTGGAACTTTATGCAGGCTATTGCTGCCTGTTGTGCTTAGATTCAGAGTTTGCTACTATTAAAACCAAAAACAAGCCCAGCATGTTTGTTTTTTCTCCAATCCGCTACATTGCACTGATTTTCATGTAGAATCTCAGATGCTTTAGTGGCATCATACTCACGACCTATAAAGATATTTTGCTGCAAATTGCTGTTACACCAGCTGTTTTTGGTCATTATAAACACACACACACACACACACACACACACACACACACACACACACTCTACTATATATCCCTGAACAAATTCAGATGAACAGTGAAAAATATTAGGAATATATCTATCTGGATTAGGGATTCTCATATATTCCAGATAGAGAATAGAGGAGACTCTCTTATCCAGGCAGGCATATTATATGAGACTACACCAGGGTCTCTCAACTGCAACCACAGTTACATATAATATGCACAGGGATATATAGGGGTGTGTGTGTGTACACACACAGGAGTACATTACTGTATATCCCTGAACAAATATACATATATGTCTCTTTTCTCCCTCTGCCCTGGTGGAATGTCACATCAGCATGTGTGACCATGTGACCTTATTTCTTTGTGGGTTTTCCAAAAGAAGACCTAATATACTACAGAAAACATGATGATGATTTAGCTCTAAGGGCCTGTGTTTTGGGAGTTTGAGCTTCACAATTGGCCAAATTCATATAACCGGTACAATTCATGATGATGGGGTACATGCTGCTAATGAAGTTGTTACTATACTTCAGCACATTCAGATGGTAATTTCATTGTGATCTCTAGACTTACGCATTCAATTCACACACTGCAGCTTTAAATATGAGAAAACACGTTGAAATTTTCTGGAACAGGAAATTAGACAATTTATAGTATTGCCCATCACAATCTACAAAATATTGCTGAAAGTCTATAACTGACCTTTATAAAAACTTTACTTGTGATCAGACAATTAGCTAAATGGTGGCTGGAACTGAAAGAGCAATTGACATATAGTAATATGATATGTAATTTATAATTCTGAGGCACATGCCATTTTAGAAACTGTATTAAATTTTAATGGTCTCAATTTTCTCTCCTACAACCTACAGTAAGTTCTTCAATGGTGGTAAAGATACGTTCTGCTGCAGTATCTCGAAGGCAGAAAGTATTCTCCAGGGTGTGGTTAATTTAGAAGAACTTTTTTCCCTCCTGTATGTTGACGGGCATTTCAGTTACCAACACTATCTGTCATGGTTGACCTGTAAATACAAAAGCTTGGTGTTTCCCTACAGATGACATTTCAGTCAGGCTGGGTCAAATCCCTTAAGAAATCAAAGTTGTCTATCTCAAATGTCTGGATGGAAATGTATTTTTCTATTGATAGATTCTAAGGTTCTTTTAGAATTAGGGTCACTCCTAAAGGAAGTGCAGTGTTAACACTGCATGCTCTGATGTGGTGGTAATCTTTGAAGTCCAAGATCCCCAACAGACCCTCCTACTGAGGGCAACTGTGGTGACTGGAGGCTGTTTTGAGGTCAATAAAGCCAGTGTCACAGCTCATTCAAAAAGTTGTAAACATGCTACTTCAGAATTAAATGTAGTGATGGGAGGAGAGAGTAGAGGAAATTATTCCTTCAGATGACATGTTTTGAATCCAAAATATTGGAAGTCCAGTGATCACCATTTTCAATTTCCTTCCTACATGACTGTATTAGGTCTTTCTATCCTCCCCCACCCCCCAATACATTGCTACATTGATTTGGTTTTAAAAATGAAGCTTATCCAACTTACTAAGGGTTACTGAAAGACAAAGAGCCTGAAAACAGGCTTCTGCTGTATTACTTGCTACCATTAATCTAGTAGGATGCCTATGAGGTTTCAAATATTCCTAATTTATGTCTCATATATTAGAAATAAAAGCGTTGTTGGCAAAGCTCTGTGAGACTCTATGTTGCTACTTATGAATTGGCTGACCTAAGTTTGCACCACATTTAAGGTAAAAGAAATGAACCAGAGTGGGCCATATGAATTCATGGGAAGAGCAATGTGTCTGAGTGACTGAGTGACTTTCCTCTGGAAGCATCCTAAGGACTCTGGGTGATATTTTCAGCTGATGTAAATCGGCAGAGCTCTATTAACTTCAGTGAAGTTCTGTCAAGTTACTCCAGCTAAAGATCTGGCAGTCTGTTCTCTGGCAAGGGTTTTTGGTTCTAGGGCTGAGCGTTCATGCCTTAATCGAGGATTTCCATTGTCTGTCTCATTTTAGCTTTGACATCAGATAAAAATGCCTTCTGGAGAATGTAGGTAGAGACTTGGAAGATCACTTGAAAAATGAGCTAAGGTATCTAAAAGGATGAAATTATGATCTAAAGAGGAAGGGTAGAACAGCCAGCTGAAATCCTGGCCCCAGTAAAATCAGTGATTGTTTTACCATTGACTTCAGCAAGACCCTGATTTCATTCCAAGTCTCTTTGCGTGGGCTTTGGGAATTTAGCCAGATGTGTCATGGGAAATGACACCTAGATACCCAAAGTTGGCAGTGCATGTTCCTGGTGGTACCGAAAATAGAAATGAAAAGCTGGCCATGTTATCTTCATGGTGATCACAAGCGTTCTCCCATAAGTACATGATCATTCTAAATTGAGAGAGTGCATGGTTTGTTGATTCACCTAAATAAATATGACCATTTGTATCCTGGTGGGGTGAATTAATTATCCATTTCTTATACTCAGTCTCTGCTGTATCATTCCTTATGTCCTATGAAAAACTATAAATACAGTAAGGCATATCCACCTGAGGTTACAATCTTTTAATAATGAGGAGATCTTAAACTGCCCTCAGCTGCAGAAACAATGCTACTAAAGCCCAATGTTTTTTTTCTTTGACCCGGCAAGATGAACTTACTATTCCTCAGTTTCTTATACATTATTGACACTAGTGTGGCAACTAATAATAGGGAAGAAACATGTTTAGACCTGTACATCAACAGAATTACATGAACCATAGAAATGCTGCAGCTATTTCTGAATTTATTTGGAACATATTTAAAATTCTAGAATATGATAATTCCATATGGTAAATGCAACAGTTCCATCAAAACTATAATAAAGTAGCTTTATGCCTGAATTCAGCTGTCTCTCTAAAACACGGAGGTATATCAACATTTGATGATGGTGACCATAGTAGGAGATTTTACTAAACATATATCATTGTGCAGGTTCCTGCATTATTTTAATTCAGGTTTTGATAAATTATGTAGCGCATACTTGATTTTTGTTAATATCATAACACTGTACATCAGGGTTAGACAAAGTTGTTTTCTTCTGGGAAATGTTCCAATTTCTAAGGCTAACAATATAGTCCTAATATGTAGTTGTAAATAATTTCCATTCTACCAACGAGAATATTGTTAAAAAGTAACATTTTGCCAGGATACAACCTCCTGATTATCAATATTTAAAACTGGTGAGGAGGACCCCTCCAGCTAGAAAAATGATATATATATATATATATATTTTACATTTGTTATGTACCCAATTATAAGAATGGCCATACTGGGTCAGACCAAAGGTCAGTTTATCCCAGTATCCTGTCTTCAGGGACTTCAGAGGGAGTGAACAGAGCAGGTAATCAAGTGATCCATCACTTAGTTCCCTCCCTCCCCCCGATACCAAAAGATATTTTTATTTGTAAACTGCTTAAGCATGAGTATTTACTAGCTGTAAGATTTTGTAGATAATATGGAGTTATATCTGGAAAACTGTTTGCACAAGTTGGTAAGGACTTTAATAAAAAAATTAAATATGAAATATTGAAGTTAATGTTTAAAATATATACAAGTTATGAGGGAAGGTACTGTACATCTGGAGTCAGGCTTGAGTTATGAGGGATTGCAGGTATCGGTTACAAGGATCATGGGATACATACATACATATCACATAACCAGCCAGGGCCGGCCTTAGGATTTATGGTGCCCTAGGCGAGATTATTAAACTGGTGCCCCTGTGCCTGATCTGCTCTTAGCAACACAAACATAAGCTTACAGTATTGGAAAACTTGCCACATTCACGTTATTAAAACCAGTTTAACTTAATTAAGCACACTGTAATGCTGATGGACTAGCACTAAAGAAACAGCACTATAGAAAAAATTCTGATATGACAGAATGATGCAAATAATATATATTTTTTAATTTATCAAAAATTTATTGGAAATTTATATGAAGAGGTATTGAAACAAAGATTTGTTTTTAATTAAAAGCAATCTTTCTGGCTTTTTTGGCTGCACAATCAGTAATAATGTCATCATATGACAAAGACAAAGTCGTGTCTTGTTCGATTGCAAGAATAGCAAGACCAGTTAAGCGTTCCTGACTCATGGTAGAGCGGAGATAGTTTTTAATGAGCTTTAGTTTTGAGAAACTCCGTTCTCCTGATGCTACTGTTACAGGAATTGTCAGTAGAATACGAGTGGCAATGTACACATTAGGATATATGTCAATAAGTTTGCGGGTATGAATAAACTGTACAATGTCCATCACCGATTTTGCATGTGGCAACATTGATGACAGTGTACTCAATTCTTCGTACATTTCAAGTCCTTTTAAATCAAAACTATCACTGTGCTTCAGGAGGCTCTCTAGGTTCTTGCACTTTGTCATTAGTTGCTCTTGTTTTCCTATTTCGTTGAATTTAGTTATGTCATACAAAAATCCAAACTGTTCATGGTGTACTTGCAAGGTATTAAACCTTTCATCAACAGCAGATACTGCTTTATCCGTCACAACATTAAAAAATTCAACCTCAAATTTCTTTTCTGGATCGTCTATGGGCATGATCTGCTGTACAGATTCTTCACAAAGAAGTGTCCCTGGCCTTTTTAACTCATATTAACTATGTATTTACTTTATGAAAGTTGGAGAAAACATTGTGAAAACGTAAAACATTGGCTGCCCAACTTCTGGGCTGGCAAAAGTTATACTGACTCACAGGGGAAAAAAAAAGCAGGAGAATCTTAGTACAACATATGGTCACTCTATACCAGGGGTCAGCAACCTTTCAGAAGTGGTGTGCCAAGTTCACTGTAATTTAAGGTTTCTCGTGCCAGTAATACATTTTAATGTTTGTAGAAGGTTTCTCTCTATGTCTATATTATATAAATAAACTATTGTTATTATCTGAGGTCTTGGCCACCGGTCCTGCTCAGGCCACTGCCAGCTGAGTAAATGAAACCCCAAACCAGCAGCGGGCTGGTGGCTGGAACCCTAGACAAGGATCCCAGGCCCTGCTCAGCCCGCTGCTGGTCTGGGGTTCTGACCACCAACTCCTACCAGCCAGGATCCCGGCCGCCAGCCCCCCCTCAGCCCGCTACCAGCCTGGGATTCTGCTCACATAGGCTCGCAGGAGGCAGAGTGGGGCTGGCGGCTGAGCTCCTGACTGGCAAGGGGCCGGCAGCCGGAACCCCGGAGTAGCAGTAGGCTGAGTGCTGCTGGCACCCCAGACTGGCAGCAGACTGAGCCACTCAACCCCCCACCGGCCCTGCTCAGCCCGCCACCAGCCCACTCAGCCCGCTGCCAGCTGAGTGAATGGAACCCCAGGCTGACAGCAGGTTGAGTAGTTCAGCTGGCCTGCTCAGTCCACTGCCAGCCTGGGGTTCCTTGGGGGTCCCCAGGCCAGCAGCAGGTGCTGAGTGGGGCCGATGGCCGGTATCCCAGCTAGCAATAGGGCAGCAGCCGGAACCCAGAGCAGTGATGGGCTGAGCCGCTCAGCCTGCTGCTGCATACCATCAAAAATCAGCTCACCTGCCACCTTTGACACGTGTGCCGTAGGTTGCCGACCCCTGCTTTATACACTAGTAAGGAGATGAGCATATTACAGTTGTTGGAGGGTTCTTATCAGGAGTAACAGGCTATAGGAAAGTCAGTCAACATTTTTTGTTTCTCTGATGAAAACTGGCCCACTCCCTGCCTCAAACCAAACCTGTCACTAATAATTGTCAACAACTTAATTTTCTGTTTTTGGCTAAGATATTGATTTTTAAAAAAAAATAAATATTGAAATTGGATTCAGGATTGTTAGCAAGAATTTTTGGCAAACAAAGTTGTTAAATGACAATCTAAATGGCAACACAGTACTGCTTTCATGCTTGGCTCACCCCCCAGCCTGCTGGTCCAACAGCTGCAATAGACCCCCAAATCCACCTCTTGGGGTGCAGAGTGGCATCATCATCAGCAAACCCTCAGGTGCAATCACACACCAATGGGCACCATCACCAGCCTTACGGACCATGGTGAAGTTAGCACAGCATCTGATCTCAGACAGGTCACCCATGGAGCCACAGCAGCTCATCTTGCCCTGTGCAGCTCCCCCCGGATGAGACGGATCGCTGGCAGCTGCCAGCCCGGGGAGAGGCGCTCCCCAGCTAGAGTGGCCAGATCCAGATGTCCTGACTTTATAGGGCCAGTCCTGATATTTGGGGCTTTGTCTTATATAGGCACCAATTACCCCCACCTAGAGTGACCAGACAGCAAGTGTGAAAAATCAGGACAAGCAGTGGGGGCGGGGGGGGGGGTAAAAGGAGCCTATATAAGAAAAAGACCCCAAATATCAGGACTGGCCCTATAAAATAGGGATATCTGCTCACCCTATCCCAACCCCTTGTCCTGATTTTTCACACATCTGGCTAACCCCAACCCAGCCCTGTGTGACATTCCAATCCTGGCTCGCTGCCCAGGAAGTGAGTTACTTTCACTTTCATTCCTCAGCAGGCAGGTAGCCAGCCTCCCCTCCCTCGCAGCACCTCACCCAACCCAGCCCTGATGGAGGGGAGGGAGGAGAGAGAGAGGGGTGCTCCTGGGGAGGAGGGAGAAGGGAGGGGGTGCTCCATGGGGCGAGGGGGGAGAAGAATGGATGTTATGGGGGACAACAAAGGATACTGGTTCCAGAGCCACAGAGCCTGCCTCACCTCACCTCAGCCGGGGGGAAAGAGTCACACTCACTGGCGAGCTCCTTCCCCAACCCCTACCCTCTCCCATTCCCAGAGACCCCAGGAGCCAATCCCATTCCTCAGACTGTGCTGCATTCGGCTCTCTCTAGGACCCAGCAGCCCTGCTTCTACACTGTCTGGGCTGCCTGCAGAGTGGTGCCCCCAGGGAGAGTGAGGCCCTACGCTGCTGCCTAGTCTGCCTATTCCTAAGGACGGCCCTGTAACCAGCCTACACCCAGATTGGGATGTGGGAGTTTTTTAAAGCGTAGTGGATAAGTGGGCTTGGGTATGCCACCCAGGAGTGTATTAAAAGTCCAAGTCAGTATCGGTGTAGCGAATAAGTACATGGATGGGGGACATCCCTTGGTTCGTCAGGGAAGGAAGTGGGTTATTTCCTTGGTCGGTGGTCTCTGTTACTTGACCTGGTACTGGCGGTGTCTCATGATGTTCCATATAGATGTCTCTGGACCACCTGATGGTGTCGGATACTGTGATCTGTCTCATAAGCCCGGCTTAGCATCAACCAACTCTGCAGACTCTCAGTACTGGCTTGTTGTGGGGGTCCCATGAGCCCAGGCCTCCCACGATCAGGGTGTATATCTAGACCTTGTAGCCCTGGGCTCTCAGGGTGTCGGCCAGCGGGGTGTACTTAACTACATTTCTTCTAAGCCAAGTGTATGTGTGTGCACACAAAATAAATGTAAGTTCTAGACATGAGTCTGAGATGATGCAAAATTACTCAGGATAGTTAAATCCAAAGCTGACTACGAAGAGTTACAAAGGGATCTCGCTAAAGTGGAGGACAAAATGGCAGATGAAATTTAATGTTGCTAAATGTGAAATAATGCATGTTATGAAACATAACCCCAACTATGCATACAAAGTGAAGCATTCTATATTAGCTATTACCACTCAAGAAAGAAATCTTGGAGTCATAATGACTAGGTCTCTCCAAACATCTGCTCAATGTTCAGTAGCAGTTCCTTACGCCCCCTCTTCACCCCCGCCCAAAAAAAAGGGTGGGGGAAGAAAACCTAATAGTAGAAAATAAAACAGAAAATATCATAATGCTGCTATGTACATCCCTGGTGTGCTCACATCTTGAATATAGCATCCTGTTCTGGTTGCCTCATCTCAAAAAAGATGTATTAGAATTGGAAAAAGGTTCAGAGAAGGGCAACAAAAATTATTAGGGGTCTGGAACAGCTTCTAATGAGGAGAAATTAAATAGGCAGAACATCTTTAGCTCAGAAAAGAGATGACTAAGGAGGGATATGATAGAGGTCTATCAAATTATGAATGATGTAGAGCAGGGGTTGGCAACTTATGGCACGCATGCCAAAGGTGGCACATGAGCTGATTTTTGACGGCACGCTGGATGGGCTGAGCCACTTGGCCCGCTGCCACTCTGGGGTTCCTGCTGCTGGCCCCTTACCAGCTGGGGTCTTGCCTCCAGTCCCACTCAGCACCCACTGCTGGCATGGGGGAAGGAACCCCAGGCTGGCGGTGGGCTGAGACCCCAGCTGGCAGGAGCCAACAGCCAAAACCCCAGAGCGGTGGCGGGCTAAACTGCTCAGCCCGCTGCTGCTCTGGGGTTTCCAACGTCAGCTCCTGCCAGCCGCGGTCCCACCGCTGGTCCCACTCAGCTCCTGCTGCTGGCCTTGGGCAAGGAACCCCAGGCTGGCAGTGGGCCAAAACCCCAGCTGGCAGGAACCCATGGTGGAAACCTTAGGCTGGCAGCAGGCTGAGACCCCAGCTGGCAGGAACCCGTGGTGGAAACCCCAGAGCCACGGTGGGCTGAGCAGATCAGCCCGCCGCCACTCTGGGGTTCCTGCTGCTGGCTCCTTGCCAGCCGGGGTCCCACTCAGCACCTGCTGCTGGCCTGAGGGAAGGAACCCCAGTCTGACAGCAAGTTGAGACCCCAGGTGGCAGGAGCCCATGGTGGAAACCCCAGAGCAAAGGTGGGCTGAACAGATCAGCTCGCCGCCACTCTGGGGTTCCTGCTGCTGGCCCCTTGCCAGCCGAGGTCCCACTCAGCACCTGCTGCTGTCCTGAGGGAAGGAACCCCAGTCTGGCAGAGGGCTGAGACCCTAGCTGGCAGGAACCTGTGATGGAAACCCTAGGGCGGTGGTGGGCTGAGCTGCTTAGCCGGCCGCTGCTCTGGGGTTCTGGCTGCTGGCCCCTTGCCAGACGGAGTCTCCGCCACAGCCCCACTCACCTTGCTTCCAGTTGGAGTTCCAGCGCAGGCCCTCTGCCAGACAGGGTCCAGGCTTCCAGCCCTGCTCAGCCCTACCAGCCACCCGCTCCACTCATCTCAGCTGCCGATCTGGGCTTCCAGCTGCTGACCTCCTACCAGCCAGTTATCAACTTATAACTCAGAAGCCTGTGTGCAGCTTAAAGTATCTAAATAGGTGCCACCAGACACTGGAAAACTCAGCAAGGAAAAGCATGGGCAAGGATCACACTAAACTAATAAGATCTGCATTTTAATTTAATTTTAAATAAAGCTTCTGAAACATTGTGAAAACCTTGTTTACTTTACATATAACAGTAGTTTGGTTATATATTATAGACTTAGAGAGAGATCTTCTAAAAATGTTCAAATGTACTACAGGCACACGAAACCTTAAATTAGCGTGTATACATGAAGACTCGGCACATCACTGCTGAAAGGTTGCCGACCCCTGGTGCAGAGAAAGTGAATAGGGAAGTGTCATTTACTCCTTGACATAATAAGAACTAGAGGGACACCTGATGGAAATTCATAGGCAGCAGGTTATAGCTGGATTCCAAAAAGAATTCAATAAGTTCATGAAGGCTAGGTCCATCAATGGCTATTAGCCAGGATGGTCAGGGATGCATGCTCTGGGTATCCCTAAGCCCCCAGCCGCCAGGAGCTGGGACTGGATAAAGGATGGATCGCTTGAAATTGCTCTGGTCTGTTTTTTCCTTCTGAAGCATCTGGCACTGTCCACTGTCAGAGACAAGATAATGGGCTAGTTGGGCCAACGGCCCGACCGAGAATAGCCTTTCTTATGCTCTTATGAGTCTGTCATCATCAAATTGTCATGACAACTGGTTAATTGCATGCCATCTCCCATTGCATACCCTGGAGATTGATTGATTAATTTTGTACCATTTTCTGTGCTTGCTACTATCTCTCTGCTACAAAATGAAGTATCAGAATGTTAATGATCTGTAATATTCAGTGAATTATGGAAGAATGGTTCCCAGCATACAGAACCATTTAAACATTATTTGATTGGTTATTTCCACCTATTCCACCCCTCATGCATAGGGGAATTATAACCTGCTAAACAAAATACTGGATGATGTGTTGCAAAGACGCATCATCATATTTTACAGAATATATTGCGTATTACAATTCTAATAACTCATTACCTTGACAAACTATAATGAGAACAGAATATGGCACAAAATATATCCATTCATATTATAAATTAATTGGAAATACAGTATGATACATTAATATAGTCTTTTAATAGTTTCACAATTAAAATCTGTCTTCAATCAGTGATTTTTTTCCTCCTTAGCTATATCTAGCATCTCCTCCCTCTCACTCTAATTGTTAGAATTAGGCAGGTGAAATAATGCATATGCCTGCACACTTACCACAGTTGTACTTAATACTGCAGTAACTACACGCACAAATATATAGACATGATTTGAGTACACACAATGTGCATGCACTTCCCCCCTTTGGTTCTAAATCTGGGCCTCTGATTCTTCTGGTGAGTCTTAGGGCTTGTCTACATGAACAATTATTTTGCAGGAAGCTGCAATGTGAATCTAACCTGCCACACATTAACTGTGTGTGTGTGGACCCTACTGATATGCAACTTTCCTTAGTGTGCTTTGGTCTAGTCCCATTTCAAACCAATGCACAGTAAGGAAGTGTTAGTGAATGTCAGCAGGCTCCACATGGACAATGGTATGCAGCAAGCCAGTACAAGGTAGATTTACACCCCAGCTTGTCACGAACTAAATGTTCATGTAGACATGGCGTTAGAAACACTAGCTGCTTAATATGGTCAGTGCTAAGATTTGTCATCCTCCTTGTCCATTAGGAGGCCCCATGTTAGCTCTTCAGTAAAGGAGGAAGACTAGGTCTTAACTTGACCAGTTTAGCATATGATGAAGGCATTGTTTCGTGTCTATACTAGACCTTTAAAAATGTGTTTAACGTGTGTTGCTAATACCACACCCTTAAATCCTAGCCTAGACAAGGCCTTAAACCAGTCATGCTATAAAACTGGTGCAGTTCCAATGAGGGGACTGTACTGCAGGACAATCAATGCTGTGACTGGTCCATGCTCTCCAGTACACAGGGATTGTAGGGGAGTGACACAGTGGTACAAATAAATATGTATCTCCTGTGAACAGGGCATGGTAGCCATAGTGAGTCTTTAATAATTACGCTTAGAACTACTTAATATGTAGCCAAAGGATAACTGCCTCAGATAGTTCTAAAATACCTCATGGGCAATGCTGCTTTTTTTGTATAACAGACAAAGAACACTATAACACACTCAATCTTATTGCAGTTTAGATTATGTGCTTTGTTTATGTGCATTTAGCTTCATTTAGAGGGGAAATGGACTAATTTTTGAGTGACTTTGCTTGTGCAGATAGGTAAGGGTTTATGCTGAATGTGCTCTTGTGAATGGACCGCAATTTAAAACATTATATGATAAAAGAATGTTTTGGTTTTTTTGTGATCTTTTTATGAAATAGTATTACTTGCCCAGGAACTTCTGATGCGGTAGATGGAAACTAGGATCTAGACCAAAATACAGAACTTTATTAAACCAAACTTACATTTTTAGCTTCCCATTTCTGTATTTTTTTTCCCTCAAATGCAACAAATTTTTTTTGTGTGCTGTGAGTAGTAGGTGTAGAATGCTATCAAGGATCCCAAAGCAGTTTTTATAAAGTATCGTCCTGATCCTGTAGACACCATGAAGTATGAAATTTGCTGTCATGAATAGTTCTGTTAATTCCAGTGGGATTATTTGCACTGGTAAGAACCATGCTGAGGAGTAAGGATTTGCAGGATTTAAGCCCAAAGGCTAGGATGCACACGGTTTCAGAGTGGTAGCCATGTTAGTCTGTATCAGCAAAAACAATGAGGAGTCAAAGGAGGAGTCCTTGTGGCACCTTAGAGACTAACACATTCATCTGAGATGTGACAGATACCTGTTCAAATCCCTTCCCACCCTCAAATGGAGGTGGGATTTGAAGCTGGGATCTTCCACATCCCAGGTGAGTACCCAAACCACTGGATAGACGTTATGAGCAAAGTCATGGTCCTTCCCCCCACCACCTTGCAAAAACAACATAGGCACCTAACTCCAAAGCTGTGAATCACAAGCAGAGAGACACCTCCCTCCAGCCTGGATTTAAGTACCTATTTTGGTGAGAGGGGTGGGACTTAGCACACACTCCTCTTGTCAGCATCTCCCATTGGTTAGTTAGGTGGCTCCCTGTCCAATTTTCTGGCTTTTGTGCATGCCATTCAGAGACACTCTCTCTCTATTCATTATATAGGCACTTAGGTGCCTAACTCAGACTTTGTGAATTGCACTGTTTTTTTTTCTAGGTGCCTAAAAGTTAGGTGCTGTGATTTACGCAGAAGAATAGTTCAGTTTGTGCTGCTTGCCATAAATAGCTGGGAAAAGGTCTTTTTCTTATAAAGCACAGTAGCTATACCAAAATAGTTAATGGATACAAACATTTTAAATGATACCCTTATGACAGAGTATCCCTGGATCATTCTAACCAGAACTATGTTTTAATTAATTCAATCTTAGTATAGGCTTCCCGTAACTTTCTTGTTTGGGAATATCAGACAAAACCATTAACTTGTGATTCAGAGTTTGTTAATGAGGAAGTGTTACTATAATACTTTAGGTATACAGAATATTGGTCTGTTAAATGACTTATGTTTGTTTTTCTTCTGATATAAGCATATAGCTACTTGAAATAATTTGGTTGTAACTCAAGTATTTTGGCATCGTGATAAGAAATATGAATACTTGGACAGCTTATGGCACATCCTGGGCATTCTGTAACATACGTGCAAGTAACTATTGATGAGCAGGTTTCTTCCCCAGTGTCCAGCTGGGGGGAGGGAGGGAGGAAATCAATGAGAAAACACAGCTTTTTTTTTTTTTTTTTTGGTTAAAGAAAATTCTTTAAAGCTGTGTTCTGCTCTTCAAGGTATTAATGTTTGTCTGTTAAAGCAAGGGTGAAGCCTTGGCTCTATTAAAGTAAACGAAAATACTCATATTGGTTTCTATAAGGCCAGGATTTCACCCTGAGTAATTATGTTGTGGTTTACCTATAAGGCTATAAGTAATTTGGAGGCACCTGCAGATACTGTAGCAACTTGTTACAGGCATGTAAACTTATTATATCATGAGATATGTAAAAGCAAATTCTCCAAAATGTCTGTATTAAATAGCTTCCTAATAAGCTATTCAGAAATGTAGTTTTAAATTAAGTGCTTCTTACATGGGCACCAAATCCGTTAATCAACAGCAGAAAAGCTAGCCACGTACTGTATCTTATTTTAATTTGACAATGAGTCCTGGTCAGAAAGAATGATTATTGCTAACACTTTAATTGGTATGTTGTGTCATGAGATATTGCATCAAAACATGTCATTGGGACTTAAAGTAGTATGAAATGCCTGGTGTATTCCCATCTAGTATGATGCATGAGAAAAAGAGAGACTGAGAATCAGATACCTTGGATTAGACTGGAGATTAACTTTTTTCATTGATTTTAATCTGTGCTTTGAGTTCTGTACCTTGGATCTGATCAATGTATTTTAATATTCAGAGCAGTGAACTGGTAACAACTTCCGTGAGGGAAGAGTAGGTTAGCTAGAAATTGGATCAACTCAGAATTATTAATAATCTGCAAAGTCTTCAATGTTAACTCCTTGTTGTGGCTGGGTCAGGTCTGAACCTACCATCATTAGAGCTAATGCATTTTGTAAAGCAGTATTGTGAAGAATATTTCTGACCTCTGGAATCCAAGTGCTGATAGGAATGCTGTATGTCTTTGATACTTTGCAGTGCATGAAGCACATGTAATACACATTAATAGAGCAAGAGCAAATTGATTTATGAACCTTCGTTATTTTCTGGGAATCCTTCTGTTACAGAGCTTATCATTTATATCTGTTGCCTTTTTGTAGAATAGGATGCTTCAAATGACACTTTAAGCTAATACTCCATCTACCTGCTTCTATAAGGAGGAAGATTCTTATACTTTGGCTGCTCAGGATGGCCAACATCCCATGAAACAAATGCTGGGGTGCGGATAATATGAAGCAAATACACGTGCCCTCCCCCCCTCCCCCGTATTGGACTTCTAATTCTGATGTACGCAGCCAGCAGCATTTTAGAAACGCATAAGAATAAGTATCCTTCTGTGAGGAACATATAATCTAGCATAATTCAGACGTAAAATACATCAGACAGTGCAGCCACAAAGAGCTGCAGTTATGACTAACGAGGATTTCACTGTTTGATGACCTAGTGAAATAAGTATGTTAGGGAGTATTTGAAGGTGAAAAGGCCTTTTGGGGCCCAAGGTGTGGACAGTTTTTCCAGACACAGGGATGGCATGAAAAAAGGCACAAAACTGAATATTGTAGGAGTAGGCAGAGGCAAATCTTAAGAAAGGGTTTGTCACTGCCTCCCTAACACTTTGTAAAATGTATAGCACTTTGTGTAATCTGTAGTAATCCTATGTATTGTGTACATGTGAGTTGGGACTCTATAGGTGGCACTGTGGAATTCCATGATTATCATGAAATATTTTTCATATCAAACTTTCTCCATTTACTAGAGAATTTTTTTTTCTAAAATGATCCCTGCAAACTTGACTTGAGATCTGAAAGTTTAGCAGGCGAGATTCTACCCTCAGTTATGCTGGTGCATCTCTGTTATCCAGGGGTGCTGGAACAATTTGTATAGTGGGAGTGCTGAGAGCCATTGAACCAAACTGCAAACCCTGTATATCAGGTAGTCAATTGGCAGACCATGGGCCAAATCTGGAACGGACCCAAAATCTTTTTATTTCTTCTTTTTTTTATTATGATTTTTCTCTGGAGTCTGGACCTTGATTATACTTTGGCCAAGAAATTTGGACCTTGACAAAAAATACACTATCCCTGCTGTATATGATTGAAACCATTTCAAGCCAGGGGGTGCGACGGCATCCCTAGTTTCAGCACCTATGCCGTTATCTTCAAACTATGCACGTGGTAGCATCTGTGGATGGATTTGCGCAGTTGTAACTGATTGGCCTTGTAACTGGAGTTAGTAAACAAGTAGTAGTAATGAATCCAGGTCACTTTCGTAGCTATATTGGCTTTGGGAATAGGGAGACTTGGTTTCTATTCTCTGCTTTGCCACAGACCTGCTATGTCACCTTCGATAAGTCACTTCACCTCTCTTTCCCTTCCACTTTTTGTGCCTATCTTCTCTGTTTAGATTGTTGGCTCTTCTGGGTAGGGCCTGTCTCTTGCTATCTGTTCAGTGCCAATGTGGCTCCAATCTCAGCGAGGGTCTCTAGACACTTCTATAATGCGCACAATGAATACTAATAGAAACCTTAAAGAACAAAAACTGAGTTAATCTAAAAAGTAAAATTAAAAACTACACTAAATACTTTGCCTTTGGTGGCAAAGCCAGAAAGCTTGTTCTTTCAACCTTTTGTAATCATTGCAGTAGGTAGCTGAGATGCAGAATAGCCTCACTCATTGCAGAGAATAGTCCAGGCTTGCTTTTCAAAAGAACTCTTCATAGCCTGATTAGCTCTAGCAACCTTTCCAACCCCACCGATGATGGGCATCTGAACCCATGGGGAAAAGAGTCAGAAACATTATTTTCCTCACTCTAAACCTGACTGATTCATTTTGAAAGTTGTTGGCTCAGCTAATAAAGCAGTCAGAGTCGAAGTTATTCATCCTTCGGGGACGAAAGAATGGCCAAAATGAAACACAGTGAATTGCATTGTATCTGTGAGACTAAAATCCGAAAGGAATGGAGAGAGGAACAGAGACATTCTTCCTAATATTCAATAAAAAATATTGAACTGTTGGATACGAAGCTACCAATATGCTCTCTTCTTTACAGGGGAGTCCTTTCAAGGTTTTCCCACTTCTTTTAAGTGAAGTCAAAAGGCCTACAGCAAATGCCTCTGTAAGAACTTAACAACTGCCATAGACCTAGGTCCATCTTCCAGTGGCCTGTATCCAAATGCTGGGGCAGTGTTCAGAACAGCGCAATTATGGAGTCATCCACCCCATCTTCCACTGTTCCAGTTCCACTATATCCTCTTGAGATGGTGACCAGAACTGGACACCTTAGTCAAGGTGTGGTGCACCAGAGGTTTATGTAGTGCCATGGTAATATTTTTATCTTATTTTTTCACCCTTCCTAATAATTCCTAATGTTGTTAGCCTTTTGCTACTGTGCATTGAGCCAAGGCTTTCAGAAAACTATCCATGGTAACTCCAAGATCTCTTT
Organism: Gopherus flavomarginatus; assembly: GCF_025201925.1. Taxonomy (NCBI): domain Eukaryota; kingdom Metazoa; phylum Chordata; order Testudines; family Testudinidae; genus Gopherus; species Gopherus flavomarginatus. The sequence continues at coordinate 24,329,755 of NC_066630.1, read as the reverse complement.
CAGGTGTGGTAACTTATTTTAGAGCCTGCCACTGTATAGGTATAGTTGGGATTATCTTTTCCACTGCATTTATTGATGTTGAATTTCATCTGACATTTTGTTGCCCAGTCACCCAGTTTTGTGAGATCCCTCTGTAACTGCTTGCAGCCTGCTTTGGATATTATTATCTTGATGCATTTTGTATGATCTGCAAACTTTGCCACTTCACTAATCACTCTCTTTTCCAGATTATTAATGAATATGTTAAATAGCATAGGTTCCAATATGATCCTTGGGTGACTCCATCATTTACCTCTCTCCATTGTGAAAACTGATTTAATCCTATTCTTAGTTTCCTATCTTCAACCAGCTGCTGATCTGTGAGATGACCTACCCTCTTATCCCATAGCTACTTAGTTTCTTAAGAGCCTTTGGTGAGAGACCTTGGCAAAGGCTTTCTGAAAATCCAAGTACACTATATTGACTGGATCACCCTTATCAAAAATTCTTTAAAAATGGGTGTGGCATGACTTCCATTTTCAAAAGCTGTGTTGCTATTCCCCGTCAAATAGCCATCTATGTGTCTGATTATTCTGTTCTTTACCATAGTTTCTACCAGTTTTCCTTGTCTTGAGGTTAGGCTTCTCAGCCTGTAATTGCTAGCAATGCTAGCATAGTCTCTGGAGTCCTTTTTAAAAATTGCTGTTACACTACATAACTTCCAGTCATCCACTGGTGAGTGGGTGTTACAAGTGCATCTCTGTACCTGCTCCACATATTAGTCTGTTGCAGCCCCTTCTGAGAAACTGTGGCTCTTCAGCTCAAGCTTATGCTTTTAGCTCTGGAGGGCCCTGGTTCAAGACCTAGTATTTTGGTCAGGATGACAACTGTCAGATCTTAATTGTGTCCTAATTTGATCAATTAGGACTGATCTTCCAAGCTGCTCTATTTAAGTGGACTCCTGTACAGTCGTGTTGCAGTCAAGGGGTAAAAGGGTCCACTTGCATGCAGTTCCTTGAAGAATCTGGGTCCTTAAACATTTAGCCTTTTTCTACCCTTAGTTTCTCCATATCTGTCACAGCGCTCTCTATCTTAATTGCTCTTTTTCTAACTCTCCTTTTTTGTATCGTGAATTGTCCTGGATCAGGCATTTCTGTGTGTGTGTCAGAAACAAGCAGTAACTATTCATTGTTACAGTTAACCAATACTAACGTGCAAACCCAACGTCAAGAACTGTAGGGCGGGTTAGGGAGGTGGCACAGTAATTAGGATATTTCAATTTTTAAACTTAAAAAAAGTACTCTTCCTGATCCTGAATATTTGCAAATGCAAAATTTGTGAAGAGGAGGGATATTCTTTGTCACTCCTGAACGACTAGCATTCAATGTATACTTTCCAACGTGGTGTAAGCATAGGATTGATTTTCTTCTCTCTTTGCACCAGTGCAGAGGTGTTGGCTGTCTCACGGCGAATCTAAAACATAATCATTCTGTTATGGCAGTGTTTTTTACAAGAGCAAAATGATCATTTTTACATCCTCTGTGCATAGATGTCTAAAAAGAGAAACAAAGGATTCTCAACTTCCTTAGGTGTGTTAAGTGTCCCAGATTTTCTTAAAAGCATGAGTGTATTTTTGTTTCCAACCACACATTGCATCAAACACCTTCTGTTGATTATTTGATACACTAGAATTGATTTTTTTTTATGTGTGGTCTTCTAGTATTTGATGTGAAAGTTTAAAGCTGTGTCATAAACTAAGTGCCTGATTTTAACCTACGTGTTGAGGGGGAGGAGCGCAAACTGAAAGTCCAGCTTCAGAAGACCTGGTGTAGCACCACACTCCAGAGAAAATGAGACTTAGATTGCTTTATTAATCTAATCTAACCTTAGTAATGCATTGAATCTGCTTTGTGTAATGCACTATGGGAGGCAAAATATTTCATAAACTGGAGCCAATGTACAGACCTTCCCGACATCCATACCACGGAAATTCATAAATACAGCATTCTAGTAATGGAAAACTGCTTTACTAAAACATCCTTGAATTAGTTTTTTATGACATTAGCAAAACTGTCTACATGATAAAAGGAAGTACAGTATATGCACACACCTGAAATGATACTCCAGCGACTGAACAGAGTTGGAACACAGACAAAAGGAAAAATCACATAAAGATGAACATTTAATAGACACTCAGAAAATGGTAATAACAATTCATCTTTAACCATACTGAGCTTTGAAATAGTCATACCAACCATGAGTGACCTTCATTAAGGCTGAATGACAATACTACAGAATCATCAGCAGGAAAAGAACAGACATGAACATGGTAACTGATGCAACAAAATGTGACACAGCAAAATTGGAAATGAAAATTACCTCTGGAAGAAAAGTTTTGTTGTTTGGGGGGTTGGGATAAAATACTAGGAGGAGAAAGGGAATAATAGCTGTTTCAGCCTTGGCACATTACAAGAAGCAAGACAATCAAAATAACAAGTTCATATCTGAAATGTAAAGAGACAAACATCTTCAAACTGTTTCAACTATCAATTTAAAAACTTATCAAAATAAATGAGTCAGATTGAAATGGATACAGCCAGTCAATGTCTCCAATATCAAAGAGCAGTCGGTCCATAACAGAAAATAAGTGACAAGATCCACATATCTTAGTACAGTCAAATCCATAACTCAGAAAATGAATGGCCTCACCTTTTGACACTTGTTTAAAAGCATGGAAAAAGTCTAGAAAAGTATTTCAACTTTAGGGGAAAAGTTCTGTTAAAATCCCAAGCAGATCTAATACTGTAACAGAATGTAGGAATTTTATGCTGTCATAGCCAGCATCAGATTCTGGTTAATTAGGGAAAATGGTCAGGGATATGTAAGCACCACAAGAACAGCATTAATGTGCACCCGTATTCTGATTCTGAGCTGTCAAGGTTCCTTCCCCACGCTGAACTTTTAGGGTACAGATGTGGGGATCTGCATGGACACTTCTAAGCTTAATTACTAGCTTAGATCTAGTATCGCTGCCACCACCCCCAAGTACTACCTTTTTCCCTGGGTAGTCTTGAAGGACTTCACCAATTCCCTGGTGAACACAGATCCAAACCCCTTGGATATTAAAACAAGGAGAAATTAACCATCTCCCCCTTTTTCTCCCACCAACTCCTGGTGGATCCAGATCCACCCCCTTGGATCTAAAAACAAGGAAAAAATCAATCAGGTATTAAGAAAAAGGCTTTTAATTAAAGAAAAGAAAGGTAAAAGAAAACCCTCTGAGAGAGATTAGCATACCATCTACTCTTACAGACAACAGATTCAAAACACAGAGGATGTTCCCCTGGGCAAAAATCTTAATACACAAAAAGAATACCCAAATTTGATAATTCCCTTAATGGTACCAAGACAAGTTACAAAGAAAATAAACATAAACCTATTTATTCCTTTCTAAAACTTACTACTCTGATAAGAAGCTGGTTCCTTGATCTTTTTCACTCCGGCTGAAACTGAAACTCTAAACAAAGGGAAAACTTCCCTCCTTCCTTTTGAAACATCTTGTTCCCCCATTGGTTCCTCTGGTCAGGTGTCAGCTAGGCTAGGTGAACTTCTTAATCCTTTACAGGTAAAAGAGGCATTAACCCTTAACTATCTGTTTATGACGTGAGCAGTCTAACAAAAGTTCCTAACACTTGTGCACTCTAGTCTTTCTTGAAATAGGAGTCAATTGTAAAGGTGGCTGATTGGTCTTAAAGGTCATTACTACACTGAGTTATCTACTTGCATAAACATTGACCATGCTACATTTCCCTCCCGTGACTTCAATTGGTCTCTATTTATTTAAAAAAAAATCCTCTGGTATTTTGGGGTTTAGGGTTGGGCTGAATATCTTCTGTTGTGCACTGTAGCACCAAGCAGGGTTTTTCTGGCATGTAGTCACTATGTGTAATAGAATTTAAAGCATAGAAATTGGAGGTGGTGGTGAGGGGGGAGGTGGAACTCTTTGCAGGTCCAGTCCATCTCCCTGACAATGAACAGTTGTTCCTACATTCCCGAGTACCACCGTTAAACAAGTTTTAAATAACTCAAATCATGGGGAAGTTGCTATGTTCCATGTGAGACCAAAGAAAAAGGAAATGTACCAAACTGAGTTCATGATTTTCCTATGTGCTGATTTCAATGGGAGTGCCATGCACAGAATGTTTAAATGGGCTCCAGTACCCAGAGTGCTAGCTGAGGCAACTTTCTCGTCAAAGCACACAAAACATAATGTTATTCCTCTCTTCAAAAAAGACATTTCTCTCTAAATGATGCTTTTATGACCCCTCCCCCAAAATGTACAGCTTCTTATTTGTGAAAATAAGTTCATTAAGAGTATTTTTCAATTTAGCATAGAAGTAGGGAAGCAATGAAATACAAATATAGATTTACGAGTTAGTTTATATAAGATCACTTTGCTATTTAAATGGGAGTTCTTGATGTCAGAACTGCCCCTATAAATTCTATCCTCCGGATGGGAGACAGAGTGGACTTGGCCTCGTTCAGCAGGAGGCCGAGCTTGAGGAAGGTCCATCTGAGGAAGACCACCTGAGCCTCCACCTGTGCCTTGATGTCAAAGCATCTTCTGGCCTGGCCTGTGCTTTGAAACATATTTGCATCATTTATTTATTTATATGTAGGGTTGCCAGGTGTCTGGTTTTCGACCAGAATGCCTTTGTCAAAAAGGGACCCTGGTGGGGCTAGTAAACGCCCGGTTGGTGTCGCAGCAGGATTCCTGCCTGCCCTAGCTCTGCGCAGCTCCCAGAAGTGGCCACCAGGTTCTTGTCCCTTCTGAGGCCCCACCCCTGCTCACTTCATCCCCCCTCCCTCAGTCGCTTACTCTCCCCCAGTCTCACTCACTTTCACCAGGCTCGGGCAGGGAGTTGGGCTGTGGTAGGGGGGATGAGGCTCCAGCTGGGGGTGCGAGCTCTGGGGTGGAGCTGGGGATGAGGGGTTTGGGGTACAGGAGAGGACTTGAGGTATGGGGTCCCAGTGGCATTTACCGCGACTCCCAGGAAGTGGTCACCAGGTCACTGCAGTGCATCCCCTAGGTGCATGGACAGCCAGGGAGACTCTGCGCACTGACCTGGTGCTTGTAAGTGCCACACCCACAGCTCCTTTTGGTTGTGGTTCCTGGCCAATGGGAAGTGTGGAGCCAGCAGTAGGGGTAGGGGCAGCACACGGAGCCTCTTCCTGGGAGTCATGGTAAATGCCACTGGGACCCCATACCTCGAGTCCCCTCCTGTACCCCAAACCCCTCATCCCCAGCCCCACCCCAGAGCTCGCACCCCCAGCTGGAGCCCTCACCCCCCCACCACACCCCAACCCCCTGCCCGAGCCTGGTGAAAGTGAGTGAGGCTGGGGGAGAATAAGCAACTGAGGGAGGGGGGATGAAGTGAGCGGGGGTGGGGCCTCAGAAGGAGCAGGGGAGGGGCAGGGGAGGGTGTAGACAACCCTATTTATTTGGAATCCAAAGCATGTTAATCTCTTTACATGTTTGTTTGCCAGACTGGGAACTAATATTTTAGACAGAGAGAACCATTCATATTTGAAAACAATGGGACTGGGGATAAGGGACCAGCTATGAATATACTTATAAAAATAGCTGTTGCAAACTCTCTCTTCATTTCGCTTGACCTTTTTCCATGTCATCAGTGTTTCTGAGTAAGACTGGGAGGGAAGCCGAGAGAGGTCAATGCTGAGTGCTTTTTCCAAATCACACTCTGCATTGGTGTGGTGGCTGTGGGGAAGGAAGGGAAGTTCTTTTGTGAAATAATAGTTTCCTGAATGTCGAAAGTATCTAGAGTCTCTAAAGATTTACTGTGCCTGGTGGGGATGCATATTATTGTAAATAGACAGTTATACATTTTCTGCAGTGCTACAACCACACACTTACATAATTCCTAATTAAATAATTTCCTGCTACTGTTTATAGCAAATCAGTTTTTCTTAAACCTTTCTGGGAAGAAGTTCAAAGTTGTTTGCAGTGTAAGTAGAGAGGAAGAGGTCATTTTGAGAGAGTATTTTTCACTTTGAAACCATTATAAGATGTCCCTTTGAATTTCCTCTTCTTCTGGTCTTGTCCTCACTACCACTTCTTTAACCTTGAGTCCCTCTGGGTATCATCTCTGCTGAAGTCAGTGTTAGTTGCCGAAAAGCAATGTCAGACACATTTAAAAGTCAGAAGGCAGGGACAAAAGGCACTCATTATCCTGACTCTCAGAAAGACAACAGAACACTACTTTAAGGGAAATGTTCCATAAGGCTAAATGATGAGCTGTGTTCTGTGTCATACAGTATACATCCTTTAATGATAACAAAGCCCAGTATACAACTTTCATGCCATTTTTGAATTTCTATGGAGGAGTATCCTAGATTTTAGTGCAACAGAGACGGAGAACAAAGCTGAGGTTAATAGTGAAGAGGAAATAGAATAATCAAAGACAATACTGTTTCTGACTTTTGTCATGTAAGTTCTCCGCCTGTTATGAGATGCTAGAATAAACATGAAATGGCAATTGTTTATTTAGGAAGGGTTGGGTGTGAAATCCTTTAGATGAAACAACCACAGCAAAAACCATTTTGCTTAACTATGCATTTTTTTTCTCTCAACTCATGCTCTTTTTCCTTCTTGCTCTAGCATCTATGCTGAGAAACTGGCAATAATAGGTTTATCAAGTGGGTACGTATCCTATACCAGGCACAGTTCTGCCAACCCTAAGCATTCTAACATCATGAGATGGTCTCTACAAAATAATGAAATTGGCTTTAAAATCATAAGTTTTTAAAAAAAAATTTGGGAGGGGAAGAGGATTTATTTGCCTTGTGGTTTTCTAACCTTTAGGGTTCATGTTTTCAAGCTTCTCTCCTCCACCCTCAGGATAGAAAGCTGAGATTCTCAGGTAATGATCTGACTCCTAGAGGTTGTAAGAAAAATGCCACATTTTGAGACTCCTGATAAAATCATGAGTTGGTGTGAGGACTTTAGAATAGGCAGTTTTAAGAAATAGGTTGATATTGTTTATATTAATATCTAAAACTTAGAATGTTTTTGAATATTTATTGTTTTGTATTTGTATTAATTTATTAATAGCCATTTGTTATGTAATGAGACAATTGGGAACTACCCCTTTAAGAACAGAGTAGGGGCATTTGAAGAGTGCAGGGCATGCAAGGTCACGCTGGCAGGGGTGGGTGGTGACTTTACGTGCACTGGGTGTGTGAGGTGACCTGTGAGGTATTGTGGGGATTTCAGGCACTTGGAGAGACCTCCCGCCCGGGCCTCTAAACTGTGCATATGTGTTGTCGGCAGGCAGCTGGACACTGGGGAGGACTTGGCCTGCAAAATGCTGCCAAGGTTAGAATTCCAAGAATAAATAAAGTTCTCCTTCATAAATTTGAGCCTTGCTGTTGAAGGTGTAACACCGGCAACATTGCAGGCACCAGCTGTCCTAGAGAAGGAAATATAACATTTGTCCTGATATCCTGTGGATTTGTTGAAAGAAAGATTTGTTCCTGGATGTCACCTAACACCAGCTCGGAAGGCTCATGGTGAGGGAAGAACCAAACAAACCAACCCATTTTTATATGAAATTCTACCCCTGCATAGGGGGCCTAGATAAGGTCTACGTATAGCATATAAATCCCATTTAAACCCTCAGAAATCACTTTGGGACTTGAGTGGAGCAGGGGTCTGTAATGGTTAATTTAATCTACAGTGAATAAACTACGCTCACCACCTCTTCTGTATCTTATTTTTTTCTGAGTCTGACCTCCTGACCTTTTTAAACTTGTTCTAACAAAATCAGTCATTTTGGTCTCAATTCTCCCATTTGTTACTATGCAATGTTGATGGGTTAATACTGGTGTAATGTGTGGCAGGATTTGATCATTTGGTATAAAATAATCACCCAAAGGATGTTTGTTATGTTTGGTAGCTGACTAAGGTGGTTTCTTTTTTTTTTTCTTTTTTTTTTAAGTACTTTCAGGTAAACGATGTCTCAATAGTAGTTTAAAAAGAAGAGTTAAAAATTATCCACAAGATCATCTCAGAAATGGCTTTTCTTCCACATATGTCTTATTTCATTCCTTCCATGCACATTAATATTTCTTGCTTTGGGGGATCATGTGCTTTAGAGAATCATTCCAATTTATAGTGGGACTTAGTGTTTGCTTTTGTAAATGACAATATTTTGATTCATTTATTTGTATATATAAGAGTGAACATATTTGTATGATGACTTCATTGAAAAAAAATCAGGCAATTGCTAATATAACCCATACTTCTGTTGCTATTCCTTTTAAACAGTAGTAGTCTATTTTTAAAAAATGTTTTACTGCCAGAAGAGTGAAGCAGCTGCCCTCTGACTCCAATTAGTGTGGGGCTAGCAGGTGAACAAAGGAAAAAGTTCATGAACCTTTGGAACATCCTCAATAGGGCATCTCAGAGGGTAGGGCCAATTCCACTCCCAAGTATAAATTATACATATTTGGGTTCGGGAAGGAATTTTCCTCCAGGGCAGATTGGCAGAGGCCCTGGAGGTTTTTCGCCTTCCTCTGCAGTGTGGGGCATGGGTCACTTGCTGGTGGATTCTCTGCAGCTTGAGGTCTTCAAACCACAATTTGAAGACTTCAATAACTCAGACATAGGTTAGGGGTTTGTTATAGAAGTGGATGGGTAGGGTTCTGTGGACTACTTTGTGCAGGAGGTCAGACTAGATGATCATACTGGTCCCTTCTGACCCTAAAGTCTATGAGTCTATAAAAAGGCACCAAACTCTTCAGTTAGTTCAGCCAGACCCAGCAGGAGATGGCCATACCAATGGAGAGGTGAAGAGTTCTGCCTTGAAGGCTGATACCGATAGGCCTGTGTTTACTAATTGCAGCAAGATAACCACAAGGAGAAGGTTACCAGCCTATTTGAAGAACTGGTGCTTGCTGCCTGTTTAGTGCAGAGCCGTGTGGGGATATTAATGCTAAAATGAGTAGTGTATGTTTTAAATGCACAGAATTTGTGGTGTGTACACCATTTGGTACTGAAGAAATGTTTGTTTTTTGTTTTTTGCATAGTATTTGCTGTATTGCTGTAATATGATATTGTGTTTGGATTTAGGAGGAGTCTGTTAGCCCTCAAATTGTTGTCTTACAAACCTAAAGATGCTTTTCTTTAGTTTGAGCAACTTTACTACATTGTGGGGTCTTCCAAACTGGAGCAACTCAGGGTATGGGCATCCAAGACTGTCCAAATTTGCATGTTTATCTGTTATCCACAGGTGGGAGTTCCACTGTCAAAACAGACTGAACCCACTCATTATTCCTGCAGTAAAACGGAATTATAGTGGGTACTAGTGTAATCCAAGTTTAGTGGATTGTGCTAACATTTTCAACAGATTTGATTTCCAGTATAATAAAGTTTCCTCTGTCCTCACAGAAATCTGTTAACTCTCTTCTTCAGAGTTGTGTTCATGTCCATGGTAGGGTAACTTGATTGTGCTGATAGAGACCCCTGGCAGGAGTTAGGATTCCTGTGTCTTGTTCCTAGGTCAGTTATGGACTCACTGTGTCACTCATGGAAAAGTGCTACAGATCTTCTATTTCTCAGTGAAGTAGCTAAGAAGGCAATCCGCATGTGTGTGTCGTGACTTATTATTCTTCCAAAACGAACATATTTTAATACTGATTCCAAAAAACATATATTAGGATTCTCTGCATAGAATACATCCAAAGAAGGTTTTTTCAATAGCTTTCAGTATGCAATGCCTATCAAAATTCCAGTTCTTTTCTCCAACTCATGGATGAAGCAGCTCTTTTTATTAAATAGTCATTATGAAAAACCTCTGTCAGTGAGGAAAGATTTGGATGAGAGCAATTCAGCCAAGATGGCAAATTCAAAGGAGACAACAGATTCTACTCATTTACTGGTGTTGAGAGACAAGGAGGAAAAGAATCCAATTTACAGCTACTGTGCCACCCAACGAGAATATTCTATGGGAAAGGTGAGTCACAGAGCAGAGGGTAAATTATTTCTGTTCTTTGGCCAAGAATGAGTGAAAACTAACAAGAAAACTGCAAACACTAAAGCATGTGAAAGAGCTACTGCATATTTAAAACATGTTTCTTTCTTATATATTTTTCTGCATTCAACTACCTGCAATGCAGCATTTTTATCAATAAAGCGTAAGCACAAATCATAGGAGGGATTGTATCTATCACAATGTGCTGATATGTTCATTTGAGATAATAGTGGTCACATCTGATCATAGGTATCTATCTCTTCACTTTTTAAAAAATTCTGCATTGATAGAGAAGCCTATATAAAAAGACATACAATCTACATCAATGAAGAGCAGTGATTTACAAGGTACATCAGCTATCAGTTGGTAATTTCACTGTCAGTCAAAAGAAACTAGCAAGTTGGTGATGCACAGATTTGACCATCTTGTGGTGTTTTGATTGCCAGTACAGAAAGGTATGACAGTAATCCTATTAATAATCTGCTAATTTTAAGTAATGTTTCCATCAGTATATATAATTCTGTAGATAAGAATACAGCAATGGTAATATTAACTGGATTCTAAAATGTAATGACATGGTAAGTCATAATATTCCATGAGTACAGTGATACCTGTACTTATAACACATGCTTTCTTCAATCAACTGGGTGTCAATAGCTGGCAAAAAGCTCACTCCTTATGAGAGTACCCATCTACACCCCTGTGGATGGGATGGTGTTATAAACATACAGCTAAGGGTAGCATAACATTTTTCCTTTACTGGTAAAGGGTTAAGAAGCTTAAATAACCTGGTTGGCACCTGACCAAAAGGACCAATGAGGGGAAAAAATACTTTTAAATATGTGGGGGAAGGTTTTTGTTTTGTGTTCTCTCCGGGTCAGCAAGAAATCAGGGCAGGGAAAATGCATCTCCCAAAGCCATACCTAAACTAGCATCTAAAATTACAAATTGTAAGTAATAAAAAAAAAGCGTTAAATTATCTTTTGTTTTAGCTTGTAAATTGTCCCTATGCTAAGAGGAAGGTTTATTCCTTTTTTTTTTTTTAAATAACTTTAAAGTTTTGCCTAAAGGGAAATACTCTGTGTTTTAAATCTTATTACCCTGTAAAATTTCTTTCCATCCTAATTTTACAGAGGTGCTTCTTTTACTTTTTTCTTTATAATAAAGTTCTGGTTGTGGTTTGTGGGGTTTTTTTTTTTAAATATGATTGATGGGGTTTTAGTGTACTAAAAACCCAAGGGTCTGGTCTGTGCTCACATTGGTTACCTAGTCGGTTGCTATATTATTCTCAAGCCTCCCCAGGAAAAGGGGTGAAGGGACTTGGGGGGATATTTTGGGGAAACAAACTCCAAGTGGTCCTTTTCCTAAATCTTTGTCTAACTCACTTGATGGTAGCAACAATACTGTCCAAGGGCAAGAAGAAAAGGTGCCTTCGGAAAGTTTTTAACCAAAGCTGGTAAGATATAAGCTATGGGGGGTCTTTCATGCAGGTCCCCACATCTGTACCCCTGAGTTCGGAGTGGGGAGGAAACCCTAACAGATGGTAACCTGTCAAATGCATTCCTAGTGACCTGCAGATTAGATCGATTGTATACATTTCATTTTGCTAAGGCAACTGGAAAGGGAAGCTGCTTCCATCTAAGGGTTTTACCTAATGTGGTTTTAGACATGTGCTATAGACACTGTTCCATACACATCCACTATAGAAAGAAACACACTTAACTTTAAAGCCAACCTCCCAGGAAGAGGGGTAACTCAAATAACAGAACATAAACATAAGTCTAAGTTTGCTATCTATTTTGACTGTCCTAAAGTTTTCCCAGCGGTGATGCCTCCAGTTCCCTCTGCCTCTGAGAGTCACCCCTCATGCACTTTGACTGGAATGAGCTAATTGGGCACATGTGAATCCACTTCAGGAACTTGGTAAATATTAACCTGCATTGTTCAGGATTATAACACCTGAGTTTAAGATGACTCAGTGGAAGAACTCTGCAGCCCTATGCAGGGTCCTGGAACCTGCTACCCTGATACCTTAGTGTATCCTGTGCTGCTGACACCTCAGGCAGTCTAGTTTCTCCACTGATTATGTTCAGTCACTTGTTTGGTACTTCCCAGGTAATACTGGTGCATTCAATATCCTCTGTCACTGTCTTCTGCTCGTTCTTCCTTGGGCTTTCTTGCTTTCTCAATTACCCAATTCAAAGTTTACTTAGCATGTGTCCCCTCTTCCATATCCCAACCAACCTGAGCCTTCTTTCTTTGATATTTTATAGCATGTCCTGGTCTGTCAGCTCCTTTACTTTCACATTTGTTGTTTTTGTTTTTCCATGAACAGTGTAATGTCTTCCTCAGCCATTTGCCATGGGCAGCCTCCACATTTTTGGTTAGCCACTGTCATTGGCTAAGTCTATGCTCCGTACAGTAGTATGCTCAGTACAATTGCATGGTATGTGAGAGTGGTATGGAGACCTCTAGTTAACAGGATACTGTTTATCCTACCAAAAGTCGTATTTGCTTTTCCTAATCTCATATGAATATCTGAATGGCAGCCACCTTCAAATGTCTTCACTACCCCAAGATAGTAGATCTCTTCTACTTGTTTGATATCTTTTTCCATCCACGTACGCATTTGCATGTGTTCTCCACTTTCCTACCTTCATAATCTTAGTTTCCTCTGAATTGACTTTCAATACAATTCTTGCTGTTTCTGGTTCTACCTTGTAAGGGCAATCATAAGAACATAACACAATCATTCTGTTTCACGTCATGCTTAATAAAACCATGTCTTCAGCAAAGTCAAGATCAAGTCACCCATCTCCACTAATCCATTTTACCCCATCCATGATATCTTTTGTTGCCTACTTCATCACCCAGTCTATTGTTAATGCAAAGAGATTGGTGATAAAAAACAAAACAAAAAAACCCTTGTCTATCTTCAGTCACAATATTGAACCATGCACAGAGGCCTGATCTGATCTTGCTGTGCATCGTATAACTTATTATGTTGTTTAGTTTGTATGGTATCCCATAGCTTCTAGCAATATTACACAGGATGTCTCTGTGGTCACTACTGTTTACCCTGATACAGTTGAGATGGTTTAACACTCAAATAGTCTTCATTTATTTGCTCATTTAGTTTTTGTATTTTTAAGGCTTAGCGTGTGTGAATAAACATGCATGTAAGCCAGGAGAGCTTTTTGAATGGTCACATTTTATTAAGCAGCCAGAATACAGAGTTCCTGTGGTCGCTGCTAATAACAAATCTCACTGTTTTTTAGTGCAGTTGCTTTTTTCCTGTGACCTGTCTCTCAGAAGTTTCCGCATATAGGAAACCAGTGTCTGTGTAAACTTTGTTTACTACATTTAGGACTAGACTTTCATAGGGCTTTCAATCCAGTCTCCACTTGCCATGTGCAAGCACCTTTTTACATTTAGAATTTTTGGTCATTATTTGTGGCTATGAAAGATACTTATGCATGTAAAATCCATTTGCAATCAGTTTACACTTGGAAATTGGGGAGAGGTTGCAGGGTGTGAATTCTGCCACTGGTGTATGTATGATAGTGTACAACAGGATTTTTGTCTCTCTCACTGGTACTTAAGTGCAATTTATTGCTTATGCATAAATGAGATATGGGTTTCTTTAAATCTCTTCTGCGCAACCTCCCCCCACCCCCCACCAGTCTCAGGATATGTAGATACTATGCAACATTTCATTTCTTACTGATGCAAATTCTTATTACCAGACTATTTTGCTTCTCTTCCTGTATCCTCAAAGTGTGTTGAAAATTGTCTCTGTCATCCTCACATTCTCAAGTGTCCTGCCTAACATTCTTCTGCTTACAAACATGTTTTGCTGTGGAAGAATGCAAAATGAAGTAGTAAATTTGAGCCATGTTGTAACGAACTCGTCTAACAGGGTTTTCTAACGTAACTGGCAAGCTGCAAATATTGCTTTTTTGTCCTTTGTAAAGCTCATATTCTAGTACTGACTTCTTGAATCTTGTAGGCTTTCCATCCTATTCAGAGCCTTTGTCCTGTCTCCTGTAAACTAAGCAAATGCAATAGTTTTCTTGTTAACTTTAAAACAAAATTGCAGCAGTTCATTTTTTTAAAAGTCAAATACTACAAAAGACTGACTACTTTTCTTCTAACAGGGTTACCAGAACTCTAGAGCTGGCCAGAAAATCCTAGTTTTCATTATTATTTTTTTAAAAAACTCTCACTGAGGAGTTAAAAATGAACATGTTGGGTTTTTCATGCAATGTTATTGAAAATGTTTGGTTTTTAAAAATACATTTTAAATGGCTGACACCCTTCCCCCTCCAAGTTTTCTTTCACCACCCCCTTTTCCCCTTAACTATCCCTTTCCTTTTTCCTCACTAGAAAGGGGGTTAAATGAAAGAAATGGGTGTTTGGGAACATAAGAACACTGAAATTGGGGGGAGGGGGATATTTAATTGGAAACATTTTGAAAATTTCAAAACTCTTGTTACATTTTTTCACTTTTGAAACAGGCCACTTGTTGCAGGGAGGGGGGAAACCAAACATTTGTATCAATTTTATGTACCAGAGTTCTGATGGAAATCTGCCTGGCTTCCTGCCAGCTCACCTGCTCAGACTCTCAGCCTAGGTTTCCAGGCTTGCATCTACTTGGCTGCCTGGGACCCCCACCTCTGCAACAGTCTGCCTGGCTTCTTCTCAGGCTGCTGGGATTCTGGGTAGTTTGAGAAGCCTCTGAAACATTTCAAAAAGGTTAAAATAAATGACACTTCCTCATTCTGCTGGAAACTTTGAAATTTCATCTTCTATTGTTTAATTTTCTGTGCAATGGGAATTTCAGTTGCCGACCAGCTCTATTGTCAATAGAAAGTTAACCCATGACTGGCACATATAAACGTGTTATATGTGTGACTTAGTAGTTTTAATAAAGTTGTTTTTTAAAGTGCTAATGGTTGCCTGAGCCCAGCTCTTCCCAGGGAAAATTTGGGTGTCCAGCAGCCAGGTAACTTCAGTGCCTATTTTTAAATGTTTGGGAAACTGAAGGGAGTTTTCAGTACTACAGTTCTGAAAATTGCATCCTTTCTTTAGGTCAGTAAACTGCTTGAGTTGAGTGCTCCGTCTAAAGAAGCTGCGTGTTCAGCCATTAGGACTGGTTTCAACTTCCTGCTATTTAAGGTTCTCTAGAGTGATAGGTGTCTGGATAAGGTAGAACTGCTGTGCAGTTGGAGTGGAAGCAAAATGTTAACTCTTTGCAATAGAGTAAAAACATAAATGCAAGCTAATCAGCCAATAATTTGTTTTATTTCTACTACTTAATGAGACTAAGTAGTTGGAAATAGACATTGCGCCACAGATGATTCTTAGTATCAAAAATCATAGATACAATTTGACTCCTCCTGCAGTGTGCTTCAGACTTGTCAAATTCCAACAGAAGTCTTCTTCCTAAACTCTTTCTATTAAACAGCTGAATTCAAAGAGTCTCTCTCAAGAATACTGAAAGGAGTTGAGTTACAATGTCTTATTTAATACGAACTTTTATTTGATAAAGGAGCAGTATACTTGAGAAGTAAGTGAATTATGCTTTTGCCTTAGCAAATATGGTCCCCTCAGGCTATGATAGTAATCAGCCTCCAAGTGCTTAGGAAGGCTTACTGTAAGAATGTATTTTGAATATTCATAGTAAAAGGGAAACAAGTGCAAGCTGTACTGTCTAACTTCAGTATAGAGTTTTTGTGTGGTTATTCATATTTTAAATATTTATTATGCTTAGTCTGAAACATAAGCCATCTTGCTATATTAGAATATCTTAATCTTGCTCTTGCAATGTATGTTATATATCTATTTATCTTAGTGTTTTATACCACCACTCACCATAGTATCTGCCCATCTTCCATGTGAAATTGATAGTAATAACCATAGTGGAATTAATGGATTCTCTGGCACAGCTCCCTTTTCTTGTTTGGGGTGGGACATGGGTTTTATTTTATCAACTTTCTTCCAGGAGATTAGGGGATGTCAGTGTTTGTAAGCATCATCCTTATGGTTGAAAAACTTTTGAAGAGCGAGGCTTTGCAGTCTTTCTTAAATGTGGTCAAAGAATAAATAAAACCGAGTAACTGAAATTATTCCTTGATTATTTTGCTATCCAGTCAGTCCCTACTGATTGTCTGATATTTCCACAATACAAATAGTTTTCTTAAAGTATTCCCTGGCTCTTTTCCCTCCACCCTCCAGAAGAAAATTTGCTACAGAAAGTTATCTTCCAAAGCGTGGGAAAAGCTGGAGAAATAATTGAGAGTATTCCATTTCTGAAATTATCATTAATCATAAGCAATAGAGAATTATTAAAGAAAATATGGTTTTTACCTTAGAATTAGTGATACACATTCATGATGGGAATAAATTATTTTTCCATTCCATTCTTTAAAAGTTTGAAATAAAACCCGGGTTTCTGCAGTGGAACCAGAAGAGCTAAACTTCCTTATTGAAGTGTTTTTGATCTCAAGGTCCTTGACTGGGACTTGAGATCTGGGATAAATTACTGCTTTTCCTACAGTCTTCATATGTGACCTTGGGTAAGTCACTTAAGGAAGGAATTTTCAAAGATATTTATGTACCTAGAAAGATTTTTCAAAAGCTGCTCTGCACCAAATTCACTTTGAAACTAATGTAGAGTTCGTTGAACTTGCAATTCCTATTCTCTGGGGAACACTGAAATTTTAAAAAGTTCCAATTTAGAATGAAAAATCAGAAATTTTAACATATCCTGTGGAATGGGAATTCTAAAAGAAATCATTTTGGAAAAACTGAAATATTTCATTGTGAAAATCTCAAAATTAAACATTTTAAGTTTTTTGAAATAAACTCAATAGTTCAACATTTCTATTTTAAAATTTATTTTCTCCTTAAAAATAAAATAAAGATGTTAAAATTTTGTGTAAAATATTTTAATTTCACTTTTTAAAAAAATTATGTAAAATGGTTGCTACTCTAATAAATACCGAGTAAAACATCTTATTTCATTTTGTGCAAAGACTCTCCTGTTTGATATGAAAGTGACATTTTTGAACCCAGAAACAAAACTCCTAAAACAAAACACCTATATTAATCGAGGAGATGTTATTTTTAATCTCCTAAATAAATGATTCCAGGTTCACAAAAGGTTATTAAAAATAGCTAATACTCTAATTAGTACAGAGTGAAATGTGCTTGGAGTTTGTCAGAATTTGGATAGAATGTTCCATGGACCATTTCAACTTTGAATCAGTGTTTTCCAATGGAAAACTGTTCCTTTGAACAGGCCTCCAGGCCTCAGGCCTCAGCACGCCAAGCGTGTGCTTGGGGTGGCAAGCCGTGGGGGGCGCTCTGGTGGCGCTGCGAGGAAGGCAGGCAGGTTGCTTCCGGTGGTTTGTCTGTGGAGGGTTCGCCGAAGCTGCGGGACCAGCAGACCCTCCGCAGGCAAACCTCTGGAGGCAGCCTGCCTGCTGTGCTTGGCGTGGCAAAATCCCTAGAGCCGCCCCTGCCTTTGAAAAATGTCCAACTAGCTCTAACTTCACTTGAAAACCCCACTGGGTGCCTATAGGTGCCTCAATACTTTTGAAAATCTGACCCTTCATTTCTGTCTCTCACTATCAGTTAGCCATCTTTCAAATTGGAATGACACTTCCTTTCTCCCACCCTTTGACTGTTTGTCTTTCCTACTGAAGCTGTGTATAAAGAAGGAATGATTTCTAAGTGTGCATTTGTAAATGTGCTTGCAATATGCCCTGTGTTCTGCTGCTCATATTACATGAGCAATGCTTCAGAAATTTATATTCAACTTGTATAGATTCAACAATTTTGTGATAAAATTTTCATTTTGATTTTAATACAATACCAAGATTTAAGATTTGTATATGAACAGAGGGCACTTTCAGTGTAAAAAGTATCTTGCACCTATTTATTATCGGTTGGTTGATAATGGTAATACTGTGTCTCAAACTGCTAGGGTGTAGAGTAAAGTCTGCAGAATGTTAATTTGATTATTTTCATGATGGGTCCATAACCTCTCCCTTATCCTTTCTCAGAGCGAATGAAATGAATTTAAACCCGTAATGGATTTGGGATTAGTACAGCATGCCTTTGGCGACACATTTGATCTGGGCACATTTAATTAACATTTCTATGGCAACCAATTAATATTTAGCATTGTATTATTTACATTGTAAACTGTACCTTGAAACTATGTAGCTTTCATAGATAAATTTTAGAATATGGTTGGTGGGAGTGAGGCTAATCAGGGAAATATAAGTTTACAATTTTTTTCATTGTTTATAAGAATTGAGGCTGCTTTAGATATAATCCATAATGTAAGTAAAATAGCTTTGAAAAACAGCAAACTGTTGTCATGCACATTCATAGAAATAGGCATGTCTCATGGATTGACATCATTCTTGTTCCATGCATGCAAGAAAGGTTAGAAAAGCTTGACTTTCTGCCAAGCTTCTTACCAATGGCTACTATACTTCAGCTGCTTTATTGTGCTTAATATCCACAAAATACCATTTGAAATGAAGGCTAGTAATAAATTATTTGATTTACAAAGGTAAAGTTCTAGGAAGTAGACTTACTGGGGAACTTGCTAATATTTTAAAGGTCCTATGTAGTGTTTATGGCTTTTTCATGTGCACTCTTCATTACAATTACCAAGCCAACTCCTTGCTAACTTTTTGCTTTTCCTGATCTAAGTCTATTTTAACACTAGAAACTCTTCAATTTCTTAAAATAGTTGTAAAATATACATGTACAGTATGTGTACAGTACACACACACAGGCGTGTGTGTGTGTGTAATATATAATCATACAAAACTAAGTTAAAAGAAAGTTAAGCAAAATTAAGAACCTCCAAATTACAAAATGATAGAATTATGGTTGGCTGTGCAAGCCTTTTATAGCACACCTTCATGTGTCTATACGAAGTTTGGCTTCAAAAACAAATCCTAGATCAGCCAAAGCTATGTTGCCAGACGTTTCATAATTGTGATACAGCTGGAAACTAATTGTTGGTTTGGCCTTCAAACTCGTTTCTTCCAGCCACTTTTGTAGGCTTGTTGTAGGTATTCTATAAGATTAAAACATGTAGCAGCACTAGCTAGCTGAAGAACTGCTAATCGTTTTATTATCCTACTAGGTGTTTTTATTAACCTTGTTGTTATGCAATTATTTTTAGCACACACAAGAATTATTGATATGCTTTTAGGATGTGTGTGTCTATCTACAGTTGACTAATAGGAATTTTGAAAGGGCTGATCAATTAAAGTCCATAAAATATATTCTTGCTGAGGTGCATGCAGCTATCTGTTATGTAGGCATTGTGTTATAAATTTAGGGGTTTAGATTATGAATTCTTGGGGCAGGGACTGTATTTTTTGGCTGGAGAGGTGTGTGGGAGGGTACCTAATGCAGTCAGGCTCCAATTCCCAATAATAGTAAATAATAATATTGCAAATAGTGGATCACAATCTGATCTCAGTAAATGTAGAGTAACTCCAATAGAATAAAGTTAACAAGGATGCATACCAGTATTCAGCAGTTAGAATCTGTCCCAGTGCTTGCACAATAATATGAAGGATTTTATTGTAATAAAAGTAAGTTTTTCCTTGGACATCATGAAAAGCTAAACACTGAATTAAAATCTAAGCTGTTGTGTCTTGATTTGATGGTGATTCAGTGAACCTGAGATGTCGCCCTTTGCTGTCAATGGGAGGGAAATCATACACACAGCCCTCAGCTAAATGTTTAGGTCATTTCAGTTAAAACTGTGTATATATAATATGTGATTGAACTGACTGAACAAGATTTTGACAGAAGAAGACTTTTATCTGGATGCTGTAGTAGTTTTAAATGGTAACCACACTTTTTTTTTTTTTTTAAAGTACCAGCAAGGTTGATTTCATTATTCAGGCTTCATATTCGTTTTGTTATAATTACAATTGACTAGTCTTTCATTTGTTTCCAGATGGCTCTCCCTTTGTTTCACCTTCTCCCATTCTATTTTTTCCCGTAAGGTTAAAATTTCAAAAGATACAGATTACAAGAGTTTTCACTGCAAGAATCTTATTATAGAATTAAGCAACATTATCCAGGATTCTTGTGGCAGCTTTATACAGAAGATTCCATTAGTAGTGTATAAATATCAAATGATAATCAAGGTCAGGTACAAACTGTCAGGACTATGGCTGTAATAAATGCAGAAGATCAAAAAATTGCTTCATAAAATATATGGCCTTGTTCCAAAACCAAATGTGCACCACAGAAACATTGGAAGTGAGTATTTCAAGAACACTTGAAATAGGCCAGTTATAGAACGTAAACTGACACATCTGAAATTTATCACATTAGCTAATTTCCTAGCAGATTTTAATTAAAATTGTTCTCTTGTCAACAAAGCAGCTGTACTATTTTGTTTGTTTTTCTAACTTTAATATATTTTCTTAAATGTACACTTTAGGACTCATATATTTCTCCCTGTTTAGGGCTCAATTTTTGACCCTGGCACAGATCTTTGATCGCGAACAGGTGGATAACTGCAATAGTAAAAGGCTATGCCACAGAATTCAGTAAAGCCTCTTGCGGGAATTTTTTTCCCTTCTCTATGAGACACGATATATCGATCCCCAATAGATCGATTGCTACCCACCAATCTGGCGAGTATTCTGGACGTACCCTCAGTTGTATTCAGTCGTATTACTTCCCTAGAGATCTGTTTTGAATCTTGGACTTCTTAGACTTAAAAGCCTTATAGTCAAAATTCAACATGGAAACCATGAAATCCATTCTCTGCTCTCTCTCAGGGATGCTTCCTGACTTTAATCAATCTCAGTGGAAGGATTACACATCCCAATCCATCATCGATGCCTGGAATTTTTAGAAAACTTAATTCAAATCTGGCCCCTCACTCTGTTCAAGATCTGACAGACTTTACATGCATGTATTTCCACTGAAGTCAATGAGAGGTTCGGTTGCACAATTATAGGACTGTGTGTGAGAGAACACAATGAAAATGCATTCATTATAATTTCATTCACGTAGTGGGGCTGTTCATCTGCTTCAAGTTAGGCATGTACTCAAGTGCCTTCCTAATCAAGGCCCTAAAGCTGAAGATCTGGAGCAAAGGAGATTTGGGGAGAAGTAAAGTATATTCATGGTTGTTCTCATGTTGATTTGGGTATTCTTACAACACACACAGGACTAAGGTGTTTTTTTTTTTCATAATGTGTCTTGTAGACCGGAAGATTAGACATAATGAAATACCATGCAATTAAAAACCTTGGCATAAACAAAAGGTTTACTGTAGCAAAGTGAAATGACAATTGTTACACTACAAATCAGTTATGATGTTTTTGAGCCTCTGCTTAGACAATTGCAGACCATTTGTCTCTCTGGTTTTCAGTATCTGTTAGTGGACAAAGTGTGTTAATTTGCATGTGTATGATGAAAGCAAGTATCTATAGTGTGCATATGCAGAATATAAGGAACAAGAAAAAATAACATCTGTGAGCAAAAAACAATACAGTGCTAAACAAAAATGCTTTTCTATCCATGTAGGTTTTATTTATTACAGAACCCAAGTGATTGTAAATTTACCCAACTGACATTGCTGTAGGAACTAAATCTTTGTCTGAGGAATCTTGAGCCAGCATTCAAGTCGTACCCAAGGTCAATTCATTTACATTCAGTAATTAAAAAAGGCATATTGAAATGCAGTGAATCCTGAGTAGTATGCATGAAAGCTCATTTATCAGCCTATTATGACAAACATTTTATGCTATTAATGACTTTCCTTCAGACATGTTTATGCATTTCAGATTGTAAAGTGACAGGTTTGTTGGCTTCTTGAAGAGCTTTATTGAACTGAATAAGCTAGTTGGAAATTTTCTACATTTCCCAGTGGACTACAAGATTTGACATGAAGAGGTTCCATGACATATGTCTGTAAGCTGGACATGCAAAAGAATTTTCATCTTTGTTCTAAATGTGCTGTGGTGACATTTAGCTAGGTACAACTGGAGAATTTTTTTTGTCTGTAACAATGGCAGGGCTGGGAAGTGTTCCTTACATAATTAAAAAATAGCTCTCTATTAAGCTAACTTTCAGACTGTCTTTTCCTGTATGAACTCTATGTCACCCCAGTTTTCACATTGACTGTTTTTCACTTTCCTCTGTCCTGAGATCTTGGTTTACATATTGGGAAAAACTGCTTTGTAACCTACTGTACAATCAAGACTCCATTGCCAACCCAGCACAGTTTTTCAAATACTCTGCCCATTCCCATAAAAGCCCTATAGTTTTTTTTTTTAAGAAATTGTAATAAATCCTTATTTAATCTACTGCTCAAGCCTGTAACAATCATTCCCACATGGTTCACCGATATTTTTACAATTAATTCATGATTATGTTTTCTGAAATTTTCTTGCAATAGTGAATTTAATTCCACAGAATGAGGTTTGCACTGCTGTTGTATGTCTGGTTTAAGACAGGAAATTGAACTTCGCACAAAATAATTTTTATAAATATAAAGGACAAGGATTTACATGGATCCAGTGCATGAAATGGTTTTATTGTACCTGTAAGAACAGGAAGAAATATAGTAGTCTCTGAAAAACAAATTTTGCATTCAATAGCACCTATTCTAGGATAGCCAGAAATCTTGAATTCAGGTTTTGGAGGGGATGGTCTGAGGAGATTGCTTACAATGCCATATGATCCATCTGTGTCTACTATTAACAAATATTTCCAACTGATGGAGGAGGGGCATTAGATAGAGAGGGCTCTGAGTTACTACAGAGAATTGTCTGGCTAGTGGGTTTTGTTGATGTGATCTAACTCATCTTCATATCTGGGGCTGGGAAAGAATTTTCCCCCGTGTTAGATTGGTAGAGACCCTAGGGATTTTTTGCTTTCCTCTGCAGTGGTGCATCAGTCACTTGCTGGTTTGAATTAGAATAAATATGTGGTGGATTCTCTGACACTCAAAATCTTATAATTAAGATTTGAGGGCATCAGTAACTCAACCAGATGTTATCAGGCTATTGCAGGAGTGGGTGAGTGAGGTTCTGTGACCTGCAGTAGGCAGTAGGTCAGACTAGATGATCATGATGTTCCCTTCTGGCCTTAAATTCTGAGTCTATGTATTATGCAAACACACACACAATCTAAATTAACACTGCATGCATCCAAGAGTATAATAAAAATGAAAAGGCCATTTCTGAAATATAATTCCTATTTACTGTAGTAGCAATGCACCAACCATATCACCTTCCATCTAACACTTAGGATGGCAATGGGAGCTGGCTTGCCTTAAAAAGACAGAAGTGAAGTCTAATAGAACTGAGGCTGATTGGTAAAAGGCCAACAAAACACTAATACACTTTCTACAGTAATGGCCTATTAATGTCTTAATAGCAGTAGTGGTGTGCTAGTGGGTTTTTTATAAGTGATGTAGCAGGGGTTTATCTATATTACTGATCTGAAAATGGCCTGCCCTGGATGGTTATGGCCAAGGTCCCTGGAACTCTGCAGCACTCAAGTGCCCATTTCTGCTGTGAGAGCAAGAGGGTTTAACAAAGATTTTTATAGATTCTGTGCCATTTCTGCACGATAATATGCCTGATGAGTCTCTTATTAGCAGCATCATTCCAGAGAGCCTGCAAGAATGTTCTCCACTAGACAAATACACACAAGTATAAAAAGTCAGTTTTTGAAGTTTGCCATTTGAAAATGCCTGCCTACATTTACATATATTCTTTACTTATGCAAATTCACAATGTGTTTACCCAATGCCACATCAGGAATTTGTGTATACATATATGGTCTGTTAGCCACCTCACTGTGCACATCCAGTATTTGTGCATAAACTGTCAAATGGAACATTTTTGCTTGTTAAAATAATTCCTTCTTTTCCCCATCTCTCATTGCTTTTCTTCTTTCTTTGTTCCCACTTTCTCCTGCTCATCTTGCCCGTGTCGATGTCTTGTCTTCACTTTTCTGCTCCCTCTGCTCTCCTTTATGTGCCTCTCCTGTTCCATCTTATTCCACCCTTTGTGTTTTTTCAGAAATGCTCTGAGTTAAATGAGTGAAAAGGCATGAAGATTCCTGGGCAGCTTAAATTTCTTCAGTGGCTTGTCCTGAGCAATGCAGCATTTGCCACAAGCATAGAATCACAGTAAAACAAAGTGAGACTAGACTAGCAATTTTCACCGCTCCTATATTTTTTTTAGGCTTAGATGATGGCCATAACTAATTTCATATTCATACTGCAAAATAGACCTGGACTAATCCCCTGGAGAGAAAATAATATTCAATCATTGATAATGATGGTTTAATCATGCCTGACCACTGTTAGTGTCTAAAACATAGCGAGTGTAGCTGAGACATTCTCGGAATGGCCCACACTCTCTCAGAACTTACTGTAAATCTTTGGCAAGAGTTGAACTATACAAGAAATGTGTGTGCAATATTGCATCTGTTATAAGTAAATAATTAAAATACTCTATTTTGCTAACATGAATCCAACTTGTATGTTTGTCACTGAAGAGTGGATTAATAGTTCTGTGACTAGAGACATGCGTTTATATTTTTAAGACTTAACTGAAACACTGAGGATTGAAGAGCAGCTAAGCTTGAAATAGTACCAATTTGATTCCGTTTGTGTTTTCTTGCAACATTACTGCTTTTTTATGGGGTTGGCTTCTGGTGATCTGTCATTAACTGATATTCAAAGGCTTTTAGTAAATTTTTATTTATTGATGTAAGGAATGAAAATCTCCCTTCTTCCACCAACCAGTGTATGTTACCAATGCATTTTCAATATAATTATACCCAACGGCTCAAATACGTCACTTAATGGCCGACATATTGGCAGCTCTGTTTAGTGCTTAGATACTTTGTAGTGCCTTTCACTGTAGTAAGATAGAAAAGCAACTTCTTATTGAACGTTTGTTTATTTTGAGAGAAAAGACAATGTTGGAATCACTTATCTGAACCCCTAAGCCTGGACCTGAACCACTCCTGGTTTCAGGTTTGGGTTTACAAACCCACTCCTAATTTTGCTTACCTCTGTAGGTGAATTCACCATACAAATGCATAGTATCAAGATGTGCTCACCTTAGAGAACAAGTATATGAATTTAGAGACATTTGGGATCCTGTTTCTAGATTCATTTTGATAAAAAAAAATTTTTGTGGGGGCTCAATGGCAGAACCTCACTTCTTCCATTCCCTTCCTTCCTTCTCCTTGTATGTCTTCTCCTCTCTTATTGTTACTCCCCCTACTCCAAACATATTATCTTTATGTAGTGTTGTCTGGTTTTGTATGGTTTGGTCTTGCAGCTTGACCAGCTGTAAAATTGCACAACAACATAAATCTATATCTGATCCTGTGACGCATGTGGAATTTGGAAAGAAATACAAGCTGTAAGTAGTTACATTTTTGCACTTTTCATTGTCTGTTTCTTTATGAAATCAATACAAACAAATTAATCACAGTGTTCTTGCTGGTTATATATGTTGCTTCATGATACTATTTGTTTTAATCTGATCGCTGGGGGCTTTATTGAAGATGACAATGCACTTTGAACTACTTTTTATTCTGAGGAGTAGGACTGATGTCATGTACTGTACAAAGAGATGTATTAATGTTCTGCAGATAGTGACTGTAGGCTGCATTTGGTTCACAGTTAAGTCATTGTCAAGTTCTCAGTCTTTTTTTAACTACAGCAAGCATAATTCATGTAATGAGGTAATCATATATTTGTTTTTTCCATTGCCCAACCCTATACAATCAATGCATAGAAGTGAGATATATACCAGCTATCTCTATTGCAACTTTAACCATAGTGGAGCTACTCATAGGCCACGTCCAGACTACCCGCCGTATCGGCGGGTTAAAATCGATTGCTCGGGGATCGATATATCGCGTCTAATCTAGACGCGATATATCGATCCCCGAGCGCACTTATATCGATTCCGGAACTCCATCAACCCCAACGGAGTTCCGGAATCGACAGGGAGAGACGCGAACATCGATCCCGCGCGGTGTGGACGGGTGAGTAATCCGATCTTAGATATTCGACTTCAGCTACGTTATTCACGTAGCTGAAGTTGCGTATCTAAGATCGATTTCCCCCCCGTAGTGTGGACCAGCCCATAGAAAATACAATGCCTCACTTCAGTTTTTTGGGACACTATCTTTTGATGATCTTCCCAGCAGTACTTTAAGAAGATTGTACTTGTACAATTGTACAAACACTAGAGTATTTACTGAATGGTGTCTGGATATTGTTTGTTTTAAGATATTACTTATGAGAGAGAGATGAACTTCAAAGGGGGTCGAGAAATGGCTGTGGGCTTCAAATTTCCAGTCACTCTCAATTTTCAGAGGCATTATATAGTAGCTATAGTCACTAGCTACTATACCTACTTGCTCAGAGCCTTCTATGCTGTCCCACATTGCCTGCACATGATCAGCCCACCAACCAGAGCGCAAACCCTGCTTTCTTGTCCACAGTCCTGTTTGGCTGGCACCAGTGGAGTGTAGCAGAAATTGAATTCCTTAGCTACCTTGATCTACTTTTTTACTTAGCAAAATATCCTTTGGTTCTGACACCTTGCTTCCTAGACTATGCTGACAGATTGTCAGGCCTCACAAACAGATGTGCACATGGAAGGGTAGTTCTAATCTCAGAGATTTTGTAAGTAGGCATGGGGTGTTCAGTGGAGTGTCAAGGCCTGGGCGTATGGAGCTGGAGTCATAGGTGTGAAGGAAGCTACTTACTTTGCATAAGGCCCCACAAAAGCAAGGGCTGGCTCTGTTTACTCTAAATGGAGGCAATCCGGTCCAGTTCATCTGTAGTTACTGAATCTGCCTGTGGTACAGAATGACTTTGAATGACAGTCTAAAAGATATAACTATAAAATCAAGGAGAGCCCATTGTTCTACAGAGTTACTTCTACAAAGTTAATACAGCCCTGAACTTTTGACTGCCATCATAATCTCCATTTGTCAGTTGTCACATTTCTTATCCTTTCTTTTTAGCAGCAGAATGAATTTCTGAAGTAGGTTCATTCAGGATCAGTGGATTAATCACTAGCTGGTTCACCATTCACAGCCTCAAACATATAGGAAACCTTGAGACACATTATTTCACTGGATATATTTTGCTTCTGCCTAAAAGCCTAGGTTTAATGTTTTACCAAGGGGAAATGAAAAATACAAAGATGCGTCTTGTTTGAACACGATTTGTGAGGACCACAGTTAAACTAAGTGGTGGTGGTGGGGGGTGGCTACTGCAGTGTTCATGGGCGAGAACAAATAGGACTCAATTGCAGTGGTTATAAATGGGGATAGTTCATTTAAGCTGCTGGACACGTGCTGTGTAGTGGTTCCGAGTCCCCTAGCTTCCAGGCTAACCCAGTCTATGCTGCCTACTGTCATTACGGAGAGCAACCCGAGTTCTAGCTTTGAGTAAGCAGATCATTGAATGATACACTGGGCAGTTGACTCACTTAGAACTTTAGCTGAGAGAAATTCTACCCATTCTTCTTTTGTATAGAGCAGAATAATTTTAAATGGTCAGAAAGCCGTAATTTGAAAATTATTTCCAAAGCAATCTGAAGGAAGCAAATTGCACACTAATGTCTTCAGCAATTTTGCTGTGCAAGATACAGTACATATTGATTTTTCATTTTACAGGTTTGATAAGGCTTGTGAAATGTTTTAGTTATTAATCCAGAATATTTATTCAAAAAGGTTGCAAGTTGCCAAGTTTGAAGATGAATAGCTTTTTTTTTTTTTTTTTTTTTTTAAGTATCAGATCAGCATTTTTTTCCTGAAGGGAGTTTTATTTTCCATACACCATGCCGGGTCACTCATACTGTGCTACTTAAACTTTGCTAGTTTCATAAGGGTTATCTGTTGCTTTAGGGGAAGATTTTTTTTTCAAAGTCGAGCACGATAGGTTGGAACCCAACTCACCTCACTGTCCAATGGGAATCGGGCACCTGTTTTTGAAAAACTTCCCCTTGTTCTCACGTTTATCTCCATATCACACAAACCTGGTATTATCTAATTTGTAGTATTATAGAGTATTGGGAGCTTTAAAATACAACTGACACATGCTGCGAATAGGAGAAGTATTATTTCTGACATTTTAAATGTGCAAGGAGTGTGTGCTAGTACTGGACAGTACAGTTTTTTTGTTTTTTGTCATAGTGGCGATAATGAAAGACTGGATACATTTTACACAGACGTATTTCAGTCTTTCAGCTGTTGCTAAACTATTGATTTTGCTATTCACTATTCATTATTTTATGATGTGTGATTGTTCACCTGAGTCATATGACTCACATTTGTGCTCTTAGAATTTGTCACTGTAGCTTTTATAAATGAGGGAAATTAAAGATTTCCAGATGGTGCACACACAAAGTCTGAACCTTATGAACCGTATTTACCTGAGCATTCATGGGATTATTACTGTCATGAACATCCTCTCAAACAGATAAACAAAAATCACTCATGCAGATATTCACTGAAAACAAAAAGGATCACAAATAACACAGCAGTGAATCAGGTTTTTATTTGAATGTACAAATACATTTTTGGCATATTTACTCAGCACTGTATATTACTCACAAAGCACAGTTACATGTTCATAACTTGTGACAGAATCTATCCTGGGGACCAGATTTACAAAGCTGTTTAGGCTCCTAAAGATGTAGATAGGTGCCAAGAAGCATCTAGACTTCAGTTGGAGTTAGTGCTATTTTCAAGATCATCTAGGTGCTCATTTGTATCGTCAGGCCCCTAAATAGTTTAGTAAATCTGACCCCAGATTTTTGTTTTTCATGGAAGTAAACATATAAAGAATATGACCAATATACTGTATTTCAGGTACAGGTAAACTGGCATGATCACTTAAAATGTATGTCCTGTTCATTATGGAACAATATAGGCACACAGGATTCTTTGTTTCAATTACCTGTACATGGTTGCTGCAGTGAGGATACAGTAAAGCAGTTCAAAGAGGAAGTTTAAAAAGCAAGGAATAAAAATGTAGATGAATGTATTTGAAACTGGAATCTAAGTTTTTCTAGATTGGTTAACTGTTTTTTGGGGCTGGGAAAGTTATAGTTAAGGGCACTGCAAATACCACACTCATTGAATGATACAGTAAACAGAAAATCTTATTGGTGTCTTGGCTTGTTTTCAGTACACCAAACTTGGAGAGGTAAACTTGTCATGTCATTGCATTGTCAGACCACAGATTGTTCTTGTACAAAGTTAGGAAAATGGATAATAAACGGCGGAAGGAAAAAAGGCTTGTAAGATTGGCATTTTAATTATAAACACAACCTTATTACAAGGTTCTTAGTGTCTTACCATGTATCCTTTACTATCTATTCCCCATGAAAAATTTAGATTTGGACACAGTAAGAATAGAGTTTGTTGTTGTTACAATGTATTTTGCAGTGTTAATGGGAACATTTTGTTAACCTTCACTTCTCAATAAAAGTAGTAGTACTATGTTCCCATTGTCTACAGCCTTAAGGGGCTGTATCCCTCCCCTCTCCCCAATATACTATAGTTTTAGGCTTAAATAGAGTGGTGCTTTTCCTTTATAATCTTTTTGACCAGCTTTGCTCCTTGACAGCTTTGATGAAGCAACTAATTAGTTTTGTGTTTCATCTGTGTTTAGGAAAGATTTATTATGATAGAACCCGCTTGTGCCACTGCTAATTAGTCTGCCAGCATTTTTCATTATAAATCTCTGGCTTTTGTGGGAGTAGAGTGCTCTCCATTTGACTCTTGAGAATGTTTGACTGTGATTGGGGCGCTCTGAGGGACTTGCAAGCCACCCACTAAAAATCTAAGGGAAACGGAGTTCCACAAACGACCTCATGAGTCACCCTTATACCTGGGAGGAAAGCATGGATCATCTTTCCTTTCTGTTAAGAAGGAAGGGGAGTGGGGAGGGGAGTGAAAATGGGTTTTGTTAGCAGGCAAGCTACAGTGCAAATAAAACATTCTAACAAACTAGAATATAGAGCTGCTATTTTCAGATGTGTGCACAAATATATTTTAATATCACTGCAGTAGCTACATACAAGTGATGTTTTTTCCCAGCTGGAGAACAGTTTTTATTCCTGGACAGTCTGTTTTGTGGGTAGGTCTCCACCTTAAAATGCCTATTTTTTATGTTAATGTATGTGACATATTCTTTTAATGGGTAACAGGTCCGTTTTTCAAGAACGTGAGTTTACTAATATGAGCATGCATTTGCATATTCTAAAAAGCAAATACAGTTGTGTGCCCAACTTGGGTATATGACTGGCTATTTGCATATGCAAAACACTTGAATCACCATCACACAAATCAGATCCCACATATTTGATATTGCAGTCTCAATCAAATAATTTGGAATCTGACCAAAATTGCTTGCTGTTCTGATTTTGGAAGAATACATTGCCTCCTCACATCAACTATGTTTAGTGGTTTGTGGTGTAGCAGAATTGGGTCTGATAGGATTTTTTAGGATAGGATGCAAAGAATACTAGGAGAGTGCTGCTGTGCACTGGTAAACTGCTGCCATGATCCATCTCAGAGATAGTTGCTTATCATGACAGATGAGGTGGTTATTCCATGTATAATTTAACGTTTATAAAGTGCTTTGTGAAAGGGAATATAGCTTTAAGAGTAGAAGGTAGCTTTACTGATTGTTGCATAGTAATAATTCAGACACTTTGAGAGCCTTTCAAGTAAGTCTGTGTGAATATTTTTTGGCTGTTGGCATCTTTAACATTTGGAAAAGAGAGAAGGTGGAGAAAGAAATGGAACTATATTGTACCTTTATTTGCACTGTATGCATGGAAAAACCCCATGTAGAAGGTATATTAAAATCGGTTAAATCAAGTCCTTTGCTATTATCATACATTTAATTCTTCCCCTTTCCTATCTAGTCTTTGACTTATTTCCACCTCTTAATTTATTTTATCATTCTATGTTGATAAAGCTGTTGTCAGAAATAGTAGCTCCTCAATTCCTTCCAGCCTTTACAGATTTTTACACATAGCTTGAAACTGGTGTCTTTAAGGAAAGCTAGTTAGAAATGTATAGTAATTGGAGGGGTTGAGGGGGGAATGAAGCACTTTGTGTTCTGACACATTGCTACAGTTCTGTAGCTTTTGTCCTTTGGAGGGCAAAGACAGAGCTAATAGTCTGAGTTCCAGCAAAATCAGGCATAAAACACTTTCACGTCAGTGACGATCAAAAGGAGGAGAAGAGAGGTTCATGTCCTCTGCCAGGTAAACTGAAGCTGTGAATGCAAAAATTCTGTTACAGAATCTTCC
This sequence comes from Gopherus flavomarginatus, assembly GCF_025201925.1. Classification (NCBI taxonomy): domain Eukaryota; kingdom Metazoa; phylum Chordata; order Testudines; family Testudinidae; genus Gopherus; species Gopherus flavomarginatus. Next base: position 24,298,338 of record NC_066630.1, on the reverse strand, counting down.
ACAGCCATCTCTGCCCTATCAGGAAGCTCAGTTATGTTTTCTGTTTTACCAACAATCTAAATTTCTTAAACTTTGGACTCCTGGCACAAGACAGAACCCTTCCCCTTAAAAGCCCCCCAGAATATATGGGCTAATAATGGCACTTTCAACGAAGTCAAAGAATGAAATTATTAGTGTACTGAAAACTAGGAAATAAATCCAGACGTGTTTGTTTCCTGCTCTGTAGGATGATCTGCTAACAAAAACCAATTGGTGCTTTCATTAAAAGATATAGGCACATCTGGAGATGCCCAGAACAACTACAGAAAAGGGAATACAAATGTACCATAAACTCCAATCCTGATAATCAGTGTATTCCATACAATGCCACAATTAAATCTAGAAGACAGGGGAGAACACACATGTACAAATTAGTTGAGATAAGTAATATATTACAGGCTCTGAAAAGTTTAATTAATCTTTTCAAAATCCCACATTACCAGTTGGTCTGGGCTTAATGACTGGGTTTGAATTTCACTGAACTTCAAAGACTGGGAGATGTTTTCAAATCTGATAGGTAAAAATGAGAACTGATGTTAGAAGTTATTCTCAGCCAGATAGAACACTGAGTTACTGTCTTATTATTGCAGGGTAATATATCACAGAGAGCAGATAAACAAACCCGCTTCTGATTAGTTTCCACCTCATTTATCTACTTTGCACAAATTAACTATTGTCCTTGACATCTAGAGGTGAAACACTCAAAATTCCCAGTGCTGGCAGACTAGTAATATTTCCATGTGTTTAGAGCTTTTCAGAATGCTGCACTCTACAGACTGCTGGCTCTAATCTTGGATTGAGTGTATGCATGCACCAGGACCGGCTCCAGGCACCAGCTTATCAAGCAGGTGCTTGGGGTTGCAACTCCGGAGCAGAGTGGCACTTTCAGATATTCAGCGGCAGTTCGGCGGAGGGTCCCTCACTCCCGCTTGGAGCGAAGGACCTCCCGCTGAATTGCCGCAGATCACGATTGTGGCTTTTTTTTTTTTGGCTGCTTGGTGCGGCAAAACCCCTGGAGCCAGCCCTGGCATGCACACCACCACGTAGCTCCTTCTCTCACCCACACAAACATTTCAGTTGGGGAGGGGTGTCATAAACAGATAGCTAAGGGTTAATGTTATTTTACCTGTAAAGGGGTAACACCAGTAACCTGAAACACCTGACCAGAGGACCAATCAGGAAACAAGACTTTTTCAAATCTGGGTGGAGGGAAGTTTGTGTGTGGAGTTCTTTGTTCTTTGTCTGGTGTCTGACCCTCTCGGCTCTGAGAGTGATCTTTCTGTCTCCTGCCTTTCTAATCTTCTGTTTCCCAGTTGTAAGTACAAAGAGATAAGACAGTAGGTTTATATTGTTTGCTTTTTGTATTTACATGGGTGTAGTTGCTGGAATGTGTTAAATTGTATTCTTTGTGGATAAGGCTGTTTATTCATATTTCTTTTAAGCAATTGACCCTGTATTTGTCACCTTAATACAGAGAGACCATTTTTATGTATTTTTCTTTCTTCTTATAAAGCTCTCTTTTTTAGACCGGTTGGAGTTTTTCTTTAATGGGAATTCCAGGGAATTAAGTCTGCAACTCACCAGGGAATTGGTGGGAGGAAGAAGTCGGGGGAAAATCTCTTTGTGTTAGATTTACTAAGCTTGACTTTGCATACCCTCTGGGTGAAGAGGGAAGTACTTGTGTTTCCAGGACTGGAAACGGGGAGGGTGGAGTCCCTCTGTTTAGATTCACGGAGCTTGCTTCTGTGTATCTCTCCAGGAACCCAGTGAGGGAACACCTGGAAGGGAGAAGGGGAGGGAAATGGTTTATTACCCTTTGTTGTAAGACTCAAGGAATTTGGGTCTTTGGGGTCCCCAGGGAAGGTTTTTGGGGGGACCAGAGTGCCCCAAAACACTCTAATTTTTTGGGTGGTGGCAGCTTTACCAGGTCCAAGCTGGTAACTAAGCTTGGAGGTTTTCATGCTAACACCCATATTTTGGATGCTAAGGTCCAAATCTGGGAAAAATGTTATGACAAGGGGAAATACAGATACAGACACAGCTATCTACTTCAACCATCTCTGTCCAGAATAAAGCAACGCTACACATTAGTTTAAGATGGAGTGAAGAGGATATCCTATCCAATTTAAACTGTAGTGGAAGTTTTCAGTAGAAAGGATATAATTGGTGCTTTATTTAGCTAAATACATGTGGCTGATGACCAGATTTTAATAAAATATACAGAAGAATTGTATGCCAGCCATCAGAATCTGAAGTTTACATCTTCCGCTCCTGAATAATCCCACTGGCACCATGTCAGAATCAATATTGACTCAAAGGATAGACTGCCAAATGCTTAATGCGTTATCTTGTTTTCCTCTCACCCCATGCCCCTCCTTTCTTGCTGGCCTTTCATACAAGTCCTAATCTACTCCAGTCCTTGGTTGTGATAGCTCAGTGACATGACAATAGAATAAATTATTTAGAAATTGTGAAATATGGGCCAGGTATTTTGTCACTGGCATTCAGTACCAGCTTCAAAAGATGGACAGCAAGAAAGAAGCTTGAGGAGGAGGAGGAGGATGATGTCACTTCTGGAGACACAAGGCATAGAATACGGTCTACTGTCTCACAGGCAGAGGGAAGCATGTTGGTACACTAATGTGGGAGAAACTTGCCCTACAGTTGCCATATTCCCAGGATTTGTACTTCCTAAATAGAAGGTAAAGCTCTCTATCTAGCACATTTTTAAGAACACTAAAATTAACTGAAATGTATGTTGACACTTATTTGATACACATTTTGAGGTCACTGAAAAGTGAATTTTCAGCAGGCCTCTAAAAATGATGTGATTGCATGAATTTGAATGTTTATGTGAAAATTAGGTACCATCATTAGCTCTCTGCCTAAGGAGTTTGAATGCACATTTGCCTGTACTCATTTGCATGCTAAAACAGTTTTGCATGCACATATTTAGTCAAGTTTTGGAAGTACATTGAGAATTTGGCCCCAGATTTAAGTACCAAGAAAAGATTGTAAACAGAACAGTGTGATAACCACAAAATGTAGATTACTTTCTATTGTACAGCATTTCTAAGCAAAAATGCATGCCTGAGAATGCATTTGAATTCCATGTGGAGTCACTTTTGCCCTAGAGGGTAAATGGCAAACAGTCAAAACTGATCCTTACAATGAGGTGGCCTGTAGCGTTTGTGCTATGTTTGGGAGAGTGGATTTCAGTATGATCAGATATCATGCCTAGTACATGCCTAAGGAAGATAGCCACTTTAACCAGTATGTGAATCAGCAGACTTGGAAAACTTCTATTATCTGTCCCTTCTGTTAAAACTTCAAGGCTATTCAAATAATTATTTAGGTAATATAACTTAATGAATAGCTCAAGATAAAATGCATATTATTCAGCTCCTGTGAAACTTCAGAAAGACTGGTTTAGATTGTTTAATTTTAAACATGTGCAAATGTGTGGACTCACCCCCGTGGCGCCTCCTGCTGGTTGCTTCAGGGAATTAGCTCGATTCCAGCTATGGAGCGCCCTCTGCAGGTCAGTGAACCACCTGTCCTCTGCTGGCCCCGGGCCCCTCCCCGGACCTCAGTGCCCCTTTAACTGGGTCTCCCCTCTCCCAGGGGAACCCCCAGGGCCGGTGCAACGATTTAGGTGGACTAGGCGGTTGCCTAGGGCGCCGAGATTTGGGGGTGCCAAAAAGCACCCCCAACTTATTTTTAAATGGTTGAGCAGTTGCTGCTGCTGGGCAGAGAGGGAGTCTGAGCTGCCGGCGGCAGCCCACAGCCCAGGGTGTCCTCTGAGTCAGGGCGCCGCCGCGCCAGCCGGCAGCCCAGGGTGTCCCCTGGGTCAGGGCGCCGCCGCCGGAGGGGGCGGCAGGCAGCTCTGGTGGAGCTGCCGCAGTGGTGCCTGCGGACAGTCGGCTGCTTGCGCGGCTCCGGTGGACCGCCCGCAGGCACCACTGCGGCAGCTCCACCGGAGCCGCGGGACCAGCGCACGGGGCGGCGAAATTGCCGTCCTCCTAGGGTGCTCAAAACCTTAGCGCCGGTCCTGGGAACCCCACCGCACTATCCCCACTTTGCCTCAGTATTGGCTACTGCCCAGTCATTGTCTAGCCCCCACGCCCTGGGGCAGACTGCAGTATCAGCCACTCATCATAGGCAAAGGGGGTTTCAGCCTGGCTGCCTTTACCCACCCTCCGGCTGCCCCTCTGCAAGCCTAGTACCTTGGAGGCCTAGAATTAGGCCCTGCAGCCTGGGGAGTTGCTGGCCTAGGGCTTCCCAGCTCCTAAGGCTTTTCCTCCAGCCCTGCCTTCCTTTAGGTTCCCTGGGTGAGTCCCCAAGCAGCCAGGCCTGTCTCTCTCTCCAGTCAAAGAGAGACTCCTTCTGCTTCTGGCTCCCCTGGCCTTCTTATACAGCCCTGTGGCTCAGTTTGGGGCTTGGCCCCCAGCTGCAGCCACTCCCGCCATCAGCCCAGGCTTCTGGCTCCAGCTATGTCCCCTTGCCAGGGCTGTTTTAACCCCTTCTCTCCCGGAGCAGGAGTCCACCCTGCTACACATGTCTACATGTTAGCATGTCTATGGATAAAAGTAATTGTACTAAAATTGTTTTAGCAGTATAGAATGAATAGATATCTAAAATATCTTTTCTCCATATTACTTAAGCCTCATTGAAACAAACAAAACAATCTCTTCCATCTACATGTATCATAACTGCATTGGCTGCACTTTCTTAAATGACATAAGAGGACATGGGCAAGTGGTGATTCATATCCTTTGAGGAGAACACTGGAGATGGGAAGTGATGACACAAATGTCTGTGCAAGAATATGTTCATATCATTCTGTAGGACTGAACATAATAGCATAGTCTCTTTACCCCCAGGGGTAGTAACAAGCAGATATTGACTTCTTTGGAGGTGAATATCCTCACACATTGACTGTCTGGTAAAGCCAAAGTCAGCATTTTCCTCAAGTGATTACAAATTTTGATGATCAATGAAATAGGAGGAACAGGTTTTGTTTTTTGTGACTTTGGATCAATGTGACAATCACTTTCTCAGGCAAGTTCCAGGAATGGAAGGATATTTTAACAGTTAAGTTTACATTGTTCTGTGTTTCCAGCTCAAAGGAATGAATCATGCCTTCCATTTTCCTGAGTGCTGAGACTCCCCTCAGAGATGTAGGGTAGAAGTTTTACTACACAAAACAAAAGTACTGTCACAGGCCTATCTTCCCCTTGTGTGACTGGTGGATATGGGGAGAGACTTGAGGGAATGCAAATTGAAATGTTCTTCTTTTATGGGATGGAGCCATCTGTCACCCACTCTAGGGAAGGCAGGTGCTGCTGTATGCTGGTTCTGGCTTCATTAAATTTATTAGAAAATCTGATTAAACCTTATTCTTTTGGATACCCTTTTTGCCACAGTGCTGTAATAGAACAACAAAGGATCTGTCCATGTAACTATCTGAGAAGTGTATTTATTTAAAAATGTGCTATAGTTGGAGGATTTCTAACTTTCCTTAGTTTAAAAATCTCTTCCTCCTTTTGCCCTTGTTCTGCTAAAAGGTTCTTTATTTATCCTCTTATCTTTTCAAAGTGTTGCTCGGCCAACACTTAGAAACTAAATGCATCTAAATAAGCAGCCTGATTTTTTGAGAGATAGTGAGCACTTGAAACCCCCCCCCCCACACCAAAGTCATATTTCTATTTAGAAATTGGATTTTGCAGGTGTAGAGTAGGTAACGTAGTTAGCTTTGAGTAAGAAATAGTTGTATGTGCAGTTTGTGGAAGGCACCTCATTGATACCGTTAACTGGTTTATTTTGTACTTAATTGTCAGGCAGCAAGTGTTTCCTCAACTGTCAATCTCCCCTTCCAATGTCCCATTTCCTCAACAATATGTTAAACTCTCTTGTTATGCACTGTCTTGTAAGCTTTCAGTGGTAGGAACTCTCTTCTAATGCAATGGGATCTTCACTGGGATTTAAATGACTGTTGGGCATACAACATTGAAAACTTGGGCCAGAGTGTGTGTTTTATTTAGTTAAAGTGTGCTGTGAAAGCCCTTAAAATAAAAACAGAGGGAGTGTGTGTGTGTGTGTGTGTGTGTGCGTGCGTGTGCGCGCGCGCGCGAGCGGTAAAACTAGTCAGACCCTGACATGTTTTGTACCTGGCTCATGTTTTATCTGAACCCAAAAGCTCCAGGGTTTTGAATAAATGGTTCTCATTTGGGTCTGTATTTAATTTCTGGTACCACAGCCAGATTACAATGTTCTCTAATAAATCTATTGATGTAAATTAATTATTTACTTGTGAAATGTTTAACTCTGTGGATTGATGATAAACAGCTCTCCATAAATGTTCAGTATTTAATATTGAATCTACATTACTTGTCATTGGACAAAAAAGGCACATGGAATAGTTTCTGTTACAGTAGACACACTAAGAAACTTTGTACAGCTTTATTTCCCTGTTCCAGTATGTGTGTGAAAACTGATCATTCTGCACATACACACTAACTTAATCTCTGGCCCAATTTTGCTATAACTTCCAGAAAGAGAACTATTTTAATAGTGAACATTTCTAACTTTATCCTCCTGAATAAAATAATGAATTTTTCTCACAGATAGAAATTTACTATTTCTACAGAGAAAACAAATTTCTGTAATGAGAATTGTCACAAAATAATTTAATTTTTGTAAACCTGATTGGTGTTGGAAAATGATCAGAATTGTTCTTACTACTTTAGCATGATTAGAGAACCTAGGATCACACTTACTACATCTAGGCTTACATGGCTTAAGTCTTGATCTAGCAATGAGCTGTATGTTGGCAGAGACCCAATAACTGCAGTTGGGCCCTGCATGGGTCTGCCTACTCATTGCTCATTGTGGGATCAGTACTATAGTGTGTAAGAAGTCAGTTCAATGAGAGGTTTATATGAGTGATAAAAATGCTTTTGTTCCTATTCCGAAGAGAAAATTAATACTCTATAGCTGAAGTTAAGGATATACAGTACATAATAAAATTCAAGAGGCTTTCGGTAATGATAAATTACTGAAAACACATTCAAATATACTTACTGAACTATTTAAAATAGAAATAAATTAGATATCCAGTTAGGAAAATCTTATTATCTGTTTCTTGGCTATACCAGGTTCCATGCCCTGACCTATAAAATTGCTCTCTGTCTTTTTTCTTGGCAATGAGATTAATCATAAATGCAGGCATGAATTTTTTGTACACTCATCTTCTCATTTCAGCTGTATAAGTGGCAGAGGAAAACAATGAGGCAAATTTAAACCAGAGATTAACTCTTATCCAGAATAAATCTGCATCTTGGTTGTAATTCAAGAGGTGCATAAAAACTATTTTTTTTTGTCACTATAATGGAAGCTGAGCACAATTCCTGGGTTTTTTTCTGTCTCATTGCTACATGTGAAGTGAATGGTAATTTTGATTGCGCCTTTTGGAGTGTGTGTGTGTGTGTGTGTGTGTGTGTGTGTGTGTGTGTGTAAATAAATAAATAAAAGGTGCATGTCATGCACCTGGATTTCCTTAAATTCCTAAAAAGTGGCAGTTATCTAGTCAGAAATTTTCTGATGAAAGATTTTTTCTAATGGAACCCTGCCTGGCAAGCTGATGGGGAAATTTCAGAGATCCTGAGTTTTGGCCAGCTCTTTCTGAGGTCCCCTTTTCTCTCTCCCCCAACATGCTAGAAAACCTCCATGGCCCACCTACATGGGCCACAACAACTTTTTCTCCATATCCAGTAGATTAAAAGCCAGGGCCAGTGTTAGGAGTAGCCATCAGGGCAACTGCCTGGAGCTCCACGCCACAGGGGGCCCTGGAAAGTTAAGTTGCTTGAGCTTTGGCTTCAGCCCAGGGCCCCTGTGAGTCTAATGCTGGCCCTGCATTCTGGTTTATTTTGGCAGACCCCTTGAAACCACTGGTTTAGTACATTTAGTTGGATGTCTATATGGAAGCCAAATCAGCTTTCAATCCAGGCTCTTTTCCAGGCTTTCAAATAGCAGACCTTATTCCAGTGCTTGTGGATCCAAAATGAAGAAGAGCCATTGGTTTCTTTAAAGATCCTGCACTTCTGCACTGCAGTTCCCCGCCCCCACCCCCGGGAACACAAATATTCCTCACTGAATTCTCAAACAAAAATGAAAAGTCTGTGGTGGTTGTTCTTCACGTCCAAGTTCAAGGGGCGCCATGCTTGCCACAGTCAACCCTGCAGTATTTAAAAGGAAGCTCAAAATGCTAATAGGTTTTTATCTTAAATAGAGATTAAGAAAGCTGAGTGACTTCTCAAAGGCTAAGCCTTGCTCTCAGAAAAACAAAGCCAACCTTCTGGGCTCTATTTCTGAAGATTTAAAAGACCTTTCTGGATAAATAAGATAATTTTGTCCTAAATTGACTTGTCTACTAGGAAAATTGCAAGTCTCAAAAATTGATTAAGGCACCAGAAACAACTGCAAGTGACCTGTTAATCACTGTACAATATGAAGAAATTAAAAGCATGTAACAGAAGAACCGAAAGGCTCTTGAGCTGAAGATAGACCTGATTTCCCTCAGCCTAAAGACATTTCTGACAGATCCATACATGACAGAAATAGTCATAAAAAAATCAATAACTCAATGAGTTTTTTAGAAAAGCAGTCTGTGGAAGGAATACCATCTTGGTGATTATTTTTTTCAGATCAAAGTAATTCATGCTCTGTTTTGCAAAAAGAAAATATCCTCTTTCAAATGGACATGTTTTCTTTCTTTTCTTGAATCCTTGAAAGTCATGATCTCCGAAATAAATTCTTAAGTACATGTGGGTGATGTGTATTAGAAATAGATTTTTAAAAAAAGAATCCTAAAAACATTTTTCTAGGTAGCAGGGATTTTATCACATTTTAGCTGCTATGCTTTGTGTAAATCCATACAAGATTCAAAACAATACAGGAGTGAGACTAGTCAGGTCTTTTAAGTACTTCAGTATGATCACTTCTGTTTTTTTTCCTATAACACACCATCTCTTTTTCCAGAATATCTTTTTCAGAGAACCTTGACTTACACAGTTAATGCTGGTTTTCTAGTTAGGTCTAGCATTTTCATAGGAACTGGTAGTAGCTTCAAACAGTGGCTAACAAGTGAAACCTCTCAGTGCATGGGCCAAAGAGGAAGCGGAATTATAGATGACTATTATCCCCAAGCTAGGAGAGGAAGAGGAGCTCCCCTTCTGCTTTAAACAGAGGAGGGAGAGTTATGATATCTCCAGGATCCACCTTATTTGAACCCCTGGATTCAAGAAGTGTCTTGAGAGGTGATGGATTCAAGTCTCTGCTCCACCTCAGACTTTCTGTATGTCCTTTGGCAAGTCAGTTAGTTTTTCTGCACAGATGGGGAACTGATGCACCTTTCTACATCGTAAGGGTGTTGAGGATAAATACATTAATGATGATGCGGAGCACAGTGGTTGGGGTACCATATAAATACCGGAGAGAAAGATTGTCTTCTCCATTTTATAGTTGTCATGGCTGTACCCTGTGTATGAAGGATGCCATATAAACTCACTTTGACTCTCAAAGCTGTCCCTCATACTTAGTGTATATAGCATAAGCTGATAGCATATTAGATGATGGAACACATAAGAATGGCCATGTTGGGTCAGACCAAAGGTCCGTCTAGCTCATTATCCTGTCTTCTAACAGTGGTCAATGCCAACAGAACAGGTAATCATCAATCGATCTGTCCCCTGTCACTCATTCCCAGCTTCTGGCAAACAGAGGCTAGGGAGACCATCCCTGCCCATCCTAGCTAATAGGTCCATCAATGGCTATCTTCCATGAATTTATCATGAATTTTTTGAACCCTGTTATAGTCTTAGCCTTTGCAGCAGGCTCCGGCAAGGAGTTCCACAAGTTGACTGTGCATTATGTGAAGAAATACTTCCTTTTGTTTGTTTTAAACCTGTTGCCTATTAATTTCATTTGGCGACCCATAATTCTTGTGCTATGAGAGGAGTAGATGACATTTCCTTATTTACTTTGTTCACATCCATCATGATTTTATAGATCTCTTACATATCTCCCCTTAGTCATTTCCTTTCCAAGCTGAAAAGTCCCAGTCTTTTTAATCTCTCCTCATATGGAAGCTGTTCCATACCCCTAATCATCTGTTGACCTTTTCTGAACCTTCTCCAATTCCAATATATCTTTTTTTGAGATGTGGCAACCACACGTGTACACAATATTCAGGATGTGGGCATATGAATTTAAATATATGCAGTATATTTTCAGTCTTATTATCTGTCCCTTTCTTAATGATTCCCAACATTCTGTTCACTTTTTTTGACTGCTGCTGTACATTGAGGGGATGTTTTCAGAGAACTATCCACAAGGAATCCAAGAACTCTCTTGAGTGGTAATAGCTAATTTAGACCTTATCATTTTATTTTTGACATGTAACCAAGTAATTGATATTAAGTATAAATTGTGCTGTGGCTTGTTTACCCCTTGTAGATTTCCTTCAGTAATTGAGGGCCCAGTTCTGCCTCACTTTTGCGTGAGGAGAATTACTTGAATGAGTAGTCCCACTGCAGTCAGACTATTTATGTACATATAAATTATTATGTGATTGAGGCTTCAAAGAGTGGTCTTAGGTGGCTAATGGCTGTGTTTGGAGATGTTCAGCTGGGGTGGAAAAGTGAGTCTTAGGGTATGTCCAGACTACCCGCCGGATTGGCAGGTAGCGATCGATGTATCGGGGATTGATATATCGCATCTCATCTAGACACGATATAGCGATCCCCAAACGCGCTTCCGTTGACTCCGGAACTCCACCAGGGCGAGCGGCGATAGCAGAGTCGAGGGGGGAGCCGCGGCCATTGATCCCACACCGTGAGGACGGGAGGTAAATTGAAATAAGATACGTCAACTTCAGCTACGCTATTCCTGTAGCTGAAGTTGCATATCTTACATCGACCACCTTCCCCACCCAGTGTAGACCAGGCCTTACAGTGAGCACTTCCAATTTCATGACTGCCATTTTCTCAGTCTCAGAATTCTCTTCTTTGCTGTCACATGGAAACCTTCCTTACTTGAGGCAGATTTTAGTGCTGACACACTAGCAGAACTCCAGTACATCGCAAAACTGAAAAATCCTTTCTCACAGTTTGTCATTCTTGGTGAAGTGTTTCTTTTCAAAGCACCAGGGCCATACAAGAAGGAAGTGCTAATGACCTTTCTCCTGACCATTCTCCTGTGCCTGAAATTATGCTTCATTTTTCTTGATGTGAGGGAAAGTAAAAATGTCCCTTCAGCTGTGAGCTTGCTTTCAGGCAGAGAGAAAGGAACAGGGAAAGACTAGGCATCAGTTATCCTTAGAGAGCATCCAAAAGAACAGTAAAAAAAGGCAGAGGTGAAGATTACAGCAAGCTCTCTCTCTATGTCTCATCCTAGGAGTCCATTTGTGTTTGCTCAATAGGAGATTCCTCAGAAATAACAGCAACTGGCATGTTAATAAACATGTTTTGTTATAAGAGTCTGTTCTCAGGAAACTGTTAATTTCTACAGGAACTGAAGGCACCTGAGAAAACTTCTAGAAATCTGGGAATCACAGGATAGACCTTCCATAAGGAATTCTGGTGAGTAAAATAAAACAGATGCTGAGCTACCTCAGGCTGCAGGCTGGCAAGTAGCCCCTGCGTATTCATTGCTAGGTAAGTGAATGAGATTATTTGAATCCAGAACATTTGCTACCAACTTATAGGGCAAACAAAAATCTGTTGGGCAACCTTCTTTTACATCCAAACACCAAACGTGACCTCTGGGGCATTCGTACCTTACGGGTATCCCTATCAACAGCCAATTAGATTTCTAAGATCAGTGTCTGACTCCCAGTTGTGGTGAGAAATCTCCCTTAAGAGTTCCTTTCTCCAGCCCATCATGGAGTACTAGAAGATAATGTGATATTCATTATCAACAATTCCATGATGGCAGGGGCATATGCAGATATGCGGTGCTTGCAGTTCTAATTCTGCGCTTACAGAGTACCTAGAGTGGAGGGAGAGGGGGAAGGAAATTGAGAGGATTGAACTCCATCTTGAATCTGGTGCAGAAAGCAGTGTGCCACTTACTGGGTGCTTCTGAGAACTTACCATGCATGCCGAGGGCCTGTTGATTTCCAGATTAAACCTCAACCAAGACTTGGAATTTAAAGTTGAGGTCTTGGTCCCTGCCTATCTGAAAGACCTCCTCTTTCCCTGTACCCTGCTGCTGCAGCTGTGGTATGTAGAGGGGCTTGAACTGAAGCCTTCTCCTTAAGGAAGTGGCAGTTGCCATTGGGGTGTTCCTCCATGATAGACCTTTAGTCTGGAACTTGCTCCTGGATCTTTTGACATTTAGAGCTAGGCCTTTAGGAGAGGGCTGAGGATATGGCCCGTGGGTGGGACAAGGGAGATATTTTGCTGCATTACACTACTGGCTGGCTACATTAATGCAAAGGTCTGAATGCTATGTGTGTTGTGAATCTAATTTATCAGGGCATGTGGAGTATAATGGGCTGGCATCTAAACAAAACACAAACACAGAGCAGTGATTTAAAACACAACCACTCTTCTCTGTTGGGAGGTGGATGTGTGTGCTGGCATAATTGGGAACAGAATGGCACCACCTGCTGTATATGTAGTAGTTCTTGTTAGCGTGAAACAGCTCTTGCTTTCTACTCTTATCCCTATGGAAGAAATGGAGAAGTGCACAGATGAGCAAGTAGAGGATGAAAAAAGAAAACGAGGTCTTTGATGCTCACTGTGATGGTTTCCCCTCAGAACACCAATAAAATAAATTGAGTCACAGATGGCAGTGGCTCGACTTGTTGATGGCACTTGAGCAATAGGTGTAGCATCTGAAAACTGAACCAAATGTTCTAATTATTAGCCAATATACCTGAGCTGAAGTTACAGTTCTCTCTCTGAACCTCCTTGCTTCCCTTTGCTTGTATCCCAACTTTAACTTTTAGAATGTCATTTGTGTTTAATATTGGGTAAATGTTTGTAGCGTGACTAGTGCCTGAGCATTGCCAGGGCCGCCCAGAGGCGGGGGCAAGTGGGGCAATTTGCCCCAGGACCCGCAGGGGCCCCCATGAGAGTTTTTCGGGGCCCTTGGAGCGGGGTCCTTCACTCGCTCCAGGGGCCCTGGAAAACTCTCGCGGGGCCTGGACTCCCGGAGCTGCTTCTGCTCCAGGTCTTGGGCGGTGAGGGGTCCTTCTGCCCTGTGGAAAGACACCCTGCTGCCAAATTACCGCTGAAGCGGGACCCGCAGCCGAAGTGCCGTGTCTTTGGCGGTAATTCGGCGGCGGGGGATCCTTCCACTCCGGGACCCGTCGCCAAAGTGCCCTGAAGACCCACGGCGGACACCCCCACTGCTGAAGTGCAGTGGGGTCTTCGGCGGTAATTTGGCGGCGGGGGATCCCTGCTGTGGGTCTTTGGGGCACTTCAGCGACGGGTCCTGGAGCAGAAGGACCCCCTGCCGCCAAATTACCTCTGAAGCCGGGGCCCCCCACTGCCGAAGACCCAGACCTCCTGAGTCCTCTGGGTGGCCCTGAGTGTTGCATGTATTTATAGGTAGAGTGAGTTGGGTCCTGTGGTGCAGTTGAGCTCAGAGGAGACTGTGCTCACATGACTCTATTCCACCAGTGTAGCTCTTTGTATCTGAGGCTGAATGGAGGCCATCTGGGAGATATGGGGCAGTCTGACTTCATCCTTCTTCCCCTGTGATACCCTGGGATATATAACGTGTCAGCCCTAGGACACACTGGGCTACGTCCACATTGCACACTGAGCCCAGGCTCTGACTTAGAGCTGAGCCCAAGGCCCTCTTCTATCCACATACACATCAGCCTGACTTAGGTCAGCAAGCACACCGGATCTGGGTCCTAGGACCCTGCTAGAGAAGTGCATCAGAGTCCAAATCCTGCTATGACTCAGGTCCAAGTCTTGTCATGTTGCAGTGTGGATGCAGGTCAAACAGCAGGCCTGAGTCAGAAGGTCCCTGTAGTGCAGTATGGACATGTTAGCATGGCTGTGAAACTAGGGTCTGGTAGTAGTTACAATGCAGTGTGGATACTCAGTCATGGACTTGGAAACATTAAACCCACAAGCATGGGTCCCAGGTTTATAATGCAGTGTAGACTTACCCTATGAGATTTCCTCTAACCTGACTAAATCCTTAGGAAGCTGGTTAAGTTACCCTTTGCTCTGGTCTTATGGCTCAAGAGGGCAGTGTAAAAGTGAAGGATCTGGTCCCAAAGCTGTTTATCTCTATCTAGTCTATCTCCATTTAGTCTATTGCCATACATACTAATACTGTATTGCTTGGTGCCTAGTGAAGAAGAGATTTTGATGCTCATTACACACAAAGATTTCAGATTGTGTAAGTAAATGTACAGCTTCCGCATACAAAGTACAAAATGTTGGTTTGGATAAGCATCCAGAAGTTCAAAGGCATATTTGAATTTCTCTGATCATCTTTGGTCTGGAAGTTTAGCAAAACATTGTGTAAGAATAAACACGATGTTGTGATTTCTGGTACTTCAGAGTTCCACCCAGATGGGAAATGCCACAAAAACAGCTGAGTTCATGTTCTATCAGTACAGTTGTTCCACTTTCCAAAACCAGGAAATGAATATGGAAAATTAGTGAAGTGCACATTTTCCAACCTCACAAAAGGATTGATTTAGGAGTGGTCATAACCTTTTGGGGGGAGATTTTTTTAATACAAATTGATGGGGTTTGTTCTACTTTGTACCCCCCCCCATACCCATTCCCAAAAAGTGGATGGGAGTTGTGGGAAAGAAGGCCTTTGTGGGGTGGGAGAAAGGGAGAGGGGAAATCCTTTCAAGAATGTAACCTGTAGACCTGCTATTTTCTCTTGTTCTCTTTGGGGGAAAAAAAATGAAATCCCCTTTTAGAGTAATTCTGTATAATGCTGTTAAAGGGTCTTGTCCAGCAAAGCCCTTAAGCATGTGCATAACTTTAAGCTTCCAAGTAGTCCCATTGACTTCAGTGTAACTGGTCACTTACTTAAAGTGACACATTCACTTAAGTGCTTTGCTGGGTTGGGGCCAAAGTGGGAAACTTTCTTTCTCTGACTTCACTAGCAGAAGTAGTGAACCCCATGGAAAGATCTGAAACTCTCTTTGGAAATGATCACAAATATACTTATGTAAACCTCTTCATATTTCTGATACAAAGATCCCTTTTGTAGTTCAGGGGAATAGAGCAAACTTTGAATTCATTTAATGGGAGTATTTGCGGCCAGAGTTATAAACTGCCCACTGAAAGAGCAGCAGAGTGTCCTGTGGCACCTTGTAGACTAACAGACGTATTGGAGCATGAGCTTTCGTGGGTGAATACCCACTTCGTCGGATGCCCACTGTAATTGAAAGTGAAGAGACAGTAATATAACATTAGACCAATTACTCAGCAATTGCAAAATTAAACCAGTGTGAACAGCCTGATGTGAAAGGTATGGAGGAAGAGGGGAAACTCTGCTATCCAGGAGCAATAGCCAGGGGATAAACAGCTTCTTCTCCCTCACTAAACTTCTGGCATTCCTTTCAGGGCTCAGTCTCTGAACCCTGCTCAGGTGTCAGTCTTTTCTCAACCTCCAGTTAGGTGTCTGATAAATTTGAAGCCACTCCAGAAAATCCAGTCTGGCTGCTGGAAGGGAAAAAGTCTCTGATTGCAAGGATGGCTATGTATATGTAGGGTTTCTGCTACTCTCCCCTCTTGTTCGCTTTTTAGGGGAAGGGATGTCCTCTCCAGTAAGTAGTCCTTTCCTCTGGTGTATTAAATAACTTTCCTGAGCAACAGTGGAGTGAAATTGATCTGCAAAAACTTGTCAGCTTCACAATTCCTTGTTTGGGTTCTCAACAGCATCATTAAAAACTATCAGGACTTGAAAGAGTTTTCAACTTGGCAAAGCTATGAGCAGCAGCAGAGGCACTGGCATTGTCTAGCAGACTTAGTAATTAAGCACTGTATTTAGATTGGTTCACATTTAGGTTGTCTTCATAACTAAAAGGGCTAGAAACCTTGTTAAATTTCAGATTCTGCAGCGATTGATGCTTCTCACTTGGGAAAGCTTCTAATTAGCCTTGGGAAAGTGGATTATCAAGCCCCCTTGTACAGTCTTAGCTGCCATAAAAAATTAAGTGGAAGCAGTTAAGTTTTGTATTTTTCCCCACTGTTGTAATTTGCAAGTGATCCCTGCTGATTTCTCTCCATGTATTTGTATGGATGTGTTCTTACACCCCCGTAGTGCTGGCAGGATAAGTGCCAGCTCCTGCCAAGGTCCCTGTGTGTCAACTGGACACTGACGGATACATAGCTGGCATCTGTCTGGCTCACTTGTGGGTTAATATTGATGAAATAGGTATTAGACTTATAAGAAAGTGGTTAGACTCTATGGAATGCTTGACAGTTGCTGCATGCAATAATCTTACTTGTAATATCTATTTTCCTTATTGTAATGTTCTATCAGAAAGGTTGTATTGTTAGCCTCTGTGACTGTAGGAATCGGCATACAGGAGAGGGACATTAATTAGTGTGAAGAACTGCTTTTCCACAGAAATTGTTGCACCTCTCCCAAAAGAGGGGACCTATTGATACCTGGTGGACTATGGTTGGATCTTACAACTGGAAACTCCCTACGTATGGATTGAGAAGCCATCAACTGAAGGACTAAAGACTCATTATTAAGGCTGTGAATCATTCACGGAGGTCGTGGAAGTCACGGCTTCCATGACTTTTCGTGACCTCTGCAAATTGTGCAGCACTGGTGCGGCTGACCCCAGGATCACCCCAGCAGCTAGGGAAGCCCTAGGACCAACCGCACTGGTTGCTGTTCTGGCAACCCTAGGCAGCTGGTCCCTAGTGCCCTTGAGCAGCGGTCTGGGACCAGTGGCGGGGGGGGCCTGAGCTACCCGCTCCCCGGTAGCAGTCTTCAGGAGTGTCCCCTCTCCCAGCAGTATTTGAATATTATTTTTCTCTTTCTGAAAACTGGTTCTTAATTCTATCAACAGAATTCTTTTGTTGTAGCCATTTTTATTAGGGTGCATTATTATGTGTAGGATAGTCAAAATACATGCCTTTGATTTTTGTGGCGATGTTAGGAACAGCTACAAATGCTGTGAGGCAGACAGTTTTAAGTCTGTCCAATTGCTGAGTGTTTCTCTCTGAAAAATGACTTCTTGTTCTTTGGATCACAGAGACTGTACAATTACAATTTTAATCAATCCAACACAAAATTCATTGGGTCTTGCTCTGCAGAGCACATAGTCACAGTCCAATAATTCTGTTTCTCATGTGCAGATCAAGACTATGGGAGCCTCTATAGTCTAGAGATTGTAGACAAATGATAGCCATATCTGCATTGTCTGTATATTTGCATGGAATCAGACATATAGTAGAGGGTGTTGATATTGTTCAGATTTCTAATGCAGCATTTTATAGCTTGCACTTGAACTAAAAGGAATAATGTACAGCTTAATACGATAGATGATGCCTAATAGTTTTTCTTTATTTAGGGTGGGGGGGGGAGAAGCCTTATTTCTTTTATTGAAAAGTGTTAACAAGTCACTTTGTAACATGCCTTAATCATTGATGCTAGAGAGAGCTCTGTATAAGCTTGAAAACTTCTTTCTCACCAATAGAAGTTGGTCCAATGCAAGGTGGGTGAGGCCATATCTTTTATCTCTGATATCCTGGGATCGACATGGCTACAACTGCATTCAGCAATGGAAGATATTGAATTTCATAGATAAATGACAGTTAGGGCTGGCTGTAAACCACCAGTTCGTTATGCATAACACTGAGGTTTCAGTTTGTTTTCATTCCAATACAGGAAGAAAACAAGACTGTACAGAAGTTTGCAGGAAATGGAGTGAGAAGGCAGGGGGAAGCTGGGAAGCAGGGGGTGCGTGGAGGGAGAATGGGACTATATAGTCTAACGGTTAGGGCACTGCTCTGACCTAAGTTCAAGTCCCTGTTCTAAATCCCCATGTCTTTCACTACAGTACACTATGTAGCTGCTATTATTTTCCTTTTATTTTTTTCCATTAGCATTTCATAGTTGATTAAAAGTAACTTTTAACTTTTTTATTTTTTTATTTTTTTTTTTTAAACTAAGCCTCACCCCTGTCTGGCTATTAGTGCTCCATGGACTAGGCTTGTTAAAATTAAAGAAATAACTGTTATAGGAGAGAGGAGAAACATTAATCCCCTTCTATCCATGTTTTTAGTAGAGTGCCCATCACCAGGGTATCCAGACTCCTAAAAGGAAGGGAAGCTCTGCAGGATACAGCACCTAGCAGTGGATAACTTTTGAGCCACTGACCCCTGTTCAGAGGCCTGACATGCTTTCACTCTGCAACTTCCCTGCCCCTTGAGTAATGATGTCCCTTTTCCTCCTGTTCACTGCTGTGCTGGGCATTTTCACTATGAAGTTCAAGACTAGAATCTCCCAGTTTTTCGGGGGGGGTTGTTGTACGTCAGTTTAAGCTTTTTTTCCATATGTTTAGCATGTTGTGATATTTAAATTGTATTTATTTTGGACTGTGTTTTGTTGATGTCTATCCGATTTCAGTGGGTTTATTAGTGGTTTTGCAAAGCTATGAATGTTCATGGCATTCACAATACAAATAGATTTCCCTGCTGTCAAGAGTTTAGTTTAAGGACTGATGATGCAGTTGGATCCAGGTGGGTTAGATCCCTATGCCTGTATGGAGTCCCAAGTCAACAGGAGATTGTAAGATTGTCTGATCAGATCCTGTTGGAGGATCAGAGAATTAAGACAACAAGAAGAGATAACAGTGGGGGAAGGGATGAGTGATGGGAATGGCTGGAGAGTAAAGGGCGAGGAACAGGAGTTTGCCTAATTATAGGCAGCGCAGGTAGTGCCACTTATAATTAAGCTAGCTAACATTTTCCACTCTAAGACCTTGTTTTCAATAGTAGCTTATAACTTTTGCCAAATATTCCATCTGTGTGCCTGCCTAAGGTGGCATTTTTTTGGATGGGGGGGGGGAAGTTTCAGCTAAAACGGTTCACCCATTTCTGAGAATGAGATTAGGGGGAAATGTTTTCCCCTTTAAAAAAAAATCCATACTACTGTTTTATTAAGAAGCTGTAGTGCCTCTATACTTTGAAATGAGTTTGAAGTTTGCCCTGGTGCCAGGGATGAATTGCCATCTCTGTGAAAGTTTCTTCAAATTTGGACAAGTTATGAGCCTCCAAAAATGAGTTTGCACATGGTTAATAGAGATTGTCGGAGTTTCACAGCTAAATTCTAAGCCTTCATTTGCACTGAGCATGCGCCATTCCCTCATGACTCGTGTGCGTTGCCTGGGCTGCAAAGGCACTGCTCAAGACAATCGGGGTTCAGCAAGAGGGTCCCAATGGATGTTGCTTCTGGCTGTCCAACACTGCTATGGTGCAAGGCACAGGAACTGAGAGCAGATACTCTTCTTTGCTCACAATGCCCCCTGCTGGTGTCCCTGTGTGTGGAGAAAAAGGAAACAATCTGACTCAAACGGGAAGGGGAGCAGGGGACCAGTGTGGGAGGGTTATACAGGAGCTGGAAGTAGGGGCTAGACAGGAACATGAAGTGTGAGGAGGGAAGTAGGTGGCAGGAGACAAATGAGGAGGATAGGAGCAATGGATGGGAAGTGGAAGATCCATTGGTGAGGAGAAACATGGGCAGGGGCTAGGGACGAAGACAGAAGCAAAGAGAAGGGAACAGGGAAAGAAGCTGGGGGAAGGGCAGGGGAGGGGTTGGCTGGAGCTAGGTGGGTACAACAGTAGGTGAGGGGCAGCCAGAGAGTGAGGGGTAGGAAGAGAAGGGGATAAGGAGAAACTGGCACAAGCTTTTTGTGGCATTTTTGGCATTCTTAACTTTCGAGTACTTGACTTTGCAACTTGAACATTCTTTTAACATAGTGGATTTTTGGATGCAAGCTGTAAATCAGGGTGGATTCTGGCAGTCTAACGAATCAGTTTTTATAATAATCTCCCTCCTCTTTCCTTGAACTCCCCCCCCCCAGCTTAATTCTGAATCTTTCTGCTTTTCTCCCTGTTATTTCTGTTTCCTATTTCCTTGCCTATTTCTCTATTGTTGTCTTAACCTTTTACTTTGGTTTTTCTGTTGGCTCCTTTAGGCTTTTCTTTTCTCTCCTAATGTCCCTTCATTTCACTTACTTCCTTTTGGCCCTCATTTTCTTTCTCACCACTGCTCCCCTTCTCTCTGGTGCTGCTTTCTGTGACTTTTGTGGGGCCTCCATATCACTTCTGGACATTGCTTTCTAGGAGCAATACCTGCATTAATCATTCTCCATTCAGTAATACTTTCCAGGAAGTACTAATGTCAAGGGAGGGAGGATGAATATCTGACTGATTTCGTTCAATACAAAACCATAAGTTCAGAGAAAGGTGGGAAGTCAAAACAATCTACTCATAGGTTTGGGCATCTTTCAATTTAGAGGCAATTCAGTGTATTTCAGGGCATTCAGCCTCCCTCTAATCCTAAATGATGGCATTTGTAATATTAAAGGTATCCTTTCATGAACAAAAGGAACAACCTATGCAATTTCAAATGTCTGTGCAAAATGTAACTTACACTGGACACTTAGAAAACCCATAAAAGAGCAACGTGACTTAACTAAAAAGCCCCAAAATCTATACGCTCTAAATTAGAGTACCATTGTGGGTGAAATATTTACTTTAATAGGTGTCCTTTTGGCAGAATGAGAGCTTATGACATAATTTAGACTTGAAGAGAGAAATAATTCTGAAAATATTTTTCACATTTCAGTAGATTCTTTCCTACTCTTTTATGAAGCATTTGGATCCTTCAGGATGTTAGGTGCTATGAAAGTAACATTATTTTCACAACCCTGCAATGTCTTGATAGCAATATCATGCTCAAAAATGCACCTGTGCTACTGTGAATGTGTTTCCTTGGCACATGGAGGTAACAGTAGATAATGCATGCTTAAAACAATTACACTGTCATTCTAGAAAATAAGAAACCATTAGACTGAAAAGGAATAGATCCAATGTTCATATCAAGTAACATTACTCATTGCACTTTGCTATTCCCTGTTGTTCACTGATATTTCTATACTCTACTCATATTCAACCTGCTGATTCATCCCTCTAGAAATGGCCTAAGGAAACAAAGCTCTCAACTGAGAAAGCAAAATTAAAACATGAACGTTGATATTTTGGGGGAAATTTCAGCCACTCAAAAGGATTTTTTGAAGATATTTTTAGACACATGGGATTAGATGTTAAAGATCTGCAGATATAACTAATATTCTGTTCCATACACAATTCTGTCTCCCTCCCTTCTAATTTGTTTTTTTCCCCTTAAAAGATAGGATAACTCATCTATTCACAGTTGCACAGGGTAAAATATTCAGAAATGTTTAAGTCCCATAAAATAGTCCAAAACAGACATGAGCGAATCATGGTCTAGAAGTGTGAACAAAGTACTGATAACCTGTGATTTCACAGTTCTAACTGACTGACACTGTCCTCCTTTGTGGCTAGGCAAGTCACTTAACTTCTGAATATTTGGAAAATGGAGATAGCGTGTACTTTCCTCACTGCGCTGCTATGAAGTTACTGTTCATAAACTGTATTGAAGACAAAAAGTGTGGTAAAAGTAGTAGTGTCTGAGAAGTTAAACTGTAGGTTTGACAATAAGTACAGAGACCCCAGTTCAGGCAAGCACAGGCTAAGTCCTTCCCTGTTCAAAAGAGTCTCCAATGAGACTTAAGTGCTATTCAAATTGTAGCCCAATAAATATCTATTTGCTTCTTCCCAGGCAAATGTTATAATAATTTCCTCTTAGAATCTTTTAAGCATGAATAGCTTTTCCAAGCATGTCATATAATTTATTTTCTATAAGAATGCAAAATGGCATGGGAGACTTCCATTGTTTTCTAACAAATTATTAAACCTGAGGTTAATGTATATGCCTGGGCTCACCAAATTCAAGATGTGGTAAATTTTAGTGGAAGGGATGGCTGACTCAACACCTATTAAGATGGTGTCTTTTTGGTATTTTCCTGTTTTCATATGTTGTGATTCAGTCCATGTTTTGCTTCATAACAGGCAGTGACAATTCCTTGGGGTAGTGTTAGTTTAGAATTTCAGGACACTCATGTAGGTTATGACGCCACATGTAAATAGGTTCAAGTATGTTTAGCCTTATTCATGGTATCGCAAGTATAGCCCCTTAAATTTAGGATACCAATTTCCCCTTGTAAATCTCTCAGCATTACAAAGTGGGGTAGGCTAACCTGCTGTGATAGAGTTGAATGCACAATCTTTGTTCAAGAGAATTCTTGGGAAGGGAGATATTTTCTGCACTCCTTTGGGAATACTTGTCCCAAGGGCAGAACTCTTGCAAAAAGGCCCTTGTGAATGTGGGATGGAAAAGGGGTCTGCCTTATTCCAACTGTGTCTTAGCTAGCATTACAAAAGCCACACTTTGTCAGTTGACACTCCTCTAATTTGATTGCTTATTAGTGATGTCAGTAACTCTTGCTACTTATTTGTCTCCTCACTCTAAGATGCCACTAATCTCCTGAATAAGGGGAAATCTTAGTGGGAGAGCATGAGTGCTATGATCCAACATTAGAATGAGACCAAGGCCCTAGGGCTTCTCGCTTCCTCGTAAGAATGCAAGAGCATAACTTTAGCAGATGTTCTATGGTGTAGCATAATGAATAAAATACCACCTCATTACTTAGTTGAAATTCAGTGTTAACAGCAAAGTGATTCCTCAATATCTTGATGACCGCGTTACAGTTGGAGGAGAGGAAATTACCTAAAACCCTCAAATGTTACTCGTTCTCTTGTATCACTTAAAATATACAATTAGTGTTTTAGTTTGTGAATTATATTTAATGAAGAAAAGGTATGGAAAGTGTAACTACATCAGCTCCTGTATTCTTTGCGTTTTCATTTTGTGGGCTTCTAACTAACTCACCAGTTTTTCCTCTGTGCTTAGCTTGCTAAGGCCTTGATTCAAAACCCACTGAAATCAACATGACAATGGCCATACTGGGTCAGGCCAAATATCCTGTCTTCCAACAGTGGCCAATGCCTGGTGTCCCAGAAGAAATGAACAGAACAGGTGATCATCAAGTGATCCATTCCCTGTTGCCCATTCACAGCTTCTGGCAAACAGAGGATAGGGACACCATCCCTGCCCATGGTAGCTGATAGTCATTAATGGACCTATCCTCCACGAAGTTACCTAGTTCTTTTTTTGAACCCTTTTATAGTCTTAGCCTTCACATCATCCTCTGGCAAAGAGTTCCATAGGTTGACTGCATGTTGTGTGAAGAAATACTTCCTTTTATTTGTTTTAAACCAGCTGCTTATTATTTTCATTTGGTGACCTCTAGTTCCTGTGTTATGAGAAGGAGTAAATAACACTTCCTTATTTACTTTCTCCATACTCATCATGATTTTTATTGATTGCTTTCATATACCCTCTTACTTGTCTCTTTTCCAAGCTGAAAAGTCTCAGTCTTTTTAATCTCTCCTCATACAGAAACTGTTCCATACCCCTAAACATTTTTGTTGCCCTTTTCTGAACCTTTTCCAATTCCAATATGTTTTTTTTGAGGTGTGGGGACCACACATGCACATGATATTCAAGATGTGGGTGTACCATGGATTTATATAAAGGCAATATGATATTTTCAGTCTTATTATCTATCCCTTTCTTAATGATTCCCAACATTCTGTTTGCTTTTTTGACTGACATTTCACCTTGAGTGGATGTCTTCAGAGAACTAGCCACAATGACTCCAAGATCTTTTTCTTGAGTGTTAACAGCTCATATAGACCCTATCATTTTATTTGGGATTATGTTTTTTCAATGTGCATTACTTTGCTTGTATCAACATTGAATTTCATCTGCCATTTTGCTGCCCATTCATCCAGTTTTGTGAGAAATCAATGGAAGTATTTTTATTGACTTGACTTGGAGCCTGATTCAAACTCATTCATCTTATGAATAGGAAGAGGAGTTGGTTGGAAAATGTTCCCCCAATGGAAAATTTAGACTTCTTGTCAAAAAACTAAAATTTTAGTTTTTGTGATTGGAAAGTTAACATTTTTCCATGATCTCTACTTCAGACTGAGACACTTTCTGGGAAGGGGTAGGGGAGGGGGACCCTTTGTTTAATTAAAAGCCCAAATCTCTGTTTAAAAAGAAAATTCAATGGAAAAATTCTCAGCCTTAGTACGAAACTTTAGCATACACTTTTATATTATTATTCATCCCCAATGTTTTTGATATTTTATGAGTTTTTGTTGAATATTGAGACTATAGATCAGCTTCTGAAAAGGGCCAACCTTCCTTTTGCTGTTGTAAGATACCCCAGTGAAATATGAATCTTCATGATTCTGCCAGCATTTTAGTTGTGCGCACAAAACTGAGTATTTGGGTTTCATACTAGCTGATTGCTGGAACACATGAAGGGTGCTGTTCAGCAAGATGTGTAAGTATGTGCCAGCTTTAAGCACACTAATAGTCTCAACTGACATTCGTTAGAGTATTCATGTTAAGATTAGGCCTGTGGTTAAGTGACTTGCTGAATTGGGTGTCAGAGTACCAGTAACTTGGATTTGCACCTGAAATTCATATTCTGTAGATATATCCCCCCCAAAAAAGACATCTTTCCAAAAATTGAATCTGAAATGGTTCTAAACAAAACAAAAAATCTGTATATAGTTCCATTACCTTTGCTTTTATCTTTGTTTCCTCTTATCTGAAAACCAATAAAATATAAGTCAATAACCCCACCACTCATTCATGAGAACTCTGAATGGTATATAGGTACCTTAGCCACACCTGAGAACATTTTTTGTTACTCTCTGATTCCATGGCTGCAGCATAATATACACAGTTGTAAATACCTGCCAAAGACGTCTATTTATGTTGAAGTAGTGGCAGATTTCTGTCAAAAAGAATATAGCAAAGATATTTTGAAAGTAGAATGCACATTTGATATTGTCACATGACAGGGTGATCTGTCCTATTTATTAAACTTTTGTAATTCTTGGGTCTTCTGGAAACTGCCATGGAACATCTCTGGCAAAGAACAGTCCGTTTTCTCCCTCCCTCATTTTCCCTATTCCTTTCTTGCTATGTTTTAGAGAGAGCTTCAAGAAGAGATCTACATTCTTTCTCTGCCCAGATACCTGCCCCCCAAGACTCTGCATTGAAGTTTTCATTTAGTTTGTATAATCTCTGTCCTGAATGTGTGATGTGAATGGAATGACTGTTATGTAACTGTCTCTTTCGTTTCTCCCCTCTTTTCTTCCAAATTTTGGTAGAGGTCTGTCTTTCTAGCTCTTTCCTGGAGCAGTGAGGATAACATGCTTTCCTTTCTTCCTTTATTTGTGGTGTTCAAGTCATTTGGTAATAATCTGAATGGTGCAGTGGACCTAGGTGAAGGGAGCCTAGAATCTCATAGTGAAAGGAAAAGACCTTAATTTAGATTGGTTTTCACACTATTTTCAGCCAGATGCTACCTGAGAAAATAACAGTGACTCCCTCTTCCAGCCTTTATCCTACAACAATCAGCCATTCCTCAGTAACTGGTCCATTAGTCACTAGCTAATCCAGTTGTCTCTGATTTCCAGAATTACAATCCAATAGATTGTACATCTGAAACTGAAGCAGTGTGGGTGAGTCTACTATATGCAACACCTAAAGCAGTCATCTGATATTGGTTCAGCTATCTACAAGACCTCTAAAGAGGAAGGCTAGCTTGAAACAGTTTTTGGGGCTGGAGTCATAGGTTTTCTGGCTATGCCAATATTTTTGGGCAAGGTGCAGTTATGTTCATTTTTATTTTCAATTATTTTAAAAAGTTTGATTTTTAATTTATCTCCCCATCAACTTGTTCTGAGCCATCTCTTAAGTTTTCCCCAGCTGTTCAGCTGGTGCAATGCTTATTTGATTCTATTTATTGGGTTTGAAAATATTGCATACAGAACATGACAGTACATACTTTTGACCTTGCAATGCTGACTTTATAACTAATATATTTCATAGTATCTTCTGCTGAAGAAGATAAGGTTGACTGAATTAGATCTGTTTCAAGCCATTGGGCATTCATCCACAATGCTAAAACCAATTTCAATGAGGTCACTTTTCACACAGTGAATCTATAATAGTTTTTGTCTCCTGCTGTCTGATTTATACTTCTGGCAAGGAATGTTGACTTCCCTGAAACTGAAAAGAGGTTGTTTTTTTTCTGTTTTTTTTTTTTACAGGAAATGGTTATTTTTTTTACTTTTAAGAACATAATATTTTATAACTAGCGCTGTACTATGCAATCATATTATTTAGCAATTTTCTTTTAATCTTTCAATTATTGTAGTCTACTGCATTATTTATTTTGTGAGCTGCAATTATGTTACTACACATAGTAGGCAAAATATTTAAATACTTTCCTGTTTTATGGAGATAATTATAAGCTCTATTTCCTGAAGAATGAAAGCAAGACCAATGCTCAAATCGTCAGATATCACTCATCTAATGAAGCAGATGTAAAATGAGTTCCAAGGGATTAAACACCTTGAATGTACTTTGGATTGTCTCATTAAATATCATGTCTCTGAGACTACTGTAATTACCCCATCTTTTTGGTAGTTCCTCATTAATTACACTGCTGCTAATGCTGAGCTTTTTTTTTTCTTTTCATTTTCCTATAGTGCTTTAAACAAACTAGAAAATGGAGAATATATGTCCTAGTGTGATCAAAATGGATGTGTAGTGAATATAACAGATCCAGTCCTTGGGCCTGAATGGGCTGCACTGCAGACTATGCCCAAAGCAGTGCTGGATTCCATTCCAGTTCTGCCTAAAATAGCCTGGGTGAGTGTGGGGAAGGGATGGACTGGAGAAGGATTGGAGGAGTGACTAGTGGAATTGCAATTTAAAGTCAATTTTTGGGTGTGTAGAGGCTTTGGTCTGTGTGGGTGCTGTTTTGGTCCCACATTTTTTGAAGTTCTGGGAATTGTGTGTACCCTGATTGAGAGAGAGACAGCGACACAATAAATTATAGTAACTGCTGGCACAAATGCAGATTCGTGTGTAAGCAGTTATTCGCCAATTTTTTGCTTGCAGACCAGGGTTTCTACCTACTGAAAATTTGACCCTTAAAAGGAGTATTGTTTGTTCTTGTTTTTGTGAGCTCCTGGTCAGAAATAATTAAGTTTGCGAACACCCTTTCTTCATCAAACCATGTTAAAACTCATTCACTCTGTTGAATTATTAGCATCTACTTTACAGATGTTACATGTTAAAATATACAACAAAAAATAGTAAAATACATGAGGTTAAACAATCCTATTTGCAGATCTGGATCTATCTTCAGTTTTGCTTTAGATTGTAAACCTAAGTTTCAGAAAAGAAAGATTAAGGAAGTCTTGCCAAATCAGAGATTAGTTAGTTCGTTTATTCTGACATCTTTTCTTGATGCTGATCACGTGTTAGTTCAGTGAGGCACCCTGTTTTGACAGTAAAACTTAACCTTTTTGTTTGCAGTCACACTCCTGGCTTTTCTGAATGCAGCATAGAGATGTTTATGTATAGTACTTTTTTCACTGAAACAGCACACTTCTCCAGTTTCTTTTTCCAGTAAGAAAATAGACATCAAATTTTTGGTTGTTGCCAGTAATGTTTGTTTGGAGAAATTAGTAATACAAATTCAAGAGTGGTTCTAAATTATTAATTTAATGGCACAACTTTACAGGTTGCTAAATCCTCAGATGTAATACCATATAAGGTAGTGAATTGTCTGATGATAGCACTCGGTCTTGAAAAACACTATTTGCACAATTGATACATATGTTAGGATATTATTAGTAGCTTTGGATATATTTAACCAGGTGAGCCTGTAGGGTACCCTGAAAATGCCAGTAAGAACAGAACAAAACAAAAACAAACAAACAAAAGTGAGAATAGTGACAAGGTAAGCAATTTGAACAGTACTCCTCATGAGATAAAGCAGTGAGAATTGTAAACACCTATAAATGGATGGAGACAGCTTTTTAAACCAAAGGGTTCTCTTGTGTTCAGATCTCAATGTAAATTAATTACTCTATCATTCTATATAGTAGTAGTTTTAGGATTCTTACATTTGGAAATTAGGCAGAGCAAGACAATAGTGACATGTATTACTTGGAGGCCTCCTTATATCCAGGTCCAGACAGAGTCAGAGTTTGCCAGCCTGACTCATTTTTGATCATATGCTTATTCTTGCCATATAATTATTTTCAGATTCTTCAGTACAATTGTATCTTCAGGGCTATGTTGAATAATTATTGTATACATGAGATTTTCATAAATTTCATCCCTGAGATTTTTTTATATTTTTATATCACACATGCACATGGATTCACTTTATTTTAGATTCTTTGACTCTCCCTTAAGAGTGTCTACTCCAAAACACCTATTATAATCTCTTGAATTCTGTAAAACCAGTGATGGTAGATAAAGGAAAGCAGCATGGTGTGATAGGTAAAATGATGAAGTTCTAGCTCGCAGTCAAACCTTCCTGGAGATAGTATCTCAATTTTGGAAAGGAATGATGCCATTAATTCTGATAGTAAAGTAGCTTCCTCAGCTGACTTACAGCATAAATCATCATGACCTGACAGTTTATCACTGCTGGATGCCGACCTCCTACTTCTCATAGACTAGCCTCAAATGTAAGGAGTAGGAGGTTAGCTTTTTGTACTCTACCTCAAAATGAATACTTTCTTAAAGTTGCTCCAAATAAGCAATGGCACATTTTATTAAACTTCCTTTATTCTGCCATGATGTGTAAACTTCAAGTGTTACCTATGGTGAGCTGAAAATGCTCCTGTTATTCAGGCAGGCTGTGAAATAGTTTTCTTAGCATTAGTATTGATAGCTATAATGGTTATGGCTAAATTACGCAGATCTGGATTCACTTTAATAGCTTTAGATACAAGGTTTCTCCAAGAGAGGAAATCCCAATATTCAAAATACTGTATTTTTGCTGTCAAAGCCAGATTTCCACCATTACAGTGTTAATATATGGTACCATAATAGACTCCACCATTAGGATGTAAAGGTAGATTAATAGTGCCACAGGTCTATGGTAGAAATTTTCTTGTGCTACAAAAGTGAATTTCAGCCTTTCACCGTTGTTGTAACTTTCTCTAGGGTAGTGTTTCCAGCATTACAAGTTTAGACGATAGCTCTTTCTTGGTAAGATATACCTCTAGAGAGGGATTCTCATTTTTTAAGTACAATGCTATGCTTCTAGGGCGAGAATTCCTACATTTAAATCATAAATTACTTTTTTTCTTCCAAAATAAATCTACTTTCTGGACTAATATGTCTGACAGAACACTTTTATAGCAAAGTTTCCTGAAAAAAATTCCCAGCACTATCTTTAGAGGTATACCTATCTCAAAGAACACCTGCACAGCCATAATGACCAGCAGCAGTATACAACAAATGTGTATAAATATAATTCATCAGTCTGGTTCCCCATCTTCTCCTTCCTTCACGGATGCCTCGTTGCTATATATCCTAGTTTCTTTAATTACTTTGACATGTGTGATGTTTTCTTGTTTGAAAAGAGTGCAAATAAATAGTCCAGCAGAAGGTCAATATATTAAATAAATAAACAAATAGCAGAGATCTGTGCAGTCGTAGCTGATAGCGTCTTTTAATGCTTGGGGCTCTCACTTCCTGACCATTTTTCATGTAGTGCTGGTATTCCAGTACTTTGACAGGCCTGAATTATGTGACGACGAGGCAGGATTCATGAAAGAGATAAGAAGTTACAGTACATCAGTACAGTGATAAAAAGGCATTCATAACTGTAATGCATGAACTTCTGCCTTGGGTTGTGACCTGTCTCATTATGATTCTAGGAACACTTACCTTAAAGGCAGATTCTAGTAATGGGACAAGCACTAACATTTAATGCAGGAAATCTGACCTTGGCAGTGAGGGCAAATTGAATTTCTTGTTTTGTTTATCGGATTTGGGTTTTTTATTGTAATGAACAAATGTCATTTCTGTTCAGTATGAATCTACTTCTGAATTTTAGCAAAATAGTTCAGGGGTCAGGATTGCAGCACTGCACCCTAGGGTGGGCAGTGTGTGTATTTCTCAGACTAGTGGCACTTCAGCCACATAGAGCCAGAATAGTTGAGCTTGAAATGAAATTTCCAACATCTTGTGGAAAAAACTGTCACCAGTCTCACGTTGCTGTAATAAGAATCAAGATGGGGTGTTGTAAGGTCTCTGGGCATTCCGAGCCACATTTACATTAATAATTTAACAAGGAGTCCGCTGGCACCTTAAAGACTAACGGATTTATTTGGGCGTAAGCTTTTGTGGATTAAAAAACCTCACTTCTTCAGATGCATGGAGTGAAAGTTACAGATGCAGGCATTATATACTGACCCATGAAGAGAAGGGAGTTACCTCACAAGTGGAGAACCAGTGTTGACAGGGCCAATTCTATCAGGGTGGATGTAAAGGTATCAATTCCAGTAGAGGCAAAGCTGCTTTTGTAATGAGCCAGCCATTCCCAGTCCCTATTCAAGCCCAAAGTAATGGTGTTAAATTTGCAAATGAATTTTAGTTCTGCTGTTTCTCTTTGAAGTCTGTTTCTGAAGATTTTTTTTGTTTGTTTGTTCAAGAATAGTTACTTTTAAATCTGTTATAGAACGTCCAGAGAGTTGAAGTGTTCACCTGGAAAATGATCCCTCACTCTCACAGACATTGGGAGGCAGGCCAGTACTCGCTTACGGACAACCCCCCAACCTGAAGCAAATATTGACCAGCAGCTATACACCACACCAGAGAAACACCAACTCAGGAACCAATCTCTGTAGCAAACCTCGTTGCCTACTCTATCCTCATACCTACTCTAGTGACACCATCAGAGGACCCAACCACATCAGCCACACCATCAAGGGCTCATGCACCTGCACATCTACTAATGTTGTATATGCCATCATGTGCCAGCAATGCCCCTCTGCCATGTACATTGGTCAAACCAGACAGTTCCTATGTAAAAGAATAAATGGACACAAATTGAACATCCAAAATGTAACATACAAAAGCCAGTAGATGAACACTTCAATCTCCCTGGACATTCTATAACAGATTTAAAAGTAGCTATACTTGAACAAAAAAACTTCAGAAACAGACTTCAAAGAGAAACAGCAGAACTAAAATTCATTTGCAAATCTAACACCATTAATTTGGGCTTGAATAGGGACTGGGAGTGGCTGGCTCATTACAAAAGCAGCTTTGCCTCTCCTGGAATTGACACCTTCTCATCTATTATTGGGAGTGGACTACATCCACCCTGATCGAATTGGTCCTGTCAACACTGGTTCTCCACTTGTGAGGTAACTCCTTTCTTTTCATGTGTCATTATATAATGCCTGCATCTGTAACTTTCACTCCGTGCATCTGAAGTGAGGATTTTTTACCCAAGAAAGCTTATGCGCAAATAAATCTGTTAGTCTTTAAGGTGCTCCAGACTTCTTGTTGTTTTTGTGGATACAGACTAACACGGCTACCCCCTGATAATTAATAATTTAAGTAGTTTAATTGAAGAAACTGGTGACAAATCTATATAGTCTGGCATTATGAGGTATTTGGAATTGGCTACATTCTAGACAATACATTCTGAACAGTCCTTAAAGCCTTGAACCCGAAATACTACCGAACAGGTCAATGTAATTCTAAACAGCCATATACAAATGAAGCCGGAATAAAAGATTGGGTCTTTTAGATTTGGCAACGTAATGTGAAAAGAATCCATTTCAGAATCTCCTATGCTTCTGTCTCTTCATCCCAGTCCCATTAGGTTTATCAGATGCCCTGGTTTTATAAATTGCAAGATGTCTGTTAGTTGCCATGCTACTCCTTTCTTTGTTTGACTGACTGACAGTTGATGGACTCCTCGGTGTCCGCTGTGGCGAAAGAAGGAAGGTTTTCAACTTCAGTAGGTGTCATTCATGCAGGCCAGGAGAACGGCCTGACACCAGTGTGTTCTTCATGGGGAATTTCCTATCTCGTAACAAACCCTTCCCCAAGTTCTCCTCATTTTCTAGCCTTTTGAGGATGAAACTGTTACCACCACAAGTTCATTAACCCTGCATCTTCTCTTCTTGTGTGTGATATGGGAGCAACGGGGAAGCAGCCTTTGCCATTCGAAAAGAGAAGAATATATTTAATTTTTGTCAGAATAATGCTGCCAGTGATGTCAGTGATTGAAAAGACTGGAATTGGTTATCTTAGAAAGGAGGGTGATTGGAGTGGATATGATAAAAGTATGTAAAATAGGCTTTGTAAAATTTGATTTTCAGTTTGATAATTTTGATAATCAGTGTTTGAAACTTTTTAAAATTTTTCAGATGAGCAAAATTATGTGCTTTAAGCATTTTTTCCAATTTAAATTTTCATTATTGAAAGAAATTATTGCATAGGTAGGGTCAAAGTGAACATTCAGATTCAAACAATGTTTTAATAACAATTAACACAAATTGTTAACATCACATGTCAAAATATACAAAATATTGAACTCTTAAGTTTTCAATCAGCATTTGTTTTCTTTCTTAGCCTATCTCTAAATTTCAATTAATACCGATGGAAATATTTTTAGTCCATTTTTGTGTGTATGGTGAAATTTACGTTTACTGACACTTACTGTTAAAAATCTAATCTGTTCAGTTTAAAAATAACAGATGGCATAAAAAAGGTTGACCAGGAGCATTTGTTCTTCCTGTTTCATAATTCATGAAGAAGGGGACAGTCAATGAAATTAAAAGGTGAGAAATTCAACATCAGTCAATGGAAATACTTTTTCTCACAATGTGTGATTATGCTGTGGAACTGACTGTAAGAATTTAAAACACAGTTATGACAACCGTAGATGCTCTTTATATCCATAAAAATGGTTAACCTCTTTTTGTAACAAGTTTTGAAAGGGATGTTAAACCTTGTATTTCAGGGCTCAATATCTGATTATTAGAGACCAGGATGAAACCTACTGTGGGGGGCAGATAACCCTACATCATCTTACACCATCTTCCTGTGAAGCATCTGGTTCTAACCACTGTCCGAGAGACAAGATACTTGACTAAATGGAATTCAAGTCTGATTCAGTAGGGCAATTCAATACAAGCAGAAGTTTCATTAACAGAAAAATGGAGTTTGTCTTGGTGGTGGAAAGAGACGAATAGTGCCAGCACTATCAAAAGTAGTCCTTAGAGAAAGACATATTAGAGAGAGATTTGGTTTTTCCATTTCATAATAAACAGAGACTGAAAAAATCAAAACCAGTTTCAAATGAAAAATAAGTTTTTAAGAAAGGAAGGATTATGATATATGGTCAATAGCTGTCATTGGAATAAGCACTCTGTAGCATGGTGGATAAGGCAAGAAAAGTTGTGCAGGCAGTGACGGCGCAAAGGGCAACTTGCAAATAAAGAAATGATACTAAAAGCTTGTTTCACATTAAAAACAAGAGCAGAAATCCATCTGAAGCAGGTGCTTCAGGAGAAATTTACCTCAAAGGAAGAGGAAGTGAGATCCAGACAAAAGTGTTTCAAAGCCACAAATATCAATGTAGCAAAGAAGAGTGTGTAAATGGAAATCTGATAATAAAAGAAGTCACAAAACACAGAAGAGTTAGAACCATCATTAGCTGGTCTGCAGGCTGACCACCTGGAGAAGAAAAACACATGTCTCAGCTATAGGTTATATCCTATCCCTTTGCTCAGGGCTTGTTTTAGTTCCAAAAACAAAAACTGTATGCCAGAGTAAATCAACTAAAATTACTTTCCAGCTCCAGCCATCAGGGAGGGTAGATAACATACTCTTTCCTTATGGTAACCTCTTTAGTACCAGTTTCCTCTAACAACCCAGATTACCCATGTCATAGACTGGAACCCAATAATGCTTTATATGCCGTCTTTACATCTTATCATAAGATAACATAAAAGTAAGACGTTATGGGTGAATTGAACAATATAGCAAAACAGGCTGAGAGGGTAGCTAAAGGAAGAGGGAGATGAATGCAGAAGGAAGGTTTTTAAGTAGTGAGGAATTCTAAATCAAATTCTGTCCCTAGTCCATTGGTACAATAGCTTTAGTCAGGTGAAATCTCTATAGCTCTCAGTAGCAGCTAAGGATATATAACATATATCATGGTCCAGGATTATGAAGTAGAATCGGCAACATGGGGAGACTATTTCTTCATTACAAAAGACCACTGTACAAGGGAAATGGAACCAGGATAATTCCCATTATTTGGCTATCACTGAACCTTTCAAATCTTTGAACAAGATTATGAGAGACACTGTAGAAGTTTATAAAAGGAGGACAGCTTTATATCACCAACCATTTTCATTTTAAAATAAATTGCAAGGAAGCTAAACTTTGTCACCCACTCTCATTAGGTTATAAAGTACTTACTGTTGTTGAATTCTTTTGGACGTAAACTATCACCAGGATGACATGCTATTTCTAAATCATTTTTCCGTATCCCTTCTTTTCACTTTGTCTAATCTTTGCTCATTGTTTCATCAATAAAAAAATCCATTTTTTTTATTTTAAGTTGTATCTATACTAAAACTGTTTTTGTTCTTACAAAGTACTTTATTGAAGATGGGATTTTCTTCTATTAGACTGTTCATATATTATCTGGATTTTCTCTAATAGAGCAAATACAGCCTCTGTACACACAGATTGAAATGGCAAAGGACTATTAGCTAGAATTGTTGATATTTTTGATTTAGTCCAAGCTAAGGTCTGTAGTTATAAGTAACTGATGTATGTAATTACTTGAAAACATTTAGTTGAGTCAGGGGACTTGAGCCCATAAGACACCATTAAAACTGATGAACAACTGTAAATCCCATTAAAACCAAAAGTCTTGATGCTTAGCTAAGAACACCCTGAAACTTGAAAGAGGCACAGAATCCAGCCTAATAGGAGTTGAGGGTGCTTTGCTCTCCTCAGGAGAAACCTGGTACCTCACTAAGACAATATTAGAGAAATTAATAAGGAATTTTCCCTAGGTTTCGGTTCAATGAAAAGTAAAAAGCAAACTCATAGCCTGGCACTTTGACTTTCAGTGTGAGGCTTACAGACTGAGAGGAAGGAGATGAATGGGAAAATTTGAAAAGCCTTCAGAAATGCAGAATTTTACTTGTAAACCTCTGAAGTAAAAATCCAAAGGATTGGCCAGTATATCGCTCTTTCTTTGTTATACAATGTTTCCTAGCTTATCTGCTTTTAGAGCTTTTATCTAAGCCTGTAGTTACTAGCTGTTCACAAAATATTCTTTTCCTCAATAATTCTCAATTTAGACTAGTTGGGTTAAATTATCAGCCTTGTTTCCAGAAGATTAGTCATTCTTCAGCTTAAAAATGAGAACAGCATGCTTAACTTGCAATAAACATTTACAGCAGCCATCTGTGGTGAAGGAATTCAGTGATTAAAACTGAGTATCTAAAAGTGTAGTCCTAGCAGATGTAACATAGAGGAGGAAGTGAGAATGAGACGGATTATGAATCCTCAAGATTCTGATGTTAGTGTTTGTACCATACATTCCACAGAATTCACACCATACATGAAAGAACTTTCATATTGTATCTTCAATGTTTCTGCTCCAGCTTTATACTGGTGTACCAGAAGTGCTGGGGGTGTTGTTAACCCCCCGGCTTGAACTGTAAACAGGGTTTACGGTTTGGTTCAATGTCTCTCAGCACCATCTCTGTAAAAATTAATCCAGCATCCCCGCAGTGTGCAACTGGTCAGAAGAGTCACATTTTTCCTTCAGAACATTTTGTGACGGGAAAAATCCCCTTCTGAAATTTCTTCACTGGAAAATGTAGAAACTAAAGATTTTCTGTTTAGTTCATCTTTTAAAACATTTAATTTGGTCTCATGCAGAATTTAACTTTTGAATAGCATTTTCCAGCCAGAAAATAGTAGTGTTTAGTGACATCAACATAATCCTGTGGTAAAACCTTCTCTTTTTTTACAAACTCATATTTTTCTGATGGGGAAATTTTTCACTGCACACCAGACAGAGAACAGAATTTTTTTCATGCTCTCTTCTGAATTAGTAGCTCTAGACCAATACTGAGAAGATGCCCTCATAGTTGAAGGTGTATTTTATTTTATTTATCTTTACTAAATGATTATTTCCTGAGAAACCATCTGTACTATAGGAACACTTGTAGCTTATGAGGAAGGGAGGGTTGGTGGTTTTTTGTGTTTTGTAATCAGTTATTGGCACTGTAATAGAGTCCTTGGAAGGACTTGGGCGTAGTGCATAGCGCACCTGGTTCCACCTCCCAGCAGGATGGTCTTTCAGTATAGTCCCTCTTCTTAGAAGAGGAGAAAGGAAATGGAAATGAGGCTTGAGGCCATCCTGCAGCAGAGGCAGTTGGTAGGGGAGCTTGGGCCTTCCCACTCCACCCAGGTATGACCCTGGGCCTAAGAGTGTCAACACTGTCTAGCATTCTGGAGTGCCCTCTGAGATACCCTCCCCATGTCACGTCCTACCATCTGCTTCTCTTCTCCAGCTCCAAGCCCAATTTAAGGGAAAAAGAAAAGGGAACTAAACCTTCAGCTCCACCTAGTCGCAGCATACAGTCTTATTCCTCTGTGAGACTTTTCTGGTACTTTTGTAGTTTAGGTCTGTTTTCCTTCCCACACTCAGCTGACCTAATTACAACAAACATGCTTGAACTGTGTCCACACAGCAGCAGCTGTTTTCAGTGCAAACATATGTCAAACATACTACACAGACTGACTGTTTTTGTATTCGTGAGTTCTCTGGGCAGTTGTTCCATACTGTTAGAACAAGTGTAAGAGCACTCAGAAAACATGCATTAGAGTAGGGTGACCAGATGTCCTGTTTTTAAAGGGACAGTCCTGTTTTTTGGGACTTTTTCTTATATAAGTGCCTACTACCCACCACCCCCATCTCTTTTTTTTCACAGTTGCTGTCTGGTAACCCTACATCAGAGGCAATACACTCTCTGATGACTTATCGCACAGAGAGAGAAGAAAGAAGACTGACCAAACTAGTTGCACGGTTAGATAGGGCCTGGCCGTGATTCTTTCTTTTTTTTTTTTCTTCTTTAAACAGTGTTTGTAACTAGTTAGAGCCACTCCAAACCATTAAATATGGTTTGTAGCCATGCAAGCATTGCTAAAACTTTAGTTGTGCTGACACCCACACTGAGAATTCAGGGAGCGTAAAGAGCCCTTTTACTCTCACATGTGGCCTGCCTATCTTACAAAAGCCTGTGCAGAGGAGAGGGAATAATAGTGGTTCAGCTGTCACTTCCCACTGGACCAAGCAGGATGCATGGACCAGGTTGTGGGTCTAAGATGCCAGTATTGTTCCTTTCCTGCTCTGGGAGCAATGCTCCTATGCACTGCCCCTTTTGCAAGCTGGACTGTAAGGTTACAATCCAGTCCCACATCAGCGGACTCATAGAGTTCATATTAAATATGCCAGGGATTTAATTTAAAAATTGTTTTTGAGAAGGACACTTGATTTCATCTGAAGAATGTTAATTATTTCACAACAGAGTAGCACATTCATTGGAAATGTAATTCATCTGGATTCTAAAAGAATCTCTATGCTCAATAAAATCTGAACCTTTTAAAATTGAGTAATCCCATGCATATTATATCTAAGTTCAAGCAGCTAGACAGTTACTCATAGGGAAAAATTAAATTGGCCATATAAAAAATTGCCCAGGGAAATGTGACTGGAATGCATGAGCTTTACAGGAATGTAGAGATTTGGGGTTAAATAAAATACAGATATTATCTGAATTCCCCTTCCGATTCTTGTTTATTTTTGGTCTTCTCTTATGGATCATTAATTGCTGGAAACTCAAGTATTTTTCTGTTTCCTCTATACTTCATCAATTTCTTGTCTAATTATCAACTAGATTATACTTTATAGGCAAACTGATCCAGGGCTGTAAGTGTCTTTTGGTTTCCGTGGCCTAGCACCTACTGCTGATCATTGGATAGAAGATAGTTCATACCTTTTTGTCAGTCCAAGACAAATAGGTTAAATAGAAATCTCCCAGACCCTTCACCACCACCCTTTTTATCAGATCAAATGCTTGCCTGCAGCAGCAGCAATTCGATAATGGTCTTCATGCAGCTACTACAGAACTCATTACTCTAGGCAAATTGCTTTATATACTATAATGTGCTAAGTTGGAGTCTAGAGGGACATGGAACCCAAACAGTGCTTAATACAGGCTATAAAATATTTTTTAGAGCTTGAGCCATTAGTTTTAAAATGCTTAGGAATGTAAAACTTTATCCAAGAAGGGGGGGAGAGAAATCATTCTGCTTCCATTAAGGCAGTGATTTAATAGAGTTTTCAGTACAGCATATTTACTCTGTGATAATCAATTACCTCCAGCAAATTAAAATATAAATTAGGTTGTCTAGGAAAAAAGGAAGCACTAAATCAATTGGTTCTAGATGCACATAAATACAAATTTTACAGTTGTGGTTTCCTAATGTCAAAACTAACACATCATGGCAGAACTTAAATAGTATTAGCTTCTGTGTTTCTTTAACCTATCAACTGTGTTAATTTGATTTTTTTTCCACTTCAGCAGAACAAATGTAACCTTTCTTTAAAACTTCTTTGACTCTGCATTACATATGGAGATATGCACCGACAGATCATGAATTGTTTGGGCAACAAGACTTATTCTTGACAAGCAAAGCGGTTTCAAAAGTTCACAAATTCCTCTGTTCTCCCTTTTCCAGTTGGCAAACGCAGTGAATTGGAAAGTTCATTTCTGGTCAAAAATACAAATTATTATTATTTCCAAAAAGACATCATGACTCATAAATGGGCCAATAATGTTTCAGGATGTCTGCCTAATCAATGTGGCATCATTTTCTAGGATATCAAAATACAAGGGGAAAGAGTCATTCTAAAAGCTGTGGTGGAGAGGCAATATACACCCAATCTGTCTGTCGTATTCTTCCTGCACTTTTGCCATTAAGGACAGTTCACTTCATAACAAAAAAGCAGATGGAAATTGAAATCGGAATAATTTCTAAGTTGTGTAATAAGTCAGTCCGGATTCTTCTTAGATTGGTTAAGTGCAATGAAATGAAAAAAAGATGTACAGGTATTTTGTGGTGTTTGTGAAGATGCAAGAAAAGTAATAAGTAATATCCAACCTCATAGCAGATTTTGAAAAGATGCGTGAAACCTTAGGGCCAAATTCTGGACCAGCACATAAATGCTTTCCATAATAGGCATATAATAGGATGTGGTACTACAAATCTGCACTCAGGTAAACAGTGTTATGATTTCAATGGAGGGAGGAGGAGTCTGAGTGGAAATGCTCAGAAGCATGATTTTGTGCGTGTACTGTAGGTGCCAACACTCCTGCTCCCGCCCATCCTGTTACGCAGAGGAGGAAATAGGAGGAATAATCAATATTGATAGATATGGATTGCATTGCATTGCATTGTGCCCCATA
Source organism: Gopherus flavomarginatus (assembly GCF_025201925.1). Classification (NCBI taxonomy): domain Eukaryota; kingdom Metazoa; phylum Chordata; order Testudines; family Testudinidae; genus Gopherus; species Gopherus flavomarginatus. Next base: position 24,258,652 of record NC_066630.1, on the reverse strand, counting down.
GGCCTGTCCTGTAGTGCTTCTCAGGTGCTCCTCTTCGAGGGTTTGTAGAGATGCCCATCTATGGGTTTAGAAGGAGCCCAGAATTCACATGGAAAACTTGCACAGTGCCCTGCCAGTGCTGAGCCTGAGTTTCCTGGTGGGTGACCACACTTACCACAGTTTGGCCCTACATCTGCATAAAAATTTCACTTATGAATTTTGCAACCTTACAGCTTTGCCAATGATTCTCCTGTCCTCGTACACTGGCTGCAGTAGAGTGTTTTTCAGCGTGTGCCCTTTTGATGTGTATTACCTTTTAAAAATGATTGAAGCTCTTCTTTTACATTGTACATGGTTGTGTTTCTGAAGACAGATAAGCTCTGGCTATAAATGCAATGAAAGTATTTGGAGTAACCCTGTTAAGGTCAGTCTTTGCATTCCAAGAGAATGATTGATTATTGAAATCTGAGGGAGACATTCCTGATGTAAGTAAATGACTGTGCTACTTTAATCCTCCTGCCTTGTAATGATCATGAGTGTGCAGTTTTTGGTTTTTTTTGTAGCACAGAGGCAGGGAGTAAGTATGGATCGTCAGCTTCCCAGCAGTCAAAGATATGTTTCAGTACTTCTAACCAAGTTGATTTTTAGACATATAATACATCAAGGCTGAGTGACTCCTGGGCCTGGTCTACACTTCGCGTTTAAACCAATTTTAGTAGCGTTAAACCAATTTAACCCTGCACCCGTTCACACAACGAGGCCCTTTATATCGATATAAAGGGCTCTTAAAACTGGTTTCTGTACTCCTCCCCGACGAGAGGAGTAGTGCTGAAATCGGTATTGCCATGTCAGATTAGGGTTAGTGTGGCTGCAAATCGACGGTATTGGCCTCCGGGCGGTATCCCACAGTGCACCACTGTGACCGCTCTGGAAAGCAATCTGAACTTGGATGCACTGGCCAGGTAGACAGGAAAAGCCCCATGAACTTTTGAATTGCATTTCCTGTTTGCCCAGCGTGGAGCTCTGATCAGCACGGGTGGCGATGCAGTCCCAAATCCAAAAAGAGCTCCAGCATGGACCATATGGGAGATACTGGATCTGATCACTGTATGGGGAGACAAATCTGTTCTATCAGAGCTCTGTTACAGAAAATGAAATGCCAAAGCATTTGAAAAAATCTCCAGGCTATGATACAGCTTCCACAGCACAGTGCTGCTTGACAAGCGTAATGGAAAGCCAAAGAATCAAATGGAAGCTCATGGAGGAAGGGAGGGGGGACTGAGGACTCCAGTTATCCCACAGTCCTCGCAGTCTCTGAAAAGTATTTGCATTCTTGGCTGAGCTCCCAATGCCTGTAGGGTCAAACACGTTGTCCGGGGTGGTTCAGGGTATAACTCGTCAATTTGCCTCCCCTCCATGAAAGAAAAGGGAAAAAAATCATTTCTTGACTTTTTTCAATGTCACCCTATGTCTACTGCATGCTGCTGGTAAACTGGGTGCTGCGACACTGAACAGCAGCATCCTCTCCCCTCCCTGGTGGCAGACGGTACAGTGCAGAAGGACTGGTAGCAGTCCTCGTCATCATCCCGTGAGTGCTCCTGCCTGGCCTCATGTGAGGTCCCCCAGGGGCGCCTGGGTAAAAATAGGAATGACTCCCGGTTATTCCCGGCAGATGGTACAGAACGGCTGGTAACCGTCCATATCATAGCAACTGGGGGCTGAGCTCCATCAGCCCCCACCCCTTTCATGTCTAAAGAAAAGATTCTGTACTGCCTGGACTATCATAGCAGCGGGATGCTGGGCTCCTCTCCCCCCCACCTTTTAATGTCCTGACTGGACTATCATAGCAGCTGGAAACTGCCTCCCCCTCATTTTATCTCACTAAAAAGTCAGTGTTTCTTATTCCTGCACTCTTTATTACTTCATCACACACATGGGGGGACCCTGCAATGGTAGCTCAGGAGTGTTGGGGGAGGAGGGATGCAACGGGTGGGGTTGTTGCAGGGGCACCCCCTAGAATGGCATGCAGCTCATCATTTCTGCGGGATCTGACACGGAGTGGCTGTGGTCTCTGGTACACCGGTTCTCTAGTACACTTGCCCCATATTCTAGGCAGGACTGACTCTATTTTTACATACAACGTAAAGGAGGGGTCATTCCCATTTTTGTCTTTGCGCCCCCGGCCGACCTCAGCGAAGGTCAGCCAGGAGCACCCATGACAGCAGCAGACGGTACAGAATGACGGATAACTGTCATCTCATCGCCAATTTACAATGGCACAGCAGATGGTACAGAACGGGAAAAAGGGCGTGAAATGATTGTCTGCCGTTGCTTTCATGGAGGAAGCAATGAGTGATGACATTTACCCAGAATCACCCGCGACACTGTTTTTGCACCATCATGCATTGGGATCTCAACCCAGAATTCCAATGGGCGGGGGAGACTGCGGGAACTATGGGATAGCTACGGGATAGCTACCCACAGTGCAACGCTCCAGAAATCGACGCTAGCTTGATTCGGTCTTAAAAATCCACCATGAAACAAGGCTGCTTGAATTGTAGCTCTGAGATTTTCTGCTGCATTTTGGTGTCATAGCAGATAAACAAGTGATTCTATATTAATTTAGTTCAATTAAAAGTGTGAGCCTGGTTCTAATCTCACACTGGTTTTACATAGGTATAGTTCCTTTGACTTCATTAGATTTACTATGGTATAAATGAGCCTTTTGTTCTATTAATTCTGTGCTGTATACCGCTGTTTGATCCAGAATGGGGCTTACCTATTCACATTTCTCATTCTTTCCAACTTTCAAAGGAAATTCTCAGCTTTAAGTGGCGGACTTCAGTAATACTGCATCATAACCATGTTGTTAACATAGCAACAATTTACACTTGGCACTACTTTAAGCACTCAAAAATCAGAGGAATATTTATTTAGGGTGTGCGAAAGGTGCAAGTCCTCCATAGGGCCCCCACAAAATGGTAGAAAATTTTACTGTCAGTGGAAATTTTTTTAAAAATATTCCTAGTGAGCTGTAAAGGTCAGAAAGTCTTAGGACATGTGCTTAAAAACATAGCTAAATTTTTGATGTTCATGGAGAATTCTTGATGGATTTTAATGAGGAGCTCCATTAGACATGGGTGGTAGAATTAATTATTTAAACTCTGATCCTGCTTGCTCACATGCTTAAAATTAGGCATATGTATACATGTTTGCAGGATTAGAACCTGAGAGAGAGGGCTCAAAAATGAGAGGACTAAGAAGAAATACATTTCCATATTACAAAGTGAGATAAGTGATTTGATCTTATTGGGGAAGAATGAGAGCTCATCTGAATATTCAAGTAAACGGAATATTTTTCCACACTTAAACCAGAGTGATAGCTAAGAAAGTTGTAAGGTACAATTAACTTTTTTTCAGCTCCTATGTTCATCTGGTAATTTACTTCTGTAGTGAAGGGCAGTATTTATTTTCATTATTAAACTCTAGCACAAATATGTCCTGTCCAGGAGGAGGTAGAATTTAATGGTTGCGGAGCAGTTGCCTCACACCATTGTCTGATGTTGGATGGGAGGAGAAAGGAGCAGGTCAATAAAAGCCACCTAGATTTATTGGAACAATTGTGGCAGTTTCTGGAGTCCATACCCAAAAGCCAGTACATTTCCATGTGGAGTTGTACTCTGGCTTTAAATTGGTTATAAATGTAATTTCTGGCCAATTTCTGGCCCATTTATGATGCCAGAGCAGAATAAAGTTCCCTGAGTGTGAATGAGAATCAGGCCCCTACAGCTCTTGGTCCTCCGGTCCCCAGGAAGAACAAAGTTGTGTTGTGGGGGGAGCTTTATTAAAGGGAGGAGGCAATTTTCTAGCTCTTTGTCCAAGCACATGGTATCTTTGTCTTCACACACAAAGCTACCACTCCTCACCTGCTCTTATTTGTAGGATTGCTGTTATGCAGTATACAAGCCTCTTGAAAACCCCACATGGGCCAGAAACATCTACTTTGGTTTAATACCCACATTCCAAAAACTAGGGGGAAAGAAGGCAGGAACCGCACAGCTGCTTCCTTCCCTCTGCTCTGATTCCGAGAGCAGGGAATAGTTGTGTTTTGCTCACTCAGGGAGCAGCTGGATTTAATTTCTCTGATAAGGAAGCCTCCTCAAAAGGAGGTGGGTAGGGAGAAGAGCAACAGCAAAATGGTTACTTGACTGGGGGACTCTATACCATGGGGTAAATATTCTAGTTTTGTGTGTGTGTTCTGGATTATTTTGTATTGAGGTAAAATGAAGCTGGTATCCAGAAAGGCTTCCACAGCTTTTTGGTTTGTTAGTAGAGCTGATGTTCCTGTAACTCACATAAATCAAAATTCAGTCTTCAGACAGGTATGAGTATTTGTGATATGTGGTGAGTTTTTGTTTTTTGTTTTAAGACTGGGTGGCTCTGTTTCATCTCCTCTATTTGCCTGTCCTCTTCTGCCCCTCCCTGTCATGAGGTAGGTGGGACTGACTGGGATGTTCTTACTCTCTTCTAGCCAGCTACAGTCCCTGAATCCTCACTACAAACAATGTTAACAAGGTCAAGAAGCCATCTTCCCCTCCCTTTGTAGTGTGTCACATGGGCAACCCTACTGGGGACAAAGGGTGATAATTTGTCCTAAGAGATTCTATGCTCACTTAAGGCAGTAACCCAAATATGAACTCCACACAGCCAAAAAGAACTGATGTGACAAGATGTTTTTTGTACTTTGTGTGCAAGTGAATAATGTCACAAGCTATGGTCTTGAAAAATGGCAATGCAAACACAGCCCAGTAAAGCAAAATTTCAAACCTTCGTGCATTCAGTATTGTGAGGTGAAAGAGAGAACTTCCTTCACTATACATGATGAACAGAATCTTTTGTGTTGCATTCCTGACTTAAAAACAAAACCCAGGTGGGCTAGTCATTAGCAACAAAGAAGTTGTGCTGTGCGATCTGTTAACAAGGCCCAGTGCTGAGATTTAATCTATCCCTCCCTCATCTAAACTGAGCACCAGGGAGTCAGTGAGGTGAGCAAAATGATATAGCTGTGTTTGGTGTAAAACAACTTTGTAGATTTGGTAATCTAGATATCAAGGTTCTAGTTAATCCAGGCATGTAGTTTTGTGATAGATGTACTGTATGTAACTGAAAGATTGACATATGCTAAATTGAATTACAGTATTTTCAAAAATATGTGATGTTCTTTTGATCACTAGTCATTTTAATAGTGTTTATGTAGAATTGGGTTGAAGGGAGTGGATACTAGATATTGTTGTTAATCCTTTCTATTGGGCTTAGGGTCTTGATTCATCCCCAGGGCTACAAGATGGTGTAAGACAGATCCCCCAGGTACCCAAAGACACAGCTGCACTAGCAAAAAACATTCACCCACAGGGGAGGGTAAATAGTAAAGTTGCTGCTGCTGCCTTCCCCCAAGGGTTTTGCCTGGGGAGACCAACTTCAAACTCTAGTGGGAGGTTGATGGAGGTTTTTCTGGAGATGTGCTAGGTGACTAAGGGCTTGTCTTCACTGCAGAGTTAACTCAAGTTATAACTAAAGTGTTACCCCTAACTCAAGTCCCGTCCACACACACAAGCCCCTAACTCAAGTGGTGTGGCACTTTTAAGTCAAGTTGGCTGGCCTGCTAATGGATATAGACTAAAGCTTGAGTTAATAAAAATCCTCAGGTGCTAACACAACTCTGTGCAGCTTCAGTGTTGCTTTGTGGTGTGGTTGCTTTTGTTCAGGCTAGGCTAATTCAAAAGGAATTAACCTGAATGTAGCTAAACCAGATTAACACTGCAGTGAAGGCATATCCTAAGTCACCAGATCTCAGGTTTTTAAATATGTATGTGCTTTTGCTTGACACTGAGTTGCATGGGCAAAACACCTGATGCACATGTGCTAGTCAAAAATTTGCATACTTGCATAGTTATGTATATGCATAAGAGATGCTGTACCCAAGGCAGGCCCTTTCAAAATTTTGTAAGAAGGCCTCAGTGTCATCACCTGCCTTGTAGGTGGGAAATTTCTTGTGATGTGGAACAATCATTGGCGCAGGGTTGTTAGGACTGACGGGAGCATCCTGCCTGGCCCGCGCCAAGTCCATTTCATGCTTTCTCTCTTTTTCCCTCTCTTCACTCTGTTTTTGTTGTTTTTCCATTTCTTGTTGGTGTTTCTCCCTCTCTTGTTGGTGGGCTGCATCTTTGGCTGCTTGCTCTCTTTTGTAGGCTGCCAGTTTGATGTTTTCTTCCCTTTCTTTCAGCTCCACCTCTTTTTCTCTTTTTTCCATTTGTCGCCTGTGGTCTGTTTCTTTGATTTGTTTCTCTGCATCCATTTTTGCCTTGGAAGTCATGGTTCATGTTTTCTTGTGTTGGGGTGCCCTCTGGTGTTTATTGTTTGAACTACTGGTTCTGTTGTCTCCTGGGGTTTGCCTAGCAACAGTGCCTTTTTTTCTTCCTCTAGCTAATCTTTTAAATGTAAAGTAAACCAGAAAAACCACTTTATTTGCATGTGTGTTGTGCTGGGTACTTCACTTTCAATCGGAGTGCTATAGTTTAACAAAAGACCCTTTGTCAACCTTAATAGTTCCTTGCTTAATATGCAAGCCAAACTGCGCCAAACTGCAATGAGAGAACAGAAAAAAAATTCTCTCTGGCTCCTTTTAAAACCAAACCCTTTCTCTCTGCTTAAAAGCCCTAGCAGAGAAAGAGAAAATAATATTCCAACTGGCTTCTGGATTCTTATCTTTCCACACCGCTGCCACTCATGTCATAACTTTCCTACTCAGATCTGAACCTTAGAGTTCAGAACATGAGAAGCTAGCATGAAACCTCCAAACTTAATTACCAGCTTGGATCTGATATCGCTGCCACCGGCCAGAAAATTCCAGTGTCTGGCTCACTCTGCTCTCCCCAAAACCTTCCCTGGGGGACCCCAAGACTCAGATGCCCTGAGTCTCACCACAAAGGGAAATAACCCACTTCCCTTCCCCCTCTTTACCTCCTCCCAGATTTCCCCGCCCTGGGTACTCTAGGATATTTCTTTTTTCAAGTCCTTGAAACACAAGTACCGAGAGATCAAATCTCTCTCTCCCCTCACCCAGAGAGTATGCAAAGTCAGGCTTAGTAAATCTAACACAAAGAGATTTTCCCCCTCCCTTCGTTCCTTAGCCTTAACCAGTGAAAAAACTCAAACAGGTCTTAAAAAGAAAGCTTTATATAAAAAGAAAGAAAAAGGACATAAAATGGTCTCTGTATTAAGGTGACAATATACAGGGTCAATTGCTTAAAAGAAAAAATGAATAAACAGCCTCATCCAAAAAGAATACAATTTAATACATTCCAGCAACTACACACATGTAAATACAACAAAACAATATAAACCTATTGTCTTACTATCCTTGTACTTACAACTTGGAAACAGAAGATTAGAAAGCCTGGAGATAGAGAGATCACTCTCAGAGCCGAGAGGGCCACCGAACCAAGACAAAGAACACTCACCCAAAAACTTCCCTCCCTTGACATTTGAAAAATCCTGTTTTCTGATTGGTCCTCTGGTCAGGTTCCCTTTGTTAACCCTTTACAGGTAAAAGAACATTAACCCTTAACTATCTGTTTATGACACATGTGCTAGTCAAAGATTTGCATACTTGCATATTTATGTATATGCATAACCCCAACTGGGATATGCATATTGAGGATGCACTCATAACTTTAAGACGTGCATACATTCCTTGAAAAAAAGTCTGAACCTCTGTCTTTCTTCATATCTAAAATGAAAGAATACCTACCTCCTGCTAAAGTTTGTTTATGATATTAAAGCATGCAGAGATCCTTTGATGGAAGATGCTATAGAATTACAATATATGATTATTATGAAGCATTAAAATTGTTGAGGTTTGTCCATCAGTGATGTACCATCTTTTCAGCTGTGGTTTCCTTCAGTCCCTAGAATAAATCTTAGTCATGGAAGCCATCCTCTGTAAACCCTTACTTGAGTATAAGGATTTGCAGAACTGGCCTTTTAGCTAAAAGAGGAAACTGAGTCATACCATTGAGAAAATGCAACTGGAGCTTATTTGGGGGGGGGGGACCCTCTCCTTTTATTCATTTAGCATCTGTGTCTGATCTATCTTCCTTTTTGACAGATTCAGAATTGTGGCAAGATCACTTTTTTTAAATGATGCACTATGGTAGAATTAATTTTTTAAAATCTTCTATAATAATGAACCATTGTATGTGTGGGTAAATGTACATACATTTACTAATGCATTGCTGTCTCCTAGGGTTTTGTACTGCTGCCTATCATTGTAGTATTTGAGTGCCTGCCACAATAGGTTGGCAATAGGGAAGTCCCAAGTGAATTGCTAGCTCTTCTCTCTCTTCAGATAATGGAAAATTCTTCTGGGGAAGGTTTTTTTGTGGGGATAGTTTTAAGGAGGGGGCAGGAGCAATAGGGAGTTGATTGGTGCTATGAACATCATCCTGGTTATAATGGAGAAACTTTATCATATCAGGTTTTGCATATTTCCTAAAGGTGGTCAGGCCCTTGATTCATTTAATCTTCTCAGGAAGCTTGTTCAATAGCCAGATCCCCTCAGATGAGAATGCTTTGACAGATCTTGCATGCTTTGTTCTAGACTTTGTGATCTACATTATCCTGGGAATCTGACAGTTTACAGTGGGGGAAACAAGTAGCTTATTCTCCATTGCCCTGCACCTTGAGGTCATTTGAATCAGTGTAACGTGAGCATAAAACACTACCCTATTGATTTAGTAGCATTTTCCCCCTCTTGGCACTCACTTTGCACTGGGATGAATGGCTGTATTTGCAGGATATTGGAGAATTAAGTCTGCAGTCTACTCTGTTAACGTCTCACTAAAACAGGGATTGAGCAGTTGGATTGGCTTTTTAAAATGTGTGCTCAGACCAGTCAGGGCTCTGTTAAATTCCCCCACTATGGGGATAGGAACCAAACCAACAGTATCTATCACCATAAAAATTCCTTAGCCCAAAATGTCATGAGGCTTATGAGCCGGTTCTGGTTCTAAATTCCCTTTCCAGCTTCCTACCCTGTTGGACCACTGTAAAGTTCCTGGCTTCCTGTGCCTTGAATCATTACCCATTGGAGGCACCTTTGTCTTCAGCAGTGCTTGGCTAATGTAACTTTGGTAAAGATGCAGAACAGCCGTGTCATATTCAGACATGTCAGCATTTCAGCATCCTTCGTTTTCAGATATGTTAGTTACAACTAATTGGTTACAACTAACAGGTGTTGCTTCTTCTATCTGCCTTCAGTTTGCACCATTTCATTTTGCTTGATGTACAAAGTATCCATATTCCTCAAAGAAAACTATGTAACTCTTAATAGAAGAGATTAGTGAATGCTTAGCCATGCATCTCATGCCACATTTTCCTCCCACATAAACAACCATAAAAAGTAAACAGCAAAATAAATTGCCCATATGCTGTAATAAATCAAAAATACAATCTTAGCCTACTGTAACACAAGGCAAATACAATAATGGCAAAATCTATAGCTGTAGAGATGATAAAGTATCAAGTGTTCCTGGCCTCTAATCTGAGGCCTGAGTATATAATCTATTATTTAAATGTACAGTAAGCAGTAACAGCGATCAATACTTCACAAGTCTCAACTTTTAATAGTGTTGGTATGATCTTAACACTGAAAGATTAATGGAGGTCCAGTAAGGACCACATAAGACATGCACCATGGGTCTGATTCTCTACTGCTTTATTCTTTGCATGGGTAGTTACACCTCTGGGGAATGGCGTTTAATTGCTACTAAAACCTCTTTGAATAGGTGTAAATGACTGCACAAAATGCAAGGAAGTGAAGAGTCATGCCCTATCTTAAGAGAACACATAAATCATTACTAGGGAACACCAAATTTCACTTAACATTGGTAGTGTTCTCTAACTCCAGTGCTTCCAGGTACAACCACACCAAAATAAGCCATGTTTTTGTTGTACACATGCCACCACTTATCAGAAAAAAGATTAGTGCTTTACAGTATTTTTCAAGTCCTGTATTAAAACTGTGGATGATCTGATAAATGTTTAGAATAAAACCTTAGCCATTCCCTTATGGGCCATCAGGATCAGTGGAGTCTGACAAGCCGAGTTAAGATCTCTTCATTGTTTTCCCAAGACCATAACATATTTTGTGTGTGTGTGTGGTTTTTTTTTAAATTGTACAAAAAGACCTTTCCTCCCATGCAGTGCAATGGATAACTTCAGAATAGATGAGACAAAGAGACAGACCCTCAGCTGGTATAAATTGGTGTGCCTATATCAAAGGAGTCTGAATATCCAAAGCAACACCTTGGATAAGCTCACCTTATGGTTTGGCTGCAGACTGAAATGAAACCTCAAGACTTACAAATCTTCAGTTAGCAGGTGTCATATTCTCCAATAATTTCCTTTTTAATCTCCCACAAACAATTCAAATTAAAAATCTTCATTTAAAGATTTTTCTTTAGTTTGAGACTTCCTGCAGGAGATTTTTTTTGACATTCTAAATGAATCATTTTGTTTCAGATTAACACCTTTAAATGAAAGAAAAAATGCCGTTTCCTTTCAACAGCAATTTTTAAAAAATCAAAAATTGTGTTGACATTTTTCCCATCAGAATTGACGTTTCCATGTAGAAAAACTTCTTCTGTTTCCATTAAAATGGTATTTTGTTGTGTGAAAAATTTTAGCCAGATTTATTTTGCCCACTGGGGACCCTCTCCATGCAGATCTCACTTAGCCCATGTGGTACAGCTTCCCAATTCCTTGAGATAAATATCACATCTTGGTGACCTGCTTCGTCTCCTTTTGGCTAGAGGCTACATTGGCTAGTGCCTTCAGCAGCTGCCAAGGCAATACCTTTAAAAAATCATGGTATTTGTGGCTGTAGGTTTTGTGACTCCGTAAAGCTGCAAGTAGCATTTGTGGAAGGACCTCTACCCCAGCTGCATGCTGAGCTGAGGAGTTGACTCTCATTTAGACCTCAGCAAATGTTGTTTATAGTTACTTGTGGGGCAAGCTGAGTTGAGATAACAACCACAGTTTTGTCTGAGGAAAACTGAATGGGGTCAGATGGAAATCTACATGAAAGTGGATGAGCTGTGATGGGCTGATTAGAATGGGGAGGAAAGGGCACTTTTTTTGTTCTTGTGTTGATTTAATCTAAACTGAAAACATGACATGATTTTTCTCACATTGAAATTACAGCATGTGAAGGCAGCAAAAGGAAGGCTTTAAATGTGATCAAGTCATTATCAGGAGCATAATTTTAAGAAAAACACTTCAAGGAATTACAAACAAAAGCTGCAGGAACATACCCCAAACCAAACTAATGTGTGCTGAGGGGAGAAAAAAGAATGCAGCCAGCATGGCAAAGAGCTGTAATGCAAAAGCCAAGATATTCTAGATAGGACAGAATTGAGACCATAGGGCACAATTTTTGTCCCCTAACTTGTGTGGAGTACTCAGCATTAGGAAGATCACTGCAACTGGATCTATGTGGATTGATCCTGAACATATGTGGAGAATTGCTGACTTCAGGCTCCACGCAGGTTAGAGGGCAGACCTGCGTGGATCTAGTTACAGGACTGGGGTGCTTTTTGTGTAAATTTGCCTCAAGGAGATTTCCTGTCTGGTGAAGTGAGGATAAATAGTGGTTTTCTGATGTATTCCTGGAACTGTTGTGCTGTAATTTCATTTTACAAGGATCTGGGAAATAATGCATTTTAATATTGTTTTAATGACTCTTTGATGCAATTTTATATTGAGTTGTAGTGGTCATGATGGGAGGAAAATAAATATTTGTCATTTTAAAATGAGACTTTGTTCATATGAACAATTTAAACTTCTTAAATCACTCTGTTCCTCCTTTTATAATAAAGCACTCCAATGTGACCGTGATTGTTGCCAGGCCTATGAAGTACAGGCTAGAATTATTTACAATTGTGGGAAAGCTTTACATTTTTTAGGAGCACTTAAACTTTTCAAAACCAACTTCCAATTTTGGAGACGGCAGCTCTTTTAAACTTGTGGTCACTTCATAATGTTAAATCACGCTACATATTCTTAGATTGAAAACTATTGTATTCTACGGCATGTACTTATAAAAATTATTGTAGACGTTTATTTTTATTTCAGGGAAGGCTTGCAAAGTGAAGGATATATATAAAGTCTGCTAAAAAATAGCCCAACTGGCCTCGGACACTTACATGGTTCCTGAATTGGAGCAAACAGTAACATGTATATTAAAGATTTGCACCTTTTCTGTTTTAATATTTAGCCCTTATTCAAATGTTAGGTTCTGATTCAACCAAGCATGTGCTTAAGTTCCATGGAAGTCAATGGAACTGAAGCATTGTGCATAAGTCCCTTGCTGAAGCCTTAATGAGCACATCACAGGTTCTGGCATGAACTGGTGCTGTCCACAGCAGGAACAGGATGCATGAGTGGTTTGGAGTCACAGACAGGTTGAATGCAGGCCCATATTAATGTTGCTTTTACAGTGTTAATACACTCGGGGCCTGATTTCACCCATGTAACCTCTATAACTGAAATTTGCAGTGAAGTCAGGAAATAAGTATAACTGATATTGTAGAGTTCCAAGTCTGTGTCTCATTGACTTCCTTAGCAATTTACAGGCCAAAAGATAACTCTTCAGATGAACAGTCCTCCAAATATAACTTGTGGTCTGATAGTCAATCTGTTTTTTTTCTGGCTCTTTTACATCATTACCAGTAGCAAAGCTTCTGCCAACACAATTTACAGTAAGTAGCTGACACTTCTGAGGACATATGAAGCAGAACAGAATTCCTCTTGCTATTCTATACTTGTTCTGGTTCTGTACACCTAGCAGAAATAAATGATTGTTTTTGTCAGTAAAGTAAGTAGATAACTTGATACACTGGGAGCAGAGCTGATGAATAAGTTATTTTAACACAGTCACTCTTCTGATCATGGCTATACTTATAAAAACATTTAATTGTTTAAAAGGTGATACTGCATAGCTGTTAAATTTTAAGATGGATGTAACTAAAGCTGAAAGCACAATGCAAATTTTTACACTAGTGTTGTTTTGACACATTTTTTGGTTCAGGACATAGGACCTGTTCAGGAGTGGGAAAGTGTGTGAATCTGGATATAATCAACAGGAAGAACAAAAAATTAAGGGAAGCTCAGGCTCTTTAGGGAGAATAAGAAGTCTATTCTCTATTTGGGACAGTAAAGTTAAGCACAAGATCAGAAATTTCTATTCTCTTAGTTTCATTAAGGAATGTGTAGATCTCACAGATTCCAACTTATTTCCTTTATTTCTTAATATTTCTACATTTTATTGCTCAATGTATGTTCTGTTTGTTTAATAAAAACTCTAAACAAACAAACAAAAGCCTTTCCTAGGGTGGATGAAGTTGACCAAAGCATTTCTATGTTGGCTCAGAGTCAGGAATCGGCAATCAGTAAAATTGCCTGTCAGACAATAAAACTATTAGATGAATTTCTCAAGCATATCTATAGAGAGCCATGTTCTGTTTGCACAGCAGGATAGAAGCAGATTGCTAAGATTACAGTAGCAATATGTAACCTACTATACAGAAGCAATCACTGAAAAGTGCAAAACAAGTTGAATTATAAATGTTTGACTTTGAGCACCTTCTGAATCCAGTGGCATTATTAAATCTTTCTATTTTTGTCACCATCTTTAACTTTCACTGATTTTTACCTCTGAGCCTGGCCCTGCCCTGAGTTCCAAGGCTCAGTGCTTGTTGGGCTAGAGTTTTAGGCAACACTCAGAAACTTTGGCTTGTCATTTACTGGGGTAAATGATAAACACATGCCAAACAATTTCCAGCTGCCTATCTACATGCATTGTTGTGATTCTTTGCAGACAGTTTAACTTCTAACCATTAGATTTTTAGCGTTTGTAATCTAGGTCAGCATGCTTTTGCAGTTAACTGATCTCTTTGAATCCCTACTGACTTACATATTTGTAGCATTGGTGCTATCCATTTCCAGACGCCGGTGAACTGCTTCATATCATGTAATACTGAGAACACAAGCTTTTCTATATATTGATATCCATTATTTTGTTTGGATAGCAATCAAATTGGGGTTTTTTTAGGAATTTTAGTGCTGGGAGGGATTACATTATAAGATTTCTTACAATTAGAAACACTTTAACTCTGGTTTTAGATATTCTTTCTGTCTATGTACATTGCTAGATTATGGCTTATCATAGCAGGATCCAATACTTTTTTCATTTAGTGCCTTCTGTATGGGCTCCCCCATCCCTTTTTTAAAAATCTAGTTCGTGTCTCCTAAGCTGCACATAAAACAACATGAGAGGGAGGTGAAATGATATTTTTTTCACTTAGTCTGTTCCGCTGACTGTTGGTAAATAATGTATTGACTTTTTAAATTGGTCCACTACAAGGTCCTGATCCTTTCCAAAGCCATATCTTCAGTCCATTCTAAAACATATGCATGTATATATTTGTATAGTAGAGTCATCTAGACATATCATGGCAAATACTAAGTGTGAAACAGAAAAAAGTATGCATAGCTTTGAACAAATAGAGAGAGAGAGAGTGTGTGTGTGTGTGTGGGGGGGGTGTAGAGAAAGTGAGACGATGCCAATTGTTTACAGTGTACATCATGTATCAGCACACAGTAGCTGCCAACAGTGCACACACATTCTTACCACCTATTGGAGCAGAACTGCTTTAACCAAGGCTGAAACCTGTTTCACTCCACTAGTCAGCACAGCTAGAAAACATTGCCCTAATACTCCCAACAATGCAAGTAGTCTAGCCAATACTCTCCCAGTACACTGGTTTAAATGGGTTGTCAATATCTGTAGTCTACTGGCCCAGAGTCGAGTTTTCTGGGAGCCCATTAGCAATATATATTGTATTGAAAACCCTGGAGATCTCAGCTGGATGCTGTTTCACCAACAGATTTGTCTGTCACTAGACACCTTCCAATGAGAATTTGGGTTACAAGTCTGTTGCCAGCTGATCTGAGGTAGATCGCAGAGATGCTGGTGAATGTCTATGGCAACAAACATCCCACTGACACTGACCTCCATTATAGGGAACACAAAATGTTTTGTGGAGCAGGGCTTCACTCACTCCAGCACTACTGGAGTGAAGAGAAGGGCTGAAAGACCATTAAAATAAGGCCCTGGCTTGCAAGGAGAAAAAGCTGACCATTCTACAAAGTGTATTGGGGGCCATGTGCATCAATGCAGTTGGAGGTGCTATCAAAAAGAACCTGAACAGCTGTAGTGAGGGATTAGGAGGAGAACCAAGACAAAGGATGAGAATTCTAGAGACTACGTTCTATTCCCAGGACTATTCCCACAGAAGAGTTCCAAGCTTTAGAGACAACAGTGGAGGTGATGGAGGAGCAAATTAGTAGGAGGATGAAATGGAAGATGAGGCCATCTGTAATAGGCATATGGCTTTTTTATTGTTTTTGCTGATCAAGGTGGTTTTGCAAGATCAGTGATGGGACCCTCCCCCCTTTCAGCTGCATAGGTCTCTCTTCTCTGTAAAGGCAGCCTGAGCCATGTCATGTGGTCTATCTAAAAATGGCAGATGAGCAGGGGAAATGCTAAAGCAAACATCAAGTATACTATATATATTAGGCATCATGGTCACAGCAAGTATCTGTCAGCTCCTACACAAGACCAGGATGGTTATTCAGATTAGCTATCTGTTCTTAGCCATCTGCAGTTCCATTTCATTCCAGGGCCGCCCAGAGGATTCAAGGGGTCTGGGGTCTTCAGTGGTGGAGGGCCCCTGCCACCCAATTGCTGCCGAAACCCGGCACTTTGGCAACGAGTCCCGGAGTGGAAGGACCCCCACCGCCGAATTACTGGTGAAGACCCAGAGCAGAAGACGCTCCGGGCCCCGCAGGAGTTTTCTGGGGCCCTCGGAGCGAGTGAAGGAGCCCGCTCCAGGGGCCTCGAAAAACTCTTGTGGGGGTCTGGGCAAATTGCCCCATTTCCCACCCCCCGGTGGCCCTGTTTCATTCTTAGGTTTGATGTGGGGGGCAGAGAACAGATATATGGATACCATCGGTTGCTCCAGCACTGGAGATGTTTTAAGCACCTTCGCATCTATGGTGGAATGCTTATAAATTGACTTATGCATTAACATGAAGGCATAAAAACAACAACTCTTAGAAATAGTTGATTTTGATATTTTCCAGCACAGTTTGGAAAACCCAGTTGTTCACCTCACCCAATGTCCACTGGCCAGCTCACTCCACCCAATAAATTTCATTGAGACATAGCACATGGGGTCACTTATTCGAGGGGAGGAGATGGGGCTGCGAATCTTGCAGCACTAATTTTCTTGTTTATGGCTCCTGGCTAGTCTTGTTCTCTGACTGTCTACAGGAACTGTATGCTAGGTACTAAGTGCAGTGCAGCTGCAGGGGTGAAGCAGTACTGCACCTGAAAGAAGATGTCTTGCCTAACTTTACCATCCCACACCTTCCAGTTTGAGTCATCAGAAGGGGATGACTCTTTAGGTAAGTCAAACCAGAGTTCGTATACAAAGTTATTTGTACATGTTGCTCTGTATTTTAACTGATCTGAAACTTGTCAGTGAAATGTTAATTACATAACACTAAACAAGTGGTCACAGCTGGTTCTGCAAATTCAGTCACTTTTAATAGTACGCATGTCACATAATTCTATGCAAAAGGCCCTGGGCAACAAGAAGTGTAAGCCTGTTGCTAGGTCCATAGCTGCTGCTGCTCTAATAGATATAGATATATATAGATTTGTAACAATTTAAAGTGAAAGGCATTTTTGCTGGTTTGACTCTTTTTTTTTTTTTGCTTTTAACACACTTATTAGTGATAATGGGACAATTCCTCTCGACTTCAATGAAAGGTTTGCCTTAGTAAGAAATTCAGGACTTGGACTAATTAAAGAAGGCCCCACCATGAAAAGTTTAGATCCAATCTTTCTGAAGTTTACATGTGTTCAGATATAGTTTTGCTAGCAGGAATAATAATAATTAAAAATTCTATCAAGTAGCTGCTTGTGTTGGGTAGTGAGAGAATATACATCTAGCTAAATTCATTGAAACCCAACTGGAATTGGCCTTTTTTTGGGGGGGGGAGGGGGGAGTGTGTGTTTCACAGGCAAAAGTATTATGTCTCTTGTTATACGCATTTAACTCATGTATAGTAGTGGAGTAAGTGAAGTTTACTGAAAGCAGCGGTTGATATAGTTGCTCATAATTACCTTCAGGTGCAAACAAATTCATAATGCATTCAATTTTATTTCAACAGTCCTGAGTAAATAGAAATAATTTATTATTGAAAGTCTTGTTGCACTGCTGGTTCACTGGGTGCATGTAAGACATTTAGGTATAGTATGGTATATAATGAGCTGAAATGAGGGTGATAATTCTGGAGATGTTTTAAGCACCTTCGCATCTACGGTGGAATGCTTATAAATTGACTTACGCATTAACATGAAGGCATAAAAACAACAACTCTTAGAAATAGTTGATTTTGATATTTCATTTCCTTAAAAATAGCTTTAAAGATGTATTCATAAAAAACAAAATATCTGAAATTGAAATATTTATTTTTTTTCTCAGATGAATATTGGAAGTGTCTCTTCTGCCCAAAAAAAAAAAACAAACAAACAAACAGCTTGCAGCTTTCATGTAAAGCAAAAGTGGTATACGTTGATATGTATTTTTCAATCATTCTGAATATTGATTGATACTTGCTATTAAATCTACTAAATAACATTATTTAGTGGTTGGAAGAGATGGAGTTGAGAATAAAAACCAATCACTGCATTACATCATGTCCTTAGGAAAGTTACAAAACCAGTCTGTCAATTGACCATATATAAAATGGGTACTCTGAGATGGGCACTTTGGATGACAGGCTTTCACAGCATTATATTGAACTGGAAGAAGCAAATGGTAGGTAAAAGAGGCTGATTTGTCTTTGAAACCAACAGAATCTGTATCCCAAGTAAACTTAGCACATTATATAGTCTGTCCTGGTAAGTGCGTTTGTCCTTATTTTACTTTTAAAACATTTACCACGAGAAAATTGGGAACCAAAACTATTTATGCAAAGCAGTGGTCACTGCAGTTAGTGTTTTTTAAAAAACTTATATGGTTGCTAACATAAAATGAATAAACTGGGCTCAGAAGCGTAACAGTGCTGTGAGTCAGGTGAAGGACAGCTGTGGCTACAGGGAGTATGGTTGGCAGCACAGGATAATGGAGAGAAAAGACCGGCAGGTGAGAATACAAGAAATGAAACTGCTTCTCTTCCTGTACCTGTGTGAATGCCACAGCAGATGGGAGTGAAAGTTTAGGAATAGAGACATCATACTTTACTGAGCAGCAGGAAACAATTTTCTAGCCTGGGAAAAATTTTGAGATTTGCAAAAAATTTCCCATTCCACATTGGGATGAAACTGAGACCTTTTGACATTTTTTGCAAACAGAATAGCCAATAGTCCAGAGATTAGGGCTCTCACCTGTATATGGGACACTGATGTTCTGGTCCCTGCTATTCCTGTTCTTTGCTCTGGATCCCTCACAACCCAGAAGAGTGCTATAACTGCTGGGTTATTGGCTATTCTGGCATCTTTCTCTGGCTTTCACCAGAAATTCCATCCTGGATCTGAAACAGTTTCTTGACAAAAGTTCACCCCAGTAATAGTTTCTCTTTCACCCTTGTCTATATAGATTGTGAACTTTCTCATGCAGGAACTGCATCTCACTGTATTTGTGCAAGGCCTAGCATAATGGGTCCCTGACCTCATTTGGGGCTTCTAAGCACTATTTTACCATAGATTAATAATCACTGTAGGGATTACTCTTATATTATGTAGATACCTGTCTACTAGTAACTCTATTGGGGGCATCAGTTGATGTCACTAAGGTCACCAAACACTTTTAATATGATAATCACTTTTAATCCATATGGACATGGCAGCCTTAGAGGTCAAAGTCTCTATTTCTGGAACAAATCCCCTGAGCCCTGAACAATTGAGGAATTTAAAAAACCAACAAAATCACTAGTTGGGATCAGCCAAAAATGTGAATACTGTATTCCTGTCTGTGCTATGTATAGCTAGGGAACCAGGACGGGGG
The DNA here is from genome assembly GCF_025201925.1 of Gopherus flavomarginatus. Lineage (NCBI taxonomy): Eukaryota > Metazoa > Chordata > Testudines > Testudinidae > Gopherus > Gopherus flavomarginatus. The sequence goes on along the minus strand of NC_066630.1, from coordinate 24,239,477 downwards.
GTGAGGGGGAAATCAATATAAAAATTATACTGGCAAGGTTTTTTGACACTAAAATCTGTATTAAAACTGTTAGGAGTTGAGCTGCAGTCACAGAGGAGTAATAATTTGTCACAGAATTTCATAATAGCACAATCAAGAAAGGACATTTGATTTGCATATTTCTGAGATTTCACACATTTTCTTCATCAGAAAAAAACACCCCACAGTAAACAGTCACAGGGGAGCCTATCACATTCGAATGCACAGAGAGGCTTTCAATCAAAATATTCAACACTTGTTACATTTCCTCAAGGTACTTTGAAATTCTGTAATTGCAGTGCCTTTAGGAAAGACAGAAATAAAGGCAAAGGTGGTAGAGTAGCATTGTACATCAATGAGGAGGTTAACTGTAAAGAAATAAGAAGTGATGGAATGGACAAGACAGAGTCTGTCTGGGCAAAAATCACACTGGGAAAGAAAGCTACTAGAGCCTCCCCTGAGATAGTGCTTGGGGTGTGCTACAGACCGCCGGGATCTGATTTGGATATGGATATGGATAGAGACCTCTTTAATGTTTTTAATGAAGTAAACACTAATGGGAAATGTGTGATCATGGGAGACTTCAACTTCCCAGATATAGACTGGAGGACAAGTGCTAGCAAGAATAATAGGGCTCAGATTTTTCTGGATGTGATAGCTGATGGATTCCTTCACCAAGTAGTTGAAGAACCAACAAGAGGGGATGGCATTTTAGATTTGGTTTTGGTGAGTAGTGAGGACCTCATAGAAGAAATGGTTGTAGGGGACAACCTTGGTTCGAGTGATCATGAGCTAATTCAGTTCAAACTAGATGGAAGGATAAACAAAAATAGATCTGGGACTAGGTTTTTTATTTCAAAAGGGCTAACTTTAAAGAATTAAGGAAATTAGTTAGAGAAGTGGATTGGACTGAAGAACTGGTGGATCTAAATGCGGAGGAGGCCTGGAATTACTTTAAGTCGCAGCTGCAGAAACTATCGCAAGCCTGCATCCCAAGAAAGGGGAAAAAAACCATAGGCAGGAGTTGTAGACCAAGCTGGATGAGCGAGCATCTCAGAGAGGTGATTAAGAAAAAGCAGAAAGTCTACAAGGAGTGGAAGAAGGGTGGGATTAGCAAGGAAAGCTACCTTAGTGAGGTCAGAACATGTAGGGATAAAGTGAGAAAGGCTAAAAGCCGAGTAGAGTTGAACCTTGCAAAGGGAATTAAAACCAATAGTAAAAGGTTCTATAGCCATATAAATAAGAAGAAAACAAAGAAAGAAGTGGGACCGCTGAACACTGAGGATGGAAAGGAGGTTAAGGATAACCTAGGCATGGCCTAATATCTAAATAAGTACTTTGCCTCAGTCTTTAATAAGGCTAATGAGGAGCTTAGGGATAATGGAAGGATGACAAATGGGAATGAGGATATGGAGGTGGATATTACCACATCTGAGGTAGAAGCCATACTTGAACAGCTTAATGGGACAAAATCGGAGGGCCCAGACAATCTTCATCCGAGAATATTAAAGGAACTGGTGCATGAAATTGCAAGCCAGTTAGCGAGAATTTTTAATGAATCAGTAAACTCAGGGGTTGTACCGTACGACTGGAGAATTGCTAACGTAGTTCCTATCTTTAAGAAAGGGAGAAAGAGTGATCCGAGTAATTGTAGGCCTGTTAGTTTGACATCTGTAGTATGTAAGGTCTTGGAAAAATTTTTGAAGGAGAAAATAGTTAAGGACATTGAGGTCAGTGGTACTTGGGACAAATTGCAACATGGTTTTACTAAAGGTAGATCGTGCCAAACCAACCTGACCTCCTTCTTTGAGAAGGTGACAGATTATTCAGACAAGGGAAATGCGGTAGACCTAATTTACCTCGATTTCAGTCAGGCATTTGACACAGTTCCACATGCGGAATTATCAGTCAAATTGGAAAAGATGGGGATCAATATGAAAATTGAAAGGTGGATAAGGAACTGGTTAAAGGGGAGACTCCAACGGGTCTTACTGAAGGGTGAGCTCTCAGGCTGGAAGGAGGTTACTAGTGGAATTCCTCAAGGATCGGTTTTGGGACCAATCTTATTTAACCTTTTTATTACTGACCTTGGCACAAAAAGCGGGAACGTGCTAATAAAGTTTGCGGATGACACGAAGCTGGGGGGTATTGCTAACACGGAGAAGGACCAGGATATCATACAGGAAGATCTGGATGACCTTGTAAACTGGAGTAATAGTAATAGGATGAAATTTAATAGTGAAAAGTGCAAGGTCATGCACTTAGGGATTAATAATAAGAACTTTAGATATAGATTGGGGACACATCCATTGGAAGCAACAGAAGAGGAGAAGGACCTTGGGGTATTGGTTGATCACAGGATGACTATGAGCCGCCAATGTGATCTGGCCGTTAAAAAAGCTAATGCGGTTTTAGGATACATCAGGCTAGGTATTTCCAGCAAAGATAAGGAGGTGTTAGTACCGTTATATAAGGCGCTGGTGAGATCTCACCTGGAATACTGTGTGCAGTTCTGGTCTCCCATGTTTAAGAAGGATGAATTCAAACTGGAACAGGTTCAGAGACGGGCTACTAGGATGATCCAAGGAATGGAAAACCTGTCATATGAAAGGAGACTCAAAGAGCTTGGCTTGTTTAGTCTAGCCAAAAGAAGGCTGAGGGGGGATATGCTTGCTCTTTATAACTATATCAGTGGGATTAATATTAGAGAGGGAGAGGAATTATTTGAGCTTAGTACCAATGTAGATACAAGAACAAATGGGTATAAACTGGACACTAGGAAGTTTAGACTTGAAATTAGACGAAGGTTTCTAACCATTAGAGGAGTGAAGTTCTGGAACAGCCTTCCAAGGGGAGTAGTGGGGGCAAAAGACATATCTGGCTTTAAGACTAAGCTTGATAAGTTAATGGAAGGGATGGTATGATGGGATAGCCTAATTTTGGCAATTGATCTTTGATTATCAGCAGATAAGTATGCCCAGTGGTCAGTGATGGAATGTTGGATGGGATGGGATCTGAGTTACTGCAGAGAATTCTTTTCTGAGTGCTGGCTGGTGAGTCTTGCCCACATGCTCAGGGTTTAGCTGATCGCCATATTTGGGGTCAGGAAGGAATTTTCCTCCGGGGCAGATTGGCAGAGGCCCTGGAGGTTTTTTGCCTTCCTCTGCAGCGTGGGGCATGGGTCACTTGCTGGTGGATTCTCTGCAGCTTGAGGTCTTCAAACCACAATTTGAAGACTTCAGTAACTCAGACATAGGTTAGGGGTTTGTTATAGATGGGTAGGGTTCTGTGGCCTGCTTTGTGCAGGGGGTCAGACTAGATGATCACATTGGTCCCTTCTGACCCTAGAATTTATGAATCTATGCCTTATATGACAATTAGAGCTGACCTGGAAGATTCAGTTCCAACCTCAATAAGTGAAATAGAGTAATTGTTTTACTTGTTTTCAAGGAGATTGCATGAGTTCTTGTTCCAGGTAATCAGAACACAGAAAGCACAATTTGTCTGGTTTGACCTCCAAACTGTGGATACTTAAAAGCTGTAAGACTTAAGGGAGCCACATGTTAAAAAGCTCATATTTTCCTTCCACCTGACTTCACTAGCTAACATTATATTTAATCCAAGCGCAAGTACCTTTGGAAAAAATGCTGGCAAGGTTGCTGTAGAATACCTAGGGTAAAACAGGAAAATATCTGCGATTGCAATTTGGAGCACTGCTTGGGGTGGCAAAAACAGTAGAGCCAGCCCTGGCAGTAGCTTTACCCTTCTGAAAGCCTCACTCAGCTGCCTGGGAGCAATGTCCCTTCTAATGAGCTAGATTCCAGGCAGCCCAATAGCAGTGGAGGCACTTGACAAAAAGAAATTAGAAGGATATGGAGCCTTGTGAAGGTAGAATCTTCTGGAAGATTCTCGCCCTGAGTGTGGGGAGCATTGATTTTTCCAGGCTAAGCATAGTCCTTCTGGGGCAGAAGAAGTTCAGGGTAGAAGGATTTGAATGGGGGAGGGAAGGGCATAGCAGCTTCTTAATATTTCAGGTCAGGTAATGACAAGCATTACATGGTATCTGCCTTGTTTTGGATGTAACTGTACTGTACAACATGTTGCCCTGCTAGGAGTAATGTTTCAGGTTATCCACCTGGAAGCGGATATGTACACATAATTGTACTTCAAGTTAAACTCTCCCTGGCTGTGGTGAATGAACAAAAATTGATGCAAGGCAGATGAGACATTACCAGAGGGATGCATTTAAAAGGGTAAACAAGGCATTTAGAATAACAAAGGAGGCAAAACTGTCTAGCAGGGGAGGCAACTGGACTGAAATTAAGTTCTGTTCTCAACCTTGGCTCCATGCAATTTAGATCACCATCATTCAGCCTCTGTTTCTTCCATCTGTAAAATAGAGGGGATAATATTTATAGAGCTTTTTTGTGTGTTTCAGTTCATGGGATGAAAGGCATTTATATAAGTGCAAAATACTGCTAATCATTTGGAATTATTGCTATAGATGGAAAATACTAAGGCCCTGACTTGGGAAAGCCAGAAGCATCGCCAGGGTTTCTGGCACCCTAGGCAGAATTTGGGGGATGGCATTTTGTGCGCTCCCCACAGGGTGCGTGGGAGCTTCTGGTTCCGCTCCCATCGTGCCGCCGAAGAAGGACCCTCCGCCGAAATGCCGCAGACAATAGCAGCAGTCATAGAGCTGCTCAATTGCCTGCTGCTGTTTTCCGCGGCACGTCGGCAGAAGATCCTTCTTCAGCAGCGTGATGGGAGCGGAACCGAAAGCTCCTATGTGCCCCGTAGGGAGCTCACAAAATGGCGTCCCCCGAATCCTGGCACCCTAGGCAACCGCCTAGGGTCGCCTAATGGAAGCACCGGCCCTGGGGAAAGCACTTTAGGATATGCTTAAATCTCACTGAAGTCTCATTGACTTCAATGCTTTACTTGAATCAGGACATTAGGGAGGAAACTGAAGGAACAAAATTAGTGGGAAATTTAACCATATTGGGCTTGAAGGTGGCCTCTGTCTCCTCCGAGCAAATAAAAATCAAGATCTAGCATGACTCCTGCTGCTCCTATTAACTCAGGAGTTTTCACCTGTCTCCCACCCCCACCTACCCTTACAAAAGAGCAGGATTTGCTCTAAAATCCCCAAGGAGAAAAAAAAAGTTCTTAGAAACTTGCTCCAATTTGACTAAAAAACAAAACAGCCCCCCACACACCTCAAAGTAGTAAAGCTTCTTAGTTTCATAGTCCTAACCATAATGCATTCCTGCATATGGCAGAGCCATGAATAATTGTTATAAAGCCTTAATGTTTCCTGACATGTACTCCAAAATGTAGCAGACAAAACCTCCCAGATTTTGACAGTGATAATATAGCCAGATCTTTTCTCACAAAATCTCAGAGTTCCTATTAGTGTCATTAGCGATTACAAAGTAAACCGCAGTGATGTTGATAGTGGGTCCTTAAAGTTCTTACTTGGGCAAAAAGGTTCATTTAATGTTTTGTATAGTGCATTAGCCAAAGTGACACTATCATGATTCATCTCACTGACTTGATTTTAATCATCTTTGTCCTTAACAGACTAGCAAGTGCTTTCTAATGCACTAGACTGTGACTTATCATGACACTTGTATTTATATAAATTAAATTTATTGGTAGCTTAAAAGCCAAAGTAACTGACTTAAAACAATAAAATATTCAGCCCACCCTTTTTAAGTTTAATATGGCTATCTCCCTATTAATTTCAACTGTAAATCTCTGAAGACAGGAAATAAATATAGCTAGCTGAGAGAAAAAGACAAAGGTGACATGCAGTTGGAAGGACAAAATGTTGGTTGAAAATATGGGTATGCCAAACAGAACACTACTGGTCAGGTACAGATCACCTGTTGGTTGTTTCTACAGGTGCTGGATCTAATTTTAGTTCACCTTCTAGAAAACATGATTACAATAATAAAATCTAACTTATTTTTCATCAGTATATCTCAAAGCTCTTTACAGAAGGGACCAGTATCATTATCTTCATTTTACAAATGAGGAATCTGAAGCACAGGGGAGAGCTTGATTTCCAAAGGTCACCCAGCAGGCCAGGGGCAAAGCTGGGATTAGATCTCACATCTCCTGAGTCTCAGTCCAGGGCTCTATCCACTAGACCACACTGCCCCGTATAGTCTTTATACTATGGTCCACATATATGGATATAATTATTCATTAATTTGCACAATTTCAAGCTTGAAGGACATTTGCTTATGTCCCAATCCTGCAATGAGCTCTTCCTAGTTGAACCTGAATTTACAATGTACCTCCGAGCGGAGACTGAAGCTCTGTTTTTTTTGTGTTTTGTTTTTGTTTTTAGACTCATAGACTTTAAGGTCAGAAGGGACCATTATGATCATCTAGTCTGACCTCCTGCACAATGCAGGCCACAGAATCTCACCCACCCACTTCCGTAACAAACCCCTAACCTATGTCTGAGTTACTGAAGTCCTCAAATCGTGGTTTAAAGACCTCAAGGTGCAGAGAATCCTCCAGCAAATGACCCGTGCCCCATGCTGCAGAGGAATGTGAAAAACCTCCAGGGCTTCTGCCAATGTTCCCTGGAGGAAAATTCCTTCCTGACCCCGAATATGGCGATCAGTTAAACCCTGAGCATGTGGGCAAGACTCACCAGACAGCACCCGGGAAAGAATTTTCTGTAGCAACTCAGATCCCACTCCATCTAACATCCCATCACAGACCATTGGGCATATTTACCTGCTAATAATCAAAGATCAATTAATTTCCAAAGTTAGGCTATCCCATCATAATTCCCTCCATAAACTTATCAAGCTTAGTCTTGAAGCCAGATAAGTATTTTGCCCCCACTACTCCCCTTGGAAGGCTGTTCTAGAACTCCTGTAATGGTTAGAAACCTTCATCTAATTTCAAGTCTAAACTTCCTAGAGTCCAGTTTATATCCATTTGTTCTTGTGTCCACATTGGTACTAAACTTAAATAATTCTTCTCCCTCCCTGATATTTATTCCTCTGATGTATTTATAAAGAGCAATCATAGCTCCCCTCAGCCTTCTTTTGGTTAGGCTAAACAAGCCAAGCTCTTTGAGTCTCCTTTCATATGACAGGTTTTCCATTCCTCAGATCATCCTAGTAGCCCTTCTCTGTACCTGTTCCAGTTTGAATTCATCCTTCTTAAACATGGGAGACCAGAATTGCACACAATATTCCAGATGATGTCTCACCAGTGCCTTGTATAAAGGTACTAACACCTCCTTATCTTCATTGGAAATACTTCGCCTGATGCATCCCAAGACCTGATTAGCTTTTTTAACGGTGATATCACATTGGCGGCTCATAATCAACCAATACTCCAAGATCCTTCTCCTCTTCTGTTACTTCTAACTGTTGTATCCCCACTTTATAACCAAAATTCTTGTTGTTAATCCCTAAATGCATGACCTTGCACTTTTCATTATTAAATTTCATCCTATTACTATTACTCCAGTTTACAAGGTCATCCAGATCTTCCTGTATGATATCCCAGTCCTCCTCTGTATTGGCAATACCTCCCAGCTTTGTGTCATCCACAAACTTTATTAGCACATTCCCACTTTTTGTGCCAAGGTCAGTAATAAAAAGATTAAATAAGATTGGTCCCAAAACTGATCCCTGAGGAACTCCACTAGTAACCTCCTTCCAGCCTGAGAGCTCACCCTTCAGTACGACCCGTTGGAGTCTCCCCTTTAACCAGTTCCTTATCCACCTTTCAATTTTCATATTGATCCCCATCTTTTCCAATTTGACTGATAATTCCGCATGTGGAACTGTGTCAAATGCCTTACTGAAATCGAGGGATATTAGATCCACTGCATTTCCTTTGTCTAAAAAAATCTGTTTCCTTCTCAAAGAAGGAGATCAGGTTGGTTTGGCACAATCTACCTTTTGTAACACCATGTTGTATTTTGTCCCAATTACCATTGATATCAATGTCCTTAACTACTTTCTCCTTCAAAATTTTTTCCAAGACCTTACATACTACAGATGTCAAGCTAACAGGTCTGTAGTTACTCGAATCACGTTGTTTCCCCTGTCTTAAAAATAGGAACTATGTTAGCAAATCTCCAGTCGTACGGTACAACCCCTGAGTTTACTGATTCATTAAAAATTCTTGCTAATGGGCTTGCAATTTCAAGTGCCAGTTCCTTTGATATTCCTGGATGAAGATTATCTGGGCAGATGAGGTTGCTAAATGCCTCTCTGAATTGAGCCCTATGTTATTACATCAAAATAAATTTCCACCTCGAGCTGTCTGTCTGTACGTAAAAGTAAAAGAAAAATAATCTGTCATGACTGAATCCCAGGGTATATTTACATTACTCGGATACTGTGCCAAATTCTTAAACATAAGAACGGCTGTACTGGGTCAGATCAAAGTCCGTCTAGCTCAGTATCCTCTTTTCTGACTGTGGCCAATGCAGAGGGAATGAACAGAACAGGTAATCAAGTGCTCTATTCCCTGTCACCCATTCCCAGCTTCTGGCAAACAGAGGTTAGGGACATCATCCCTGTGCATCCTGGCTAATAGCCATTGATGGACCCATCCTCCATGAACGTATCTAGTTCTTTTTTGAACCCTGTTATAGTCTTAGCCTTCACAACATCCTCTGGCAAAGAGTTCCCTGGGTTGAATGTGCATTGTGTGAAGAAATACTTCCTTTTGTTTGTTTTAAACCTGCTGCCTATTAATTTCATTTAGTGACCCTTAGTTCTTGTGTTATGAGAAGGAGTAAACAACACTTTCTTATTTACTTTCTCCACACCAGTCATGATTTTATTCAATCATATTCTCCGCCCCCCAACTTAGTCATCTCTTTTCCAAGCTGAAAAGTCCCAATCTTATTAATCTCTCCTCATTCAGAAGCCATTCCATACGCCTAATCACCTTTGTTGCCCTTTTCTGAACCTTTCCAATATATCTTTTTTTGAGATGGGGCAACCACATCTTCCCTGTTACTCCTTGACAGTCCCAATTGAGATCTCTGGACAGGGGAGATGGCTTGGTTGTATGTAAATGACAGAAGAAACAGATCTAGTTAGCATATTTTTAAGGTGTGTTCATGATTTTATCACTTACCTCTATGGATTTTTTTAAAGAAAAGATATTACCCTAAAATCTGTCTGTCTTAACAATACTCTGCTCACCAGTGTATATGCACCCTCATGGGTTGTTTTAGGGTTCCTTTTGAGTGCCCAGGTGCATTTTAAGAGTCTTCTGTGACCACTAGCAGAGCAGAGCAGAGCAGATGTATGAGGGGAAGCAAAGTGCCATCCCTGTGCCCCTTCCCTGCGGTACAGGTTATGCGGGAGTAAATCAGGCAGGCTCTTCAGAACTGCTACATACTTCATCTTGTGCAGGGAAGCAGGAGGAGGTGAAACTGGTGGGGGAACTGGGCAGAGCTTTGGCTCCTCCACCCCGTCCTCCTGCCCCAGTTTAACTGTGATAGGGAAACAGAGACTGTCCTGGGTATGTTCTGTCACTTTGTTTTAATTGCAGGTAAACTCCCACTACATACACTTTCACTGGTATTAATTAAATAACAGCATTAAGCAGCATAGTTGGAGGGGAGGTAAAAAAACAGTTGTACAAGTGTGTATGTTGGAAAGTGTCTGTGGGGCAGCATTGTGTTTCGTCACCCTCTCATTCCAAACAAAACATTATGAAAAGGATCATGAGTTTTTTAACTTGTCTTTTTCTACCTATGTTTACATGATTACATATTTACATGTACCAAATGCATTGTACAGTAATCTGTTCTTTCTTAGTTCTCTGCAAACTTTTCTACCTTACCTTCCATTTTCTTAATCTTTTCATCTGCTCTTATCTCACAAAGCCATAGCCTTAGATATAAGACTTTTGCATTTTGCTTAATCTGTAACTGTTTTCATCCCTAAATCTCACCCTGTGGTGGTGATCTCTAATTTTCAGTGGCTGAATTTAATAGGGCTGCTTACATAGCTATTTACAAGCATCACCCTGTACAAGGGTTGACCCCATATGTTGATATGTGTACTCTAAATAGCTTTTTCCAAGTGATTAAATCACTTGTTTTGATCATTTACTACAAACAGAGTGAGTATTATTAAAGGTTTATTGTTAGAGATTATGGGGAAATAACATTACTCCATCTCGCAGAACTACAGTCTGTTTAAGAAATGTTAAGAGTCTTAGTGCAATATACAAAAGAAGGGAAGTTCAAGGTAAAAGCTGAAACTTTTTTCTGTAGCTCCTCTCGTATCTAGATAGCAAGGGTCCCTAAACAATGTTGTTCTTTTTTCACATATCATATGCTTCATACAGGGTTGTGAATAAAGCCAGCATTCAAATTAATTGTTGGCTTTTTTTTGTTTGGATTCATATACAAATAAATATGGACTTGCTTTCAGACAAAATGTTGGCACATCTGTTCAAAGTATGAAATAGCATGTAGTCAATATGTCCAAAAATATATGTACACTAGAAATAATCAGTATATGATTAACAATGGCACTCCATGATCTCTAACATGTACAACCTCATCCTGTAATGTGCAGAGCAACTCTGTGATGTGCTGAGCTTCCTTAGGTCGAACTTGATCATACAGTGGAAACTTGAGTATTTCTAAATACCTTTAAAACATACACTGCTCCCAAATACACCACTACCTCGATATAATGCCACCCAATATAACATGAATTTGGATATAACGCAGTAAAGCCGTGCTCCGGGGGCAGGGGCTGTGCGCTCTGGTGCATCAAAGCAAGTTCAATATAACACGGTTTCACCTATAACACCATAAGGTTTTTTGGCTCCCAAGGACAGCGTTATATCGAGGTAGAGGTGTATCAACTGTTGGGAAGGTTCAAATGTGATCTACTGCGCACAATTTGTTGCCTTGTGGTCTATTAAATTTGTACAGAAATAAAATGCTTTTATGCCTTTTTTGGTTGACTGTGTATTTGTAGAGATGAGGTGTGCTGTTCAGAACTGATCCACAGGAGAAAACTCTTTCCTCTTCAGCTTTCCTTGTGATTGGGGATCTCCAAAGAGGATTATCCAAATTCCAACAGAGAAATCAGAAGCCACTGATCACTACAAACTATTTTAATACCATTTTAAATACCATTTCTTGCTTTGGGTAGTACGTCATTCCTTAAGTACTCCTGTGGAAATCAACATGAGCAAGCATAACAGAATCTGGCCCTATATAACTAAGGCCCTTATGGTTAATAGGATCTGTATAAGTGGGCTTTCTGTACTGAAGCTATGGCTTCAGTGTTCCTATTGAGATAATCCATTTAAAACCATCATATAAGGCAGGGGTCGGCAACCTTTCAGAAGTGCTGTGCCGAGTCTTCATTTAATCACTCTAATTTAAGGTTTTGTGTGCCATTAATACATTTTAATGTTTTTTTAGAAGGTCTCTTTCTATAAGTCTATAATATATAGATAAACTATTGTTGAATGTAAAGTAAATAAGATTTTTAAAATGTTTAAGAAACTTCATTTAAAATTAAATTAAAATGCAGAGCCCCCTCGGACTGGTGGCCAAGACCCAGGCAGTGTGAGTGCCACTGAAAATCAGCTCGTGTGCCGCCTTCGGCAAAGGTGCCATAGGTTGCCTACCCCTGGTATGAGGGTTAAACACAATACCACAAAGTCACAGAGACTCTCTTGTACAGCGTTGGCACTTTTACATGACATCATTGTGACAAACATGCTGTGAAAGGAATTATCTAAACTAGTAAATTGGGATGAGAAGGGAATATTTAAGTTTTTTGTTTGCTGGACTGCAAGCTATCTCCATATCTTCCATGTCCTGGGGCTTTTTTGGGTCATTTGGAGGCACTCCAACCCAGTTAAACACCTATTGCATGAGAGATTGGAAGACAACAGCTGTTCTAAGCCCCAAAAGGTTGTCAGAGCTGCCAAGACCCTTCACTTTTGGCAGTATATAAGCAGAAGTATAGAAAGATCCATTGGGAAGAGAACAAGCATTGGACTAGGTCAGGGAAAAGCCTATGTCCACAGCATAAACACAGTGAAGTTAGATAAATACATAAAATATTCTTGTTGGACCTTTTCAACCTAAAACTACTTTGTCTTAAAATTCAGAACCCTAACACACACAAACTCAAAGCAAAGGACGAGGAGGCCATTCCCAAAACAGCAGCACAACTTACCTCACATTACTCTAGGCTGACTTTGCAGACTGGCTCTGATTTCAGCTTTCTCACAGAGGCTACGTCTACACTACAGGATAAATTCGAATTAGCTTAAACCGATTTTATAAAACAGATATTATAAAGTCGATTGTGCGCGTCCACACTAGGCACATTAATTCAGTGGTGCGCGTCCATGGTCCGAGGCTAGTGTCGATTTCTGGAGCAGTGCACTGTGGGTAGCTACTGTAAAATAATGAGGCCAATAACTTCGATTTGCGTCCACACTAACAGTAATTCAATATAGTAATATTGATTTTAGCATTACTCCTCTCGTTATGTAGGAGTACAGAAATCGATTTAAAGAGCCCTTTAAATGTATATAAAGAGCAGTGTAGTGTGGATGGGTGCAGCGTTAAATCGATTTAACACTGTTAAAATCGGTTTAACAGCATAGTGTAGACCAGGCCAGAGCCTCCTTGCCTGCTAGCAGGAACAGGAAACCCCTTACAAGTTAATGTGATGGCTTGTAATTTTAACACTGTTTTCATCACACCACAAAGCCTATGTAGGAAAGGAAGAGAAATAGAAGCATACCAAGGCAATAGAGTGGGAATCAATACTCAAATGGCAAAATTATGCCCTGCACAGAGTTACTTATATTCCAAGAGAAGGGACTAGGATTTGGGTCAGGTTAAAGAAGTTAGGAGGAAGGGAAAGATGGAGTCAAGCCAAGTGAAGGTCTTAGTTGGCTAGGGACTTTGGACTATATTCTAGCCTCAGCTCTCATTAATGTAATTGTGAGTTGTGCGTACAGGTATTCCTAAGATCACCAAGTCATTTCACCTAGACCCATAGGCGGCAGGTTATATACATTTGCGGTGCTCGGGCTCCAGCCTTATTCAGGGCTGGGGGCCCTGCTCCAGCAATATTTGGAGCCGGGTCTCTCCCCCGGCCCTGCCTGGATCGGGCCCCAGCCCCCGCGGGTCTCCCCCCCGCCTGCCAGGTCCCTGCCTGGAGTAGGTCCCAGTCCCCGCCTGCCACCCCTCCCCCTGCGTGTCCCCCCCCGCCGCGCCGCGTCCCTTCCTGACAAAAAGCAGCACGCGCCTCTCCCCTGCCTGCTCGTGCTCCTGGCAGAACTGCTGTCTGCTGCCCCAGGATCCTAGTGCCTGCCCTCCACAGATGGCAAGGCAGGCTGCCCTTACCCTGCCCTTCTGCCCTAGCCCTGAGCCTCTCCAACGCCCCAAACCCTCATCCCCAGCCAGAGCCCTGATACCCCTGCACGCTAATTCTCATCCCCAACCAGAGCCCTCACCCCCCACACCCTAATCCTCAGCCCCAGCCAGAGACCTCATCCCCCTGCACCCTAATCCTCAGCCCTAGCCCTGAGCCATCCCCGCAGCATGAACCCCTCATCCTCAGCCCCACAGCCCTCACCCCTGCACCCTAATCCTCTGCCCATGCCCTGAGCCCCCTGCAGCATGAACCCCTCATCCTCAGCCCCAACCCTCATCCCTCTGCACCCTGATCCTCTGCCCTAGCCCTGAGCCCCCTCCTGCATCATGAACCCTCATCCCCAGCCAGAACCCTCATCCCCTCGCACCCTAATCCTCTGCCCCAGCCCTGAGCCCCCCCCATCATGAATCCCTCATCCTCAGCCCCACAGCCTTCACCCCTGCACTCCCTCCTATCCCCAAACTCCCAGAGGGTGCACCCCCTCCCCCTTCCCACACACCACTTCCCATCCCCAAACTTCCTCCCAGAGCCTGCACCTCTCACCCCTTCCTATGCCCCCACCCCCAGCCCAGAGCCTGTACCCAAACTCCATCCCAAAGCCTGCACCCCTCACCCCCTCCTGCACACTCACCCCCTGCCCCAGCCCGGAGCCTGCACCCAGCACCCAAACTCCATCCCAAAGCCTGCACCCTAATCCCCAGCCCAGGATCTGCACCCCAGACCTCCCCCCTCAAGCTCCTTCCCAGAGCCTTAGGCAGGTGGGGGTGGAGGTTTGGGGGTGTGGAGTTGCGGGGCAGGTTCTGGGCACCACCAAAATTTCTACAAACTTGCCACCCATGCCTAGATCAATGGACAGATTAGGGTTGCCAACTTTCTAGTTGCACAAAACTGAACACCTTTGCCCCGCTCCTGCCCCAAGGCCCCACCCCTACTCACTACATTCCCCCTCCCTTGGTGGCTTGTGCTCCCCCACCGTCCTTACTTTCACTGGGCTGGGGCAGGGGGTTGGGGTGCAGGAGGAGGTGTGGGCTCCAAGCTGGGATCAGAAATGAGGGGTTCAGGGTGTGGGAGGGGGCTCTAGGGTGAGGCTGGGAGTTGGGGTGCAGGATTGGGTGAGGGTTCTGGGCTGGGGATGAGGGGCTTGGGTGCAGGAGGGGGCTCCAGGCTGGGCGGTGGGGCCAAAGGATTCGGCATGCAGGAGGGGGCTGTGGGTTGAGGCAGGTGGTGGAATGCCGGAGGGGGTAAGGCTCTGGAATGGGCCGGGGATGGGGGGTTTAGAGTATGGGAGGGAGCTCTGGGCTGGGGTAGGGGGTTGGAGGGTAGGGCTTGGGGTACAGGTGGGTGAGGGCTCAGGGCTGGGTTGCGGATTGTGGAGTGTGGACAAGGGGTTTGGGGTGCATGAAGATGCTCTAGGTTTGGGGGGGCAGGGTTCAGGGCTGGGGAAGAGGGATGGGACTCAGGGTTGGGGCATGGGATTACCTTGGTTGGCTCCCAGTCACTGGCGCAGCTGGGGAGCGGGAGCAGGCTGCACTGCACATGCCCTGGAAGTGGCCAGCAGGTACGAGTCCTAGGCAGGGGGGCCAGGAGACTTCATGCACTGCTCTCACCTGCAGGCACTGCCCCCCCCAGCCCGCATTGGCTGGTTCCCAGCCAATGGGAGTGCAGAGCTGGTGCTTGGGGCGGGGGCAGCACACATAGCCCTGTGGCCTCCTGCCTAGGAGCCGGACCTGCTGGCTGCTTCCAGTGCACAGCACTGTGCCAGCCAGGCCAGGTAGGAACTAGCCTGCCTTAGCACCGCCGACCGGACTTTTAATGGCCCAGTCAGTGGTGCTAACTAGAGCCATCGGGGTCCCTTTTCGACCAGGTGTTCTGGGGTCGATAACCAGACACCTGGTCATCCTAGAACAGACTCAGAGGTCTTCACTTGAAAAGCAGTATATAAATACATGTACATTTCCCGTTACCTATATAGACTTCTTGTGTAGTGGTATCTGTGTACACATACTCCTTTCGGTGAGCAAGAGCCTTCAGGGCTGGCTCAAGCCATTTCGCTGCCCCAAGCACGGCAGCATGCCACGGGGGGTGCTCTGCCGCTCACCGGTCCAGCGGCTCCTGTGGACCTCTCGCAGGCTTCCCTGCGGATGCTCCACCAGAGCCACGGGACCAGTGGACCCTCCGCAGGCACACCTGCGGGAGGTCCCCCGGAGCTGCCTGCTGCCTTCCCGGCAACCGGCATAGCACCCCCTGCGGCATGCAGCCCCAAGCACGCGCTTGGTGCGCTGGGGCCTGGAGTCGGCCCTGTACTTGATACCACCAAATGAACAAGATTTGGGCCCATGACCTAATGCGACCTCAACAAGCCCCTGAGTCATTTAAGTTGCCTGTATTTCTTTCAACTTTTGTGACTAGCACAAAGACTGAATTTTCCGGTTTTGCTTTAGAAGTGAAACATTTTTGCACAGTTTTACTGTTTTAAACAACAGGGTTGGCAGCTGGCCTTTTAAATGTAAATGTACAAGAGTCCACCAACTGTTACTCAGCTATTCACAACAAAATAGGGGACAAACATTGTGCAGAAAATTCCTTCTAAAATAGGTCTCTTTTGCCATCAAAATGAATTAATTGCCTGCCTTAAACATTATTACCATAGCGTCCGAAATGCATTTGTCAAGTTGATCTTTTAGATGTAAAAGGCAAGTTAACAGCTGGCTGTCAACTATGTGGTCACAACAGAGAAGATTTTTTGCTATAATAAGTAATTTCCCATTTACAACATTATTTTCACATTGTCACATATAGATCTGCAAACTTTTCAAGGGATCAACATGAATCTGACGCCAGTTGACTTCCAGGTTGAATGATTGCTTCTCAATTGTCAGTTGCATATTTATCAAAGAATAATGGAAACAGTTTTATTTCTGGAAATATGTCTGATTTCTGTTGTCCAAAAGATAGATAAACCTCCCAGAATACATCTGACCTTTGGAGGATCTCTTTGAACCACTTACAGCCAGTTGGCTTTTCAATATGCATAGTCATTGACCAGCTGTTCTAAAGCAGAAAATGTATACAGCTATAAATAACTTTCCACTATGAATAAACTAATTTCACTTGTCAAAAACTGCTTTTCAATGATTAGACACACATGGACTGACAATTTGAAGCACTTGCCCTTTTGGATTTGAATGACCTGTAGCATACATTACAAAACAAAAAACACTTTCAGTTTAAAATTTTATTGTTGGGGGTACCCTCACATTTGGACTGGTTAAAACATTGCATGCGCACACACTGGTACCATCTACAAAACAGATGTTGAATCATTAGCCAATCAGATTGGAATAGAATTGAGTCAGCAGTCAGATAGTTTTAATTTAGTAACTATGTATAAATCACAGTTACTGAGAATATGCTGGGGTATGTGCCCAACTCTGTGTGCCAGGAGCACTAATCCTGACAGTCATATCACTTCCTTGTATGCCACAAACACCGTTTGTAGCCATGACCCTTATTTCCCTCATCTTTAAAATGGACATAGTAATACTCCAGTGTAGCAGTGAATGTTTGGAAATACTCTGAAGATACAAGTGCCCTGTCAGTGTTGAGGGTATCCATTGGTGGTATTATTTATACTCTCTCTCTTTGTTTTCAAAGGTAAGTTATTCATTAGTTGACAATGACAACTTCTAAATATGAGTTTGATACAAGAAGTACTTGGTTGTGGGGGAAGGAAAGCCCACAGAAGTCACTGGGAAGTCCACGCATAGGCATATCTTGAATTTTCAACATGTTAAGTACACCTGTTGGCATCAAAAGAACTATCCATGTGTGTAAAGGTGAGCATGTGCTTAAATGCTTTTCCTGTATTAGGGCTAGAGAGGACTTGCAGCCTTCTCTTTGGCTGAATGCAACCGACACCTTAGAGGAGAAATCACTGAATTTAGATGGTAATATCTGGTCTTCTCTGAAATCTTTTTGCCAGTTCTACAGCTGGGGTTGTAGTATTGTTGCTACTGCTGTTATATACATACACACACACACACACACACACACACACACACACACTCTGAAGCTAATTTTTCATGTAACAAATGTGTTGAAAGCAAAGTTAAAATGGCAGGGTTTTTGTTTGTTTGGCAGTGACCTAAGCATTTGTTTCTTTCCAATACTGGCAGCAATCAGAGTAAGAATAGTAATATGTCTCCTCCATTATTTAAAGAAAAATAGCAATGAACCAGCCAGTGTGCTTCATGAAATTGCTGTGGTTTCCCCACACAGTGATATCAGCTTGAGCCATGCAAAACTGTGTACGCAACATAAACGCATTGAAATATAGTTTAGGCAGTTAACTACTAGATTAAAAAAAAAACCCTTTTTTCCCGAGTAACTTGGGAGCTCTCTCTAGAAGTGAAAGCTTTTATTCACAAGGACAATGTAAATGGTTCTGCTTTAAATTTAGCTTGCTGCATCATGCAATCCTGATCTGATTTTTTACTTAATTAATTAAATCACTGGTACTCTGCTGTGGACTGGAAGAAGACATAGATAACAAGGATCAGACCGAGTGTAAGAAAATGCAAATGAAATGCTGTGGTCCTGTCTACATTACAAATACAGCATGATTAAAGTTTGTTCTGCTGTGACCAGGTTACAAATGTATTTTTGATTTTGGTTGATTCTACTAGACTGTTACTGTGTTTCATGACCAGGTAATGGATAAGGACCAATGCATACTACAAAATGGAATTAGGTTTGTAACCAGGTGAAGGGGCAACTAAGTGGCTCCTAGATTCACTGACATGGCCATATGTTTAGTGTAGACAGACCATAAATGAGACCACACAGGTATGAGGAGAAGAAAAAGAAGTTAGAATGGCAGCCATGGTAGCAGCACTCAGGAGGAACCTAGAACACTATATGTCTGGCTGGTCAAAATATGTCTGTTGAAACTGTTGCTCAATGGCTTTCTGCTGGGTTCCACGGCTGGGCCACATCTCCCAGGATGCACTCTGTCCAGGGACTGCCATGGCTCGATGGTTCAGTAAGAGGGGAGTCTGGCGAAGGATCCTAGTCCACAGAGGAGAATGGGGGTGGAGGTGAGAGGGCATGAGGCACCCAAACTGTAACGTCTATAAAAGCACTGAAGCTGCATTTCTGCATCTAATATTTGGTTTTCAGTGTAACCCAAAGTCTAAACTTTCTTCAGGGAGGGGGAGGGAATACTCACTTTCCAACCAGCTCTAACTATAGTACAGGAAAATGGGAAATGGCAACCTCCTACGGCAATTGCAGAGAATCCTGTGAGTGATCCCAGGAAACGTGCATGAACTTGCATAAAGAATCAGATACTTAGCTAGTGTAAATGTATCACTCTGACATCAATGGAGTGATGCAGAATTACACCAGCTGACTATCTGGCTGCTCTTTCAGTAGAGTTCAGTACAACTATAGAAATCTATCCAAGCAACAGTGTCTGAGAGTTTAAGGTGTCTGAGGTGAAAAACTGCAAAACCATGTAGTTTTTCTGAGGATAATATGTGATGTCTATTACTAAAGAGGCCAGCCACATTGTGAATGAGGAGTGTAGGCACTCTGGAAGACTCGTTAAAGTATGTATTCGTCAAAGGGAGGAGGGGAGGGGTGTGACTAGCTGGTGGTCCAGCTCCTTCTCCTAACCAGCTGATGAAACTTGTCAGACATGGAGGGGAGCACCACTGCTTTGTCTTAGAAGAAATGACTGAATCTGCCATAATACCTAGCACAGTGTGATCCCTCTATAATACCTCTTTCCTCTCCTCTTCAACATCAAAGGTGTCTCTCAAAGGACTGTACACTTTTAATACATAGATCCAGAATATTTTTTTTAAAAGATGTGCATATCACTTTCCTGCTCCTCACATTCTGCTGTGAATAGGTTTGTGTTAATCAGCTTGTTTAGTTGAAAGTATGTTTCAAACGCTTGTTCATGGTTTGGTTTGCAGCTATATTACTTTGTGTTGTGACCCTGTTAGACCTTGCATGCTCTGTAGGGTTGGCCAGGGGATATACATGGATGGAAGTCATCCAAGAAACACCCAGGGAGTTGTAGGAAGTGATATTGGTGGCACTCCTCACCTGAGTCAGTATTGAACCAATGATTCACTATGATATTAGCAGATAGTAAACTGTTGGAAGCACCCTCTGTAGGATGAAAATAAAGCCATGGGACCTGAGTGATCACGTATAGTCATCAGAGAGCCAGCCTTTCATTTCATTTCAGGCCAACCATTAAGGCCAACCATCTGCAAGAGAGATTCAAATATTTTTGAGAAATGAAACAAGGTGCTCTCTTAGCTCCTTGGAATGTAAGAAATCAGACTTGTTTCAAACAGAAAGGAAGTATAATTAAAATGAGAGAAGAAGGCTAGGAACTAGGCCAGTTAATATAGCACTATGGCACCTCAAGCTGAAGAGTGCTAATGCAAAGTGGTTCTAGTGAAAGAAATGATCTCAAATTCTTTCAGTTTGCCTCCAGTGATATCCAACTATTGTTGGCAGCAAAATGCCTGTTGTTGTATAAATTTGGAAATTTAGGAAGTTGTCTCTAGCCAATAGTTTCCCCACATTTTTCCCTTAAAAATAGTTTCCAGTAGGAGATTCCTTTATAACCTAATTTAAGGAAATTTAAATAGCCAGATTTGGACTCCAGCATTTTAGAAATACCCATTTCAAGTTAATCAGTTTCAACATTTTTGTTTTAATACCATTGATCTTAAAATGCTAGAAGGTGAAAGACTGAAGGAGTTTTTGGTAGAACAGATTCTGGCTCAGAATATATTAATGGACTGTCTTGGAGAGATGCAAAACAAACAAAAAGCATGCTATTCTATGTTCTTGCCTTCTTTCTCCAGATTTTAAAC
The DNA here is from genome assembly GCF_025201925.1 of Gopherus flavomarginatus. NCBI lineage: Eukaryota > Metazoa > Chordata > Testudines > Testudinidae > Gopherus > Gopherus flavomarginatus. Next base: position 24,219,127 of record NC_066630.1, on the reverse strand, counting down.
TCATCCACACAGAAATATGGTAATTAGGGCTTGTAAGTATCTTGCACATCTGTAACAAAGCAGAACATTTTGCATTTCATAATGAAGGTGTTAGTCACAGGCTTGAATGGTGTTATTACAGAACTAGGAAAAATACTATATGTATGGAGAGAGTCCCACTGACTTTAGTGAGCTTTGGATCAGGCCCAAAATGACGTAAATCATAGAGATAGCAATAGTAGTCTGTCAAGGTAGTTCTCATGCAATTGATGTAACTCCCAACTTTGGTAAGGCCAAAGTGAGTGCCACCCCTATCAGCTGCTCCTTGCATTTATGGAGTTTAGGAAGTCTGCAGGAGCTGGATGTAACTTACCCAAACTGGGCATGTCTTAGAAACTCTGAATGAATGCACCAGTTGCCATGATTGTTGGCTTGCTAAGGCTCACAGCGGTACCATGTGTAGTTCTATGTCACATGGGGTAGGGAAATGTACCTGGGCTTTGAAGCCAGAACTCCTGAATTCTATTTCTAATCCTCCCACTGATTAGCCTTACTGCCTCCTGTATGTGTAGTCCTTAAAAACATCACTTAGACCAATCTCAGATCACCCCATGAGGTGTGCTATATTTCATAACCCCTATTTTTATTATTTTTAATAAAACTGCAATACTTTATTAAAGTGTCCCCCCCATAAACTATTATTACTTATTTACAACCTTAACTCCAACTTGACATTTTAATCTTGGAATGCTCATTATAACATGGCTACAAGAGAGTGAAGTGTGCCGTAGGATTTCAGTGTCGATGGGGTTATAACTTTATTTTTTTAATAAGACTTTTTACAAATACTGTCCGGGTGGTGGAACCAGAAAATGTTGGTTTCAGATGTAGTTATGTGCACCAGTAAATCTATAATAGTTTAGTTTTTTAGTGAAATATTATCATGACCATGAGTTTGCAATGTGAACTTGTGTTTGGGAAAGAAAACAAAGGACCCACAGTTATTTCATTTACAAAACCATACATGCTTATTTATTTGATTCACTAAAACTTTCATGAGAATTTTTAACACACAGACTTGGCACATTTGTGTGACAGCTAAATAATTCATATATTTATCAGCCGTATGTATTTAACCCTGCCTTCTCTAAAGTAATGTAATCTTCACACTCGTCTGCTGAAATCATATTGCTCTGCAAGTATGATAAAAATGTATTTTGTGTGCGAGCAACTGAATCAGGGTCATTTCTGCCTCCTGTTACAATAAAGGCAAGATATTCAGTTCTATTACAGATAAGCACAATAGCAATCTTCATTTCATTACTGAAAGAGAACTCAGAGAATTCGTGTTTCATAACACCTTTAGAGCATTTGTAAAAGTACAATATGGAGCCTAGAAACTTTTCAAAGGGAATTACTGAGACCTGCAGAAAACAGGTTTCTCTAAATATGCTGACTTAATTTATTGTGGCATCAAAGAGAAAATTAAAATTCTCAGGATTTAAACCAACTCTGTCTTGTAGGACACTATCGTAGCACAAATATTAAATGATGATTTGTGAGGTTAGGGCCTGATCCTGCTAAGTGCTCGGAGCCTCCCCCCTTCAGTGCAAGATGAACATGCTCAGTCCCTTGGAGGATAAAGGCCTCTAGTCATTTAAAGAAAAAAAGAAAATGCCTTGAAAGGCCCTGTACTTATTTTAGATTGAAGTTGGTGCAAATGCAGTCCACTGTAATTGAGGAACACTTATTCACTCATATATGTGATAGCTCTTTTTTATCCCTAATAATTACCTACCTAAAGGAGTCCAGGCATTATCCACCTTTTAAATATTTTTTCTGTTATGGGTACTACTATGGGCCAGCATGGCCACTGGGATGATCATGGGCTAAGCTTAAGAGCTTCCCCCGGTACTTAGTTGGAACCACCAACTGTTTTTGCGGCTGCCATTCTTCCCGGTGTCCACCAGAAAGAATTTCCTTGTATAAAAGTCCTTGGTCTATAACAAACCGGGATCGATTAGAAGAGCTGAGAGGCGGTGGGGTGCTCCGTGCCGCCGCCCAAGCTTTCTGAAGGCTGTTATCCGCTTCCTGCTCAGCCTGGAACTGTTCCCTTGAGGCTGGGGTCACCAGTTCTTCCTCAGACTGGGGACTTGGGTTTGGTCCCTCTGGAAGCGATGTAGGTGATGGGGTTGTTTCCGTTGCTGGTGAACCGCTCTCCGCTGGTGCACCTGAGGGTATTTCAGGCTCTGGCTGAGCCTTTTGGGTATGGCTGTCTTTTGCTTCTGCCAGTTCTGGCTCGCTGGCGCCCTCTGGCGTTGAGTTTGAAGATGTGGTTGCACTTGCTGGTGCTGGTTGCTGTTCCAGTTCCGGGCCTGGGACTGGAGATGCTGTGGCTGTTTCAGTGGTAGGCATGGAATCCGGGTCCACTACCTCTGTCTGGGTCTCTGGTAACACAGACGGGGCCTCTGTGGACGGTTCAGGAACAGGAATGGGTCTGGAAGCTTGCCTGGTTTGGCTACGTGTAACCATTCCCACTCTCTTGGCCCGCCTCACCTGGTTGGCCAAGTCTTCCCCCAGTAGCATGGGGATAGGATAATTGTCATAGACTGCAAAAGTCCACATTCCTGACCAGCCTTTGTATTGGACAGGCAGTTGAGCTGTAGGCAAGTCTACAGCTTGTGACATGAAGGGGTAAATTGTAACTTTGGCCTTTGGGTTGATGAATTTGGGGTCAACGAAGGATTGGTGGATAGCTGACACTTGTGCCCCCGTGTCTCTCCACGCAGTAACCTTCTTTCCGCCCACTCTCAAATTTTCCCTTCGCTCCAAGGGTATTTGAGAGGCATCCGGGCCTGGGGATCTTTGGTGTGATGGTGGAGTAATGAATTGCACTCGCATGGTGTTCTTGGGACAGTTGGCCTTGATATGTCCCAGTTCATTACACTTAAAGCATCTTCCATCTGATGGGTCACTGGGCCGAGGTGAGTTACTGGAGACTGGTGAGGTTGAAGGGTAGGGTATCTGTGGCTTTACTTGGGTGGTATGTGGGGTCTTTGGCTGTCCTCGGTTGTAGGGTTTATGGTCTGTGTGCCCCCTGGGGTAATCGTTCCCCTTGACAGTAGCTTTTTTGCTTTCTGCCAGTTCCATCCATTTGGCTCCAATTTCCCCCGCCTCAGCGATATCTTTGGGATTTCCATCTTGTATGTACCGTGTGATGTCTTCAGGAACACCATCCAAGAACTGCTCCATTTGTATGAGGAGGTGCAGTTCTTCCAAGGTTTGAATGTTGTTTCCTGTTATCCAGGCCTCATAGTTTTTTGCAATGTAGTAGGCGTGTTTGGGAAATGACACCTCTGGTTTCCACTTTTGGGTTCTGAAACGCCGACGGGCATGATCTGGGGTTATCCCCATTCTGTATCTGGCCTTGGTTTGAAAAAGTTTATAGTCATTCATTTGCTGCTTAGGCATTTCAGCTGCCACCTCTGCTAAAGGTCCACTGAGTTGTGACCTTAATTCTACCATGTACTGGTCTTTGGGAATGCTGTACCCAAGACAGGCTCTTTCAAAATTTTCCAAGAAGGCCTCGGTGTCATCACCTGCCTTGTAGGTGGGAAATCTCCTGTGCTGTGGAGCAATAATTGGCGCCGGGTTGTTAGGGTTGGCTGGCACATGCAGCCCAGCTTTTGCCAACTCCAGTTCATGTTTTCTCTGTTTTTCCTTCTCTTCATTCTCTTTTTGTTGTTTTTCCATTTCTTTTTGGTGTTTTTCCATTTCTTTTTGGTGTTTTTCCATTTCTTGGTGGTGGGCCGCCTCCTCTTCTTCTTGCTTCCTTCTGTGGGCCAACTCTTCTTCTGCTTGTTTCCTTCGGTAGGCTACCTCTTCTTCTTCTAGTTTTTTTTTGTGTGCTGCCTCTTGGGCTGCCTGTTCTCTTTGGAAGGCTGCCAGTTTCATGCTTTCTTCCTTTTCTTTCATCTCCATCTCTCGCCTGTGTTCAGCTTCTTTGATTTGTTCTTCGGCCTCAATTTTTGCCTTAGAAGTCATGGTTCCTGTTTTCTTGTGTTGGGGTGCCCTCCGGTGTTTATCTTCTGAACTGCAGGTTCTCTGTTGCCTCCTGAAGTCTGCCTAGCAACAGTGCCTTTAGCTAATTTTCAATGTTAAGTAAACCTGAAAAACCACTTTATTTGCATTCATATAGTGCTGGTAATGACTCTCAATGGGAGTGCTATTGTGTGACAAAAGACCCTCAACAGTCTCTTAATGGCTTCTCGCTTAACATGCAAGCCACAAACTGCCAGAGAGAGCAGAAAAAAAAATTCTCTCTGGTTCCCTTTTAAAACCAACTGTTTCTCTCTGCTAAAAAGCCCTTAGCAGAGAAGAGAAAAATATAATATTCCTACTGGCTTCTGGATTCTGTCTATATCCCACCGCTGCTACACCATATCATAACCTTAGTCCCACATTTGGACCTTAGCGTCCAAAATATGGGGGTTAGCATGAAAACCTCCAAGCTTAGTTACCAGCTTGGACCTGGTACCTGCTGCCACCACCCAAAAAATTAGAGTGTTTTGGGGCACTCTGGTCCCTGGGACCCCAAGACCCAAATCCCTTGAGTCTCAAAACAGAGGGAAATAATCCTTTTTCCCTTCCCCCCTCCAGGTGCTCCTGGAGAGATACACAGACACAAGCTCTGTGAATCCAAACAGAGTGATTCCCCCTCTCTGTTCCCAATCCTGGAAACAAAAAGTACTTTCCTATTCCCCCAGAGGGAATGCAAAATCAGGCTAGCAATCCAACACACAGATTTCCCCGATTTCTTCCTCCCACCAATTCCCTGGTGAGTACAGACTCAATTTCCCTGAAGTAAAGAAAAACTCCAACCGGTCTTAAAAGAAAGCTTTATATAAAAAGAAAGAAAAATACATACAAATGTTCTCTCTGTATTTAGATGATATAATACAGGGTCAATTGCTTAAAAGAATATTGAATAAACAGCCTTATTCAAAAAGAATACAAATCAAAGCACTCCAGCACTTATATTCATGCAAATACCAAAGAAAAGAAACCATATAACTTACTATCTGATCTCTTTGTCCTTACACTTAGAAACAGAAGACTAGAAAGTAGAAACTACTTCTCCAAAGCTCAGAGAAAGCAGGCAGACAGACAAAAGACTCAGACACACAATTCCCTCCACCCAAAGTTGAAAAAATCCGGTTTCCTGATTGGTCCTCTGGTCAGGTGCTTCAGGTGAAAGAGACATTAACCCTTAGCTATCTGTTTATGACACCCTCATATCAGACAGACTTCCCAGTCGGGCATTCCCCGTCTCTTTACTCTGAACCTGTGTTAAAACTGCCCCTCAGGAAGAACTCTCTAAAAACACACACTACACAAAATCTACTTTTAAACTAGATTTCCCTAGCAGCCTTTTCAGGACTGATGCTTCACCTGCCTCTCATTTGCTGCACAGTCAAAACTTCCAAACGATCAGTCCCAAGGGCAACTACAATGCTACTCAAAGAAATTGGAATTGCAGGCTAAACTGATGTCCCTCCAAAATTCAATATTCAAGCTCGATATTCTGGGTGGAAATACTAAAATCCATCATTACAGCCTTATCTTCATAAAACTTCAGAATATGAAAATAAACCTCCTTGGAACTCTACTGAGGATATGGTCAGGGAGGGTCACCCAGAAGTACTTTAGCTTCTGCTACAATAAGAAGCATTTTCAATACCAATTACTCCCCTTTGGGACTCATAACCTCTACACAGGTATTCACAAGTGCTATATCATCCCTCCCTTCAAGCAGAAAGGGTTCATTTCTGTCCTTGCCTGGATGAACTTTCTCATTATTTTATACAAGGCACAGCAGACATCACTAAGAGCCTTCAGAAACTAGCTTTGAGAAAACAAGTGGAAGGGACAGTTGCAGCCCCCACAACTCCAGCCTTGAAGTTTTTGTCCAAATAAACCTTTATTTCAGAACAGGCACTGAAGAAGATAGTGTCTGATTTGCCATAGGTGCCTCTCCTACGATGATAAAATCTATGACCCAGTCCCTTGGATAGTGGCTGTCTTGCCGGATATTCATGCTTTGATTTCATCTAGCAATTGCAGCAAATCAGTATATAGATGTCCAGATCATCTCTTGGTGAATTCATTCTTAATGTTAATCTGCTACCTGATGTTGCAGATTAACATTAAGAATGACTCATCAGCAGTACAGATCCCAAGTTTCTGGGAGTGGTTACGGGGGGAGAAAGGTAGCTGGTCCCCTGTATGACTTGGGGTATGATAAGGCCCAAAGAGGAGGCATGGAGTATAACTTGTCAAGCTCACTCCTCCATTTCAGCAGATGATTCTTCAGAAAACTATGGTATGTATATAACTGCTAAGAAGGCAGAAAAACTTCAAGGCTGCTGAGAGAAGTACTCTTGCTCATGCCCTGGGAAGAAGCTCACTCTGTTCCTCACGGTTCTATATCAAGAAGGAAGGTCAATGTTAGCTGGCTCAGCAAGACACACTTAGAACCAAGGGAATGCAGTCTAGACAATCTAGACTTTTGATGCATTGCAAGCCAAGTTGGAAGCATACTGGTAAATCTATTTGCACCTGAGTCCCTCTGGAAAACCAAAAGAGGTACTATGTGGGGAAGGCTCACTCAGAAGTGCAGGCTGTGGTCCTGTTATCTCAGAGGTGGGCTAAGAGGTCTCCTTTATGTTTTTTCCCTGCTCACCCTCTGAGAGTAAAGATGGTAGTGTGTGAAGGGACAGGCCAAAGTGGTTATAATCCATTTCTCACTAATCCTCAGATCTTTGGTTCTCAGACCTGAATCAAATGTAACTAGAAAATTTCAAACTCCCAACATGCAACAGAGCATGAGCAACAGAGACCTATCCTGAACCTAAATAGAGTGCTGCCTAACTAGTCAGTTGGGAAACTGACAGGCAGGAACTAAAGTCACTCATTCTAATTTGGTGCTAAACACCCTTCTGGCATCTTGGAGGAAATGCACAAGTGATGTCTGTGTATCGCTTGATGTTTTTATGTTCGTGTTACCAGGGACACACAGTAGGGAAAAGGACATTCCAGAGGCTTTTACAAAATGGCTTGACAATGGGGTTTAAGGTCAACACTTTGAAAAGACTAGTCAGTGACTGCATGACTGCCATAAGAATCTTTCATCACTGTCACATGCCTTGTTGTAGCCATGTTGGTCACAGAATATTAGAGCCATAAGGTGGATCAAGTTGGTCCAATAAAAGATATTACCTCCCCCACCTTGCATCACTGTCCAATAAGATTCCTGAGGACCAGCATTCCTATCGGTCCTCTAGAAATCTGCAGATTCCTTTCATGATCTTGATCTTTGTTCAAGATTTTGGCCAGAGGAGGAGAGACCCACCCATCCAGAATGGCCAATTAGCCTGACTAAGGCAGAGCGGGCACTTGAACCTGGGTCTCCCATATCCAAGGTGAGTGCCCTAACTGCTGGCAGTGGTGATCTCACTCTTTTTTCCTCATGTTTATTCATGGAAAAATTTTGAAAGCTCTTGTTTTTGTTCCAATGGAAAACAAAAACAAATGTCAAAACCGCAACGTTTTCCACAAAAGAGAGTGCTTGTTTTCTGGCCAGTCCTAGTCACATGGTCATGCAAGAAATTGTAATTTGTATTTGTCAGATCTACGATAGCTGTAGCACAGTGTAGGATAAAAAACACAGCTTAGAACTTGCTTTGTTTTTTTGGAAGAATGGGAGTGGACTTTAAGCAACACTTAGTTGAAATGGGAAAGATATAGGAAATTATCAAGTGTTTGAGAGTGAAAGGATGACAGCGAAAGTGAATTAGTGTTCAAGACATACTGTTCCTTGGGAAAAACAGCAGTGTAATGCATTTGTTTCTATACATATATGTATGTGCATATGTGCAAATACATGTATTTTTCGGAGCAACATGGTTGCAAATGTGTTCTTCACTGGCCTGATCCTGCTTCTGTTGAATTCAATGGTAAAATTCTTATTGATTTCAGTGTGAGCAGCATTGGGCCCTTAATCTGTCATTTCCTATCCATACTGAATTTGGTGTTATAAAAATGATGTCTTTATTAGAAAAATGCTATTTTTTTGAAATTATCTATAGTTAATGCCAATGGAACAGTGTTTATGGATAGTCTGCCATATTTTCTAAATTACAACTGAATTTATTGGCTTCTATCCTGGTGATTAGTGGGTATTTACTCAAAGAGGTCCATTTGGATAAATTTATAAACGATTCTACAACGGAAGCCGGCAGAAGGTTTTAGAATGATGGTGGAGTAAAATATCTGAAAACATAAAGATGTCACATGTAGCTTACTCAATGAATTTTATTTAAGAGCTTAGCACTTTCAGTTGTTACTGCTCTGTTTATACATATTTCTTTACTTTATTGCTAATGCTCTATTAATCCTTGCCTCATGTCGCAAGCTGCAAGGGCCCTTTCATTTTATACGACAAAATGATCAATGTCATTTGGTTTCTGAGAGGCGAGGCCAGCTTTGCGTACAGCTTTAGAGATGTTAGTCAACATCTGCCACCACCAGAGTAAGGAAAGGTTACAATACCAAGATAGTCGGGCTTTCTTCTGCCTTTCTTGCATTGTATAAATCATGCTGGGGATAGAGGAGGGCAGATGAGCATTTTTAGCTGTGCTATACCTGAAGCGTTAAAAGCTAAAGCAGCACAGCATTGACCTTTTGTGTAAGCAGGTAGGTAGAGTGAACGCTGACCGAGAACAGCAGGGTGCCAGCAATGTCAGGATAATAAGAAGTGTGTCTGAGCCACAGGAATGTGGTGAATTGTTGCATCAGCATTAAAGAGATAATGATCCTCTGGCAAAGGATGGGGAACCACAGTAATCTGCAAGCATTTACTTCACAGATGTGACCAAACTTTGGACTACAAATAGCCAATTAAGAGCAAAGGAAACTAGGAGAGGACAAAGAGAGATGATTAAAAGGAAAGTGAGAAAGGAGACAGAGGAAAACCTGAAGACTCAATGTTTATAAAAAGCTTTCCTTCTTGGTAGTCAAAAAATGCTTTCTCCTCTTTCAGTGACACTTGCCTTCCTCCTCTGCATAAAACACATAGGAACTCCCAGTGAATAGAATTCTTCAGAGAAATCCACAAGGAGTGATCTAGGTATCATTCAGATACACACAATAATTGTTCAGTTGCACAAAGTAGCTCCCTTCCCTTTCATAAAAGCAAAGGGCTTTAAATCATCAGGAGGGGCTGCTGTGGCCAGCAAGGATTCACTACTGTAGTGATAGGGATAGCTTGTGGTTGCACTGCTGCATTTCACTAGGAGGGAGGGACCTCTGAGCTGAAGCTCCAGTTCCTTAGTTCCATAGCTGCTTTTAGTGCCTCTGCCATTGTGCACAGGTGGGAAAATATGCAGGAATGAAGCCAAGAAGATTAACAGAGAGCAGAGTGGAAAACAAACTGCTCCTAGCTGAGTGGTGAGCTTTCTTTTCTCTCTTTCCAACTGTATCATATTACCAATCAACTCCAAGTAAAGGGATTGGAAACAATGTGAAACTGGAACAGTTGAACACTGCACATGGTGTACAGATAGATGCAGCATATCTGGCTTATGGCTGTTGCTTTCCAAATATCCAGGAGCCTGTTTGTGGTTTTTGGGTGAGGTGGGAGGCTCAGAAATGGTCTTTCTATAGAAAGAGATAACCTTGATTAACAAAGGCTATGGGAACAACATAGGGACGGATCCTCAGCTGGTGTAAATTGTCATAGCTCCATTGCCAGAACCATTTTATACTACCTGAGGATCTGCCCCCACCTCTTTTTGAGTAATGAGCTTGATAGAACAGACAGCTGGTTAGGACGGTAGAGCCTGATTGGCTGTGGGGTGTGAGCTTGGCAAAAGGACCAGTGCTACAATGAATCAGCCAGTAGCCTTGACAGCCTTTACCAGTGGGATGTTCAATGGACTCCTAACTACAACCTAAATCTCTCCTGGTGGAAGGGAAGGAGGTTATGCAAATCCCCCTGGGGTGCCCCCAGGATATGCTGCTTGCACTCTTTGTGCCGTCTAGGGAGGGTCAAGCCCCATCCCAGCCTCCGAACTGTAGGACCTCAAACCTTTTGAGATTCAAAGGCTCATAACTAATCACTGCAGTACACTTAGTGCCATTCAATATCCTGATTTGGATTGCCCAGGGCAACCTGGCTTGCACTTCCCTGAAATAAGTGGGTGCAGCATTATAAGTGTAGATATATCTCCTTCTCCAAATGAGATTTTACTTACTGACATTTTTGTAGGTGTTTAGTGCTTCCTCAGATTTTCCTTACTGCTTTCCTGCCTCATCCCTGCCATTCCAGCCCTGAACCTCTCTCTCTCTTCAACAGAAATTGCCAGTAGTAGTTTAGTGATGTAGAGACACAGAAAGGGTTATGGGAACTCTCATCTTATTTACTTAATATAATCAAGATGTATTGATTTGATCTGCAGTCTCCATCAGTGCAAGGCCATTGTGCAAGCCCATCGGGGTGTTTAGGTCAATATTTAAAATGTAGAAAAATTTGTTCAAAAAGGACAGAATAATTTAATGTGAGGGAGCGACATCAGGGGGGTGGGGGGGTGTGCACATACACGTGTTTAAATGAAAATAATGGCATCTACCTGAGATCGATGCCACCATAACCCTACATTCATTTAGGCCTCTTATCTTCTTATCATTCTGTTGGCAGTTTCTGACCAGTCTTGTAAATTGTGCTGGCTCTGAGTATCAATTGCTAACTACTTTCTCCACTTCATACTGAAGCGTACAAGTGTGTGGTTGGGGCTGTTTATTAAATGGGTGGGAGAACAGAGGGAAAAGAATCTTTGGCTCAGATGGTTTAATTCTACATACAGCCATGGAATTCTGTGAAGAACAGTCCCTTCTGTGAGGATTACACACAAGTCAACGCGTGCAGTTTTCTAGGTAATCTGTGCACATGTATCATTTAGACTCTACAGTAGAAGACATGAAGGAAACCAGGCAAATGGAGGTTGACTAGAGAAAGGACAAACAGGAAAGCATTGGCTATTTCCGTTAACTTGTAAAGCTGAGCTACAAGTTGTATGGCAGGAACTAGGCTGAAGGAAATCCAGCAAAGGCAATGATTGAGATTGACCAAAGAGCTTCCAGGGATGGAACAGTCCTTCAAGATTTCTTTAAAAGAGAGTGTCCTGAAAGGAGAGCCCCATGCTGGTATAGGGTAGAGCTGGCTGAGTGTATCAGCAGCATGTTATAGCCATGGTACAGACTCAATTTGAAAACTCCCTCCTCCCTCTGCCCCCGAAAATAACAGTTTTAAAAAACACCGTGGGCTTGATCCTGCGTCATTAAAGTCAATGGGAATTTTACCACTGACTTGTATGGAAGCAGGATCATGGCCTCTCTGAGCGGTAAAAAGCAGTCATCCCAATGCAGAGCACTTTAAGGGACTTCAATGGATTAGCCCTGAGAGCCTTGTGTGCCCTTTAATTAAACTTTCTATTGGTCCACCTGTGACCAAGCATCAAAAACAGTTGCTTATAACCGTAGCATTCCTGTTCCTAAGTTAGCTGCAACCTTTCTGTCAGCCCACATCTTTGTGGATGTGTTTAAGGGGACCATGTGAGGTGCTAGAGCCTTTGTGCACCCAGTATATGAAGAATTTATATTGTTCGCTTCCCCACTGTCGACTCTGTTGGAATAGTCATTTTGTTGAAATTCAAGGAGCTGGAAAATGGGGCCATGTTGTGCAGAGTTCTGCGCACACCTGCTGTGGGGTGCTATATGACCTAAAGTATCGTTGAAGTCAATGGGAGCTGACTATAATCGGCACCTTGTGGGATCAGGCTCTTAATCTGTAGCTTGTAATGAGCAAAATAAATGCACAGAGGAAAAAATATTTTCATTAGAAGTAATAATTCTGAGTCAATACAGAGAAATTGTCTGATCAATAGACCAGTTTGTTTTGTTTTTTTAGAGCTATACATTTAAAAACAAACATACATCTTTGGACAGTTTCAAATGTTATATTGAACACCAGCTATATTTAGAAGTAACATTTTTTAGAAGCTGTTGCAGCTGTTTCACTCATCATGAATTGCAGCTTGGGGATTTTAAGGTAACATAGAGACTGAGAAATGTTTTTTTTTAAAGAAGTTTTGAGTTTAAAGAAGATACTTTTCAGAATGCTTTGCTGTACACCAGGTAAAGTCCTATAGGTTCTATTTTTGTAGTCTCAGATGCTTCCAAAACATTATATTCTGACTGTACCATTTTCATATCATTAAAGATGAGAGAACCTCAAAAGTTCTGGAGGTTTTTATAAGTACCTAAATGTTCAACTGGTTATTCAAACTTCTTCGGATCTGTGATGTACATAGGTATGGAACAATGGTGGTTTTTTTCCTTTCTGAATAATTAACCTTCACATTTCTAAGTACTGTCCCTATGTTTACAATTCAGTATCCATTTTGTTATCAAAGTGTAGCACAGCCTTGAAAGAGCATTGTGTGTGTCTCCTACTTCTGGAAGCTTTACTGTGCTTTCTTGCTTTTGTTCCCTTAACCTAAAATAAATGTTATTCTGATGGTAAGTATATAGGGACTTTTTATGTCTTATCTGGGAAAAAAAGGTGTAACTGTAACTGTCAAGGTTCCTTCTCCACTCTGAACTTTAGGGTACAGATGTGGGGACCTGCATGGACACTTCTAAGCTTAATTACTAGCTTAGATCTGGTATTGCTGCCACCACCCCAAAGTACCCCCTTTTTCCCTAGGTAGTCTTGAGGGACTTCACCAATTCCCTGGTGAACACAGATCCAAACCCCTTGGATCTTAAAACAAGGAGAAATTAACCATCCCCCCTCCTTTCCCCCACCAGTCCCTGGTGAGTCCAGATCCAATCCCATTGGATCTAAAAAACAAGGAAAAATCAATCAGGTATTAAGAAAAAAGGCTTTTAATTAAAGAAAAGAAGGGTAAAAGAAAACCCTCTGGGAGAGATTAGCATACCAGCTACTCTCACAGACAACAGATTCAAAACACAGAGGATGTTCCCCTGGGCACAAATTTAGTTACACAAAAAAAAATACTCAAATACCCAATTTGATTCTAACTCAATTTGCATAAGACAGGCTACAAAGAAATAAACATAAAGCTATTTATTCCTTTATAAAACTTACTACTCTGATCAGAGGCTGGTTCCTTGATCTTTTTCCCTCCGGTTGAAACAGAAACTCTAAACAAAGGAAAAACTTCCCTCCTTCCTTTTGAAACAACTTGATCCCCCATTGGTTCCTCTGGTCAGGTGTTTAGCTAGGCTAGGTGAACTTTTTAACCCATTACAGGTAAAAGAAGCATTAACCCCTAACCATCTGTTTAAGACAGTAACAATACAAATGTCTGGGGACTACAGATTCAGACTGGAAATCTTACCAGAATAGCCTGATTTATTAAACTCTTTTTGGAACTTCCACTTCTTGTCCAAAGCCTGTTTCCGCAGTTATTCTTATCTTTTAAACTCTTGTTAATTTGTTGGGTTGGAAATTCATCTTTTATCTTTACTAGTGTCTCAGCCCATGAGTGTTCCCCTGAATTCTATCAATTTGTCCCCTGTGGGGAAATCAAATCAGCTTCAGAGTCTTTCCACTTAGTAAAAGATTATTTCAAATTAGCACCCTTACATGGACATATGACCCTACAATCACTCAACTTCCAAAACCCAGGTGAATGATAATTTGTATTTCTATCAAAATATTTTTATGAGCAAAAAGGAAAACAAAAAGGCAAATTCTGAATGATAGTTATTTAATTAATTGGCAGTACTATGGAGGCACCTATTTACTGTCTCATTAGCTAGGTTTTATTATGGAAATTCTGATAAATACTTCTTTCAGGCATTTATAACTAGGCTGTAAAATGTGTGTCAGGCAGAAATCTGGCATCTGTAGTCATAAGCTAGAAACAAGCATTTTTGTTGTCTTCCCTCCTTTTCATTTGATGATATCACTTTGGTAATTTTTATATAGCAAAGGGGAAGGAGTTGTGTGGTTTCAAAAACTTCTTTGATATCCAGTAATTAAAAGATAGGATTGTTTGCAAATGTGGGATTAGAGTGGAAGGGATTGTGATTAGGATGCTGGAGACTCCGAAAAAATATTCAGTTCCTGGCTCTGTCACAGACTTCCTTTGTGTCTTTGGGTAAGTCATTTATACTGTTTTACAGATGGAGAACTCAAGCATAAGTGAGGCTCTTATTCCTTCCTTTGTCTTTCTTATCTATCTATATTATAAACTACCCTGAGGCAGTGACTCACTCTTACTGTCTGTACAGCACCTTGCACAATCTTTGTTGGGGCCCATAGGTGATTCTATAATACAGCTAATGACGTGTGGTCAATATCAAGACCACGTGGTTCATTTATACTGTAGGATATAACCTGAGCTCCCATGGTAATGCATAGAGAGAAACCTATTTTTTTAAGTTATTCATCTTCCCTGCCCTCCCCCAAAGTAAGGCTAACATCAAGCATAGTGAACTATCTCAGCAACTCATTTGCTTGTCATAGTATAATTCCCAATTCTGAAGCTTAGCATCCAAAATATGGGTACTAGCATGAATTTCCCTAATCTTAATTACCAGCTTAGATCCTGTAGCGCTGCCACCAATCAGGACTTAGAGCAGAATGCCTGATAAACTCTGGTCTCCCCCAAAACCTTCCCTGGGGACCCCCAAGACCCAAATTCCTTGAGTCTCACAACAAAGGGGAATAAACCATTTCTCTTCCCCCTCCTCCCCTCCAGGTGTTCCCTCCCTGGGCTCCTGGAGAGATATACAGATTCAAGCTCTGTGAATCTAAACAATGGGATTCCCCCTTCTCCTTTCTTCCTCTCAGATCTTTCCCGCCCTGGGTACACTAGGAGATCACCGTGATTCAAACTCCTTGAATCACAGCACAGAGAAATCAGGTGGGTTTCCCCCCTTTCTCTCCCCCTCCCTTCTCCTTCCCCGTTAAGTACAGACTCAATTCCCTTGAGCCTCAACAAGGGGAAAAATCAGTCAGGTCTTAAAAGCAAAACTTTTAATAAAAGAAAAAAGAATAAAGAAAATCACTGTAAATTTAAGATGGAATATTATAGGGTCTGTCAGCTTATAGACACTAGAAAGAAGCCTCCTCCCAGCAAAATACAATTTAAAATACTTCCAGCAAACTACACATTTGCAAATACAGAAACAATCAAAAGACTATAACCACCTTTCTTACTAAATTACTCACTATAAAAGACTGTAGCAGGGAGATTGGCAAGAAAACCAGTTGCCCGTCTAGTCCCTTCCAGGACCCAGAGAGAACAAAACAAAACCCAAAAAACACAAACAAAGGCTTCCCTCCACCGAGATTTGAAAGTATCTTGTCCCTGAGTGGTCCCCTGGTCAGGTGTTTGGTTCCCGGTTTGTTAACCCTTTACAGGTAAAAGAGACATTAACCCTTAACTATCTGTTTATGACAGCTTAGTAATAGAAATTGCCCATTGTTATTTTCTGAACTAGCTTATTGAGATGCTAGCCAAAAGCTGCCTTCAAACACATTTGTGTACTGTTGATATCCTTGACCCACTACAAGTCAGGATACAGAACAGAAATAGAATTAGCACAGCAGACATACTATTCATGAATTAAAGGGCAAATGTCCATTCTCAGTCTCCTGGTCCTCTTTGTAGCATCCAATATAACTGATCACTAGCTACCTTGAGAGGTGTTGCAGTGCTCCAAGAAAACACTCTGAAATGGTTTGAAGCCTTTTTGGAGGGTCCATCCCAGCAGTGATAGGAAACTGCTCCTCTGCCACCAAGCCCTATCCTGAGGAATACCACAAGGATTAGCCCTTCCCCCACTACAAATAGTTACTGCAGCCACTAGGAGGAAGGGGAAAGCTTCATGGGCTCAAATGTTAACCATATGTCAAGGACAAGCAAGCTGTGTCTGTTCATAACCTTCAACAGTACCAGTCACCGAGTTATCCCAGTGTCAACCCAAATCAGCACCTGAAGCAGAAGGAGTGGCAAGTTAAATCCTAGCAAAAACAGAGGTAATTTTTGTGGGGAAAAGGTAACGTGAGAGAGCTTGTGGCCATGGTACAGTCCCCTCTGATCAAGGATTTATGCTGAGACGTCTTCAGGCGGGTCTGTCGCTTAGGTGTTCTTCTGGGCTGCTTACTGATGCAGAGTTCTCATTCAGCAGCATCCATGAGAAACACCTCCTACTATCACTGAATAGCTAGGAGACGGTATCTCCTTTTTGCTAGTGGTGGCCTAGCAAAGTTCATACAATGCTACCTTCATCTCCCATTCAGATTATGCCCATGAAGTTCACTTTGAACTGAAAGTAGCAACCCTGAGAATATTCCAACTAGTTGAGACTGCAGCAGCACATCTCATCAGAATCACAGGTTACTGAGAGCACATTGCCTCTGCAGTCTACCTCCACTGGCTCCCTACAGAACAGTTATTAAGTTTTGGTGATCATTTTTAAAGCACTAAACAGTCTCAATCCAGTATACCTAAAAAATCCACTTCATCTTGAGCCCTGTCAACAGCTCTGCTTGTCAGACGCAAGAATTGTCTTCCTCAAGGGTGAAACTATCTCCCTCAAGTACTAAGAACTACTACAAACCTCAGTATGTGCCAGTCCAAAACCAATGCCCAATTCTTCAACCTTGCCTTCCCTTAAAACAGCACAAAGCACATTTTACCTTACTAACTTAAAACTAACGCATGTGCTTTTTCCACCTACTTGACTGATATTAAGTAAGTGCCTTGTTTAATCTCTGGAAGAATTTCAGATAACACAGTGATAGATGCAGAATAAAAACCTGAATAAAATAGCATTATATTTCTCATGCAGATGTGTTTTTCTCCTTGGCTGTGATTTTTACCTTCATAGGAATTGATGTTATCTGTGTGCAAACTTCATCTGTATTTTACTTAATGAGGTCACTGGTTTTCCATAATGTTCACTACAGTAAATAGATCAAAACCCACTTATTGTTAATGTTTTTAAATTACTTTTATACCTTTAATCTAAGTAACTACACTTACTGTCCTTTAGTGCCTTCAAGTAACTGTTAAATCTTTAAGATATTTTTCTGCAACTTACCGAAAGAATTTTGGTGGTGCTAATGTAAAAGATTGAGTTCAAGCTAGGTTTTCAAACACTTCGCATTTCGACGCAAGCCATTTGTGGATGTCTTTTCCTGTCTTGCTAAAATAAAAGGTCATGATAGTTCAAGAGCTTTCATGGGTCCAACATTCATTGTATCAACTAACAAAAGCACATGCATAAGAAATGTTAAGATATGAATAACCTGTATTACCAAGGGACCCCATGGATATCTACCATAGACTAATGGCCTCACCGTCTTCAGAAAGTTGACATCTAACTCAATGTAAAAAGTTCTGACTCTTCTAACCCATTATCTCTCTCTATAATCGTTTTTTGTGTGTGTCTGTGTGCATCACCAAGACTCCCTTGTATTTCAATGCAAAAATATGACTCTTCACTGTTCTGATTGCTGAGAAATGGAATTGTGAAATCAGCTTTTCACAGGGCAGGAGGTGAAAGGGAAGTTTCATATCATGATTCCAGAAAGCCTGGTGTTTTGCTGGGTACCAGCTATTTTCCATAACAAACTAAATAGTTCATGTATTCTGTTCAAATCTACTTTACAGATCTGTTTTGTAAATATAAGATATTTACCAGTTACCACAATATTTAAAATAGTGACTAGAGGTTGCTGTCAGTATTTATTTCTCACTTGTTGGGAAGAGAAGCCAAACAATTTGCTCAAGGTCACACAGGAAGTCTTTGACAAAGTTAGGAATAGGCACCATATCTTCTGATTATAAGCCCTTACTTTAATCACTAGACCATGTTTCCTCTCATAATAAGAAAACCAGCGTGTGTAGTATCTTAGAGCAAATGCTGTTAAGTTTTATTCAGAATATCTTCTTTTCCATTACTGTTTTGATTACATGCACAACTGTGCCAGCCACTCTGAGCCTAGTTCTCAATGAATGCCAAACTAAAGTAGAATATATTGTTCCACATTCTCACTGCTTAAACACACACATGCTCCAAGAGCATACAATATTTATATATCAGCACACATCACAAAAGCCATATAGCTTAGCAGTAATATTTTCTTCCTTTTTCCTGGGAATTAGAACGGTCTCAAGTTTGTCTGCCTCTGATCATGCTCTGTATAATTAGGCTTGCATACAGTCATTTATCTACCTTGTTTGTTCATAGAATTTGGGTTACATATGAGCACAACAGGTGGGCACCCACTTTTAAGCATGCAATTGGCTGTATGCAAATCCAAAGCATGGCTGAACATTTGGTTTTAACTGCTAGATTTTTAGCCCTCATCCTACACTTGTGTGCACATACTTATACCTGCATTTGTGTGCTAATAATTTTATGCGCCCTTACACCTGTGTGCACTCAGTTGTTAGCAAGTGGTCATGAGATGGACATCATCTTGGTCAACACACCAAGGCCTGAATCAGGGACTTCCAGGCTAAAAACACAAGCTGTTACAGCTTGAAGTCAACGTTCTCCATCTATGGCTGTAAAAACTCATGTCCTTTGCAGAGTAGCACAGAAGAGGATCTGTAACACCAGTGGGGAGCATACGCATGTGCACTCAAATATATGGGTTAGCCTACTTAAATAGCCCTGTGCAAGTCTGGGAACTTTTTAGAATAAATTTGTCCCTGCAAAGTCCAGTGTAGATGTGTGTCTTTGTAATCTTGAGTGGCCAAGAGAAGCCAGATTAAGGCCTGGCTAAAAGTTTACCCCAAATGTGTGAATGTTAGAGGTGAATGAACAGTGAAAACTTCTGTTCTGTTACTGATCACTTAGTCCCTGCTCCTGCTCCCACTCCCGTTAAGATAGGTGGCAAAACTCCCCTTGCCTTCACTGGTGAAGAACCAGGTCCTAAATTAGACAACTCTTAAAACCTGAATCTAGTGTCATCCTCCTGATTTTTCTAATGGGCTATATAGAGTGCAGGGCTCTCCTTGGGCAGCTTCAGGGCAGTGGATATTGACAGAGGCAATCCCTTCCTACAGCCAATACCCAGGAACACAGGGGTAAAATGATCTCCAGTCCTGCTTTTTCAAGCCTTCAGCTAGATCAGTGTAAATGTGTTGTTGACACCTCTGCCAAGATCATTTGAAAATGAATAAACTCTAATAAAATCTGTGGAGATACCAATTCAGGTTGTGATTTGTTTGGTATTACAATCTTAGGAAGGATAGGGAGGCCTAGTCTGTGTTTGAATGGGAGACCTCCAAAAAATATTCTGATGGTGGCTTTTTCTATCCAAAGAAAATAGCCCTACGGAAAACTTCAACAATGCCTCAGTCCCATTTTCAAAACTGACTCTTTAGTACTTGAGAGCCTCAATTACATTGAAAGTTAATGGGGCTAAGTGGTGAAGTCACTTTTTTGCAAATATGACTGAAGTGTTTTTCAAAATATTCTCCCAACTCTAATGACTTTGAGGGTGTGTTACAAAGATCATCCCGCCCCCCCCCCACCCACCAGCATTTGAAAGGGGAGGAATTGTAAGAATGGGGAATTTTGTTTGAGGAGGGAAAAGACTGGAGTTTCAGTTGCCTGGCTTAGTGAGATGGTGAGTTATCTTAAACGTTACTGCTGCACTGGGGATGTATTTTATAGTAAGGCCAGGGTGCCTAGAGTATCTGGATAAAATAGCCCCTTTTTCACAATTGCAGTAAACCTAAATAAAATAAAGGTAGGGTGTTTAAAACTTCTATAGAAACCAGAATGTTGATAATTCCAAAGGAGCCATGTTACTCCTAAAAATGTGACGTGACTGCGGGGTTGGATATTTCATTTGTGTATTGAAGCTCTTAGAATTATCTCTGGTTTTGGGAAGGATTTATGCTGTGTTCATTTCAAAAGTATCAAAACATGTTTTTGGATTAAATGTAAATAGGAAACTGTGAAATCAGTGTTACAGGTTATTGCAATCACAATAGTCAGAGCTCTGTACTTATCCAGGGTGTTTGTAAGAGGAGACATGTGCAAAACCACCGTGTGTCCACAGCTTCTGTCCCAGACTGACCTTGGCATATTTGCTCAGCTGTCTGAAGAGCATTCCTGGCATGAGGTTAACTGCAGATCCTGTTATTCAACACAGCTTTTGAACTGTGCTATATTAACAGCATGAGCGGTTTATCATTTAATAATTATGCAGTGTGAAAAAGTATATCGTGAAATTGTTGGTTCTTTTTGGAAAAGATCTCATCTGGCCACCCTAAGCAAGAAAAATCACAAGGCCAGTCAGAGAAGAGGTACAATCTAGTACTAGTGCTCTCTACTTTTAGTGTTCCTCTTTTGTGAGCAGTTGAAGAGGGGGAGGGGTGGGCAATGTGTAGCAAAAAACTAGTTAAATGTGGACAGCAATATTGGCTGAGAGTAAAAATACTATTTTAAAAAATACCAGGGAGTAATTTTTAAAAATGGAGGCACAAGTATAAATCCTTTTGTATAGAGCCAGTGGGTAACTCCGTATAACTTTTGTCTCGTGTGATACTGGACAAAGGTGTTCTTTTTCTCCACTCCTCTCTGCCTTCTCCAAAGTGCTCTTAGCTCAAGAAATTGGACCAAAAAGTATAAGATAAGAGAATAATGGTAGTGACTGAAGAAGATGCAGTGGGGCTACTGACTATGTCTAGTCATCTTAGTTCTCTCTGTATTAATGTTGGACCCACAAAACTGTAGAAATATGCCAGGCCAGAAAATAAATTGAGAAAACCAAGATCTTGCACATTTCTATCACTAAAAATATAAAACAACAGTATTTTAAATCAAAATACATTGATAAATACAGGAGTATATTTTTCAATAATCTACAGTTAAAAAAAACAAATAGCCACCAAACAAAAAACCTTCAGCTGAGGAAAATTATATATTCATTGGACAGGTCATAATTGGTCCTCAAAATAAACTCCCTTACTAAATCGTATGTGTGTGTGAGAGAGAGAGAGGGAGAGAGAGAGAATAATACTTATTTAATTTTTTTAGCAGAGAAAACATTTTGAACAATGTAAAACCCAAGAGCTGAAATTAAATAGCTTCTGACTTTTCTGTAATGAGAATAATAGAAGAAAATGTTCTTCATCCAACCTCTAATGCTATCATGGTTTGACTTCCCTGAATGTTTTTCGAGAACTGTGATGGTGACAATGGTGGTATTCACCAAGGAATGGAAATTCTGCAGAGCACAGAAATAGAAATTTTTCAAAATACAGTGATCCTAAGATACAGACACCAAAGTACTCAAACATCAACTGCCTGAACTGTATTCTTTGAAAGCTATTTAGGGCACCCTTAAAGCAATTGAAATATATAGTCACGATAAACCCTATGGCATCTAAGTAGCTAAAATTGAATCATCTGTGTATTCTTAAGAATCCACGATGGTTACTGAGTGTTCAGATTGTGTGGGAATAATGAAAAACAATAGATATTTGAAAGTAATGTGTGTTTAATTATAGTAATATTTTATTTTATATACAACCTTTCATTCAAAAGTGCTTTACAACTATGTTCATGCAACACTATTGAAATGAAGCCATTTCTGAAGCCAGAGGGGGCAGCCCACTGGCATATAGCTCACTGCACAACACTGAAGATAAGGGAAATTCTTGTTTGAATAGATGCAACTGCGTATTCCATATAGGTGTGTGCATGCCCAGCGCACCAAAGCTGGAGAACTTTGCCTAGCAGTACCCGTAGGGGCAGCACTCACACCCTATGGTCCAAGCCCCTCCCTGGCTATATAAAGGTGTCACCGCTCAAGTCCTTCTCACTGCCCCAGGCTAGAGTCTAAGCTTGATGTGGTGTTTCCACCTCAGATTTATAGTCTGTTTTCTGGGCGATTTTTTTTTCCCTCTAAGTAAGTTAGTTTAGTAGTACCTTAGGTTTAGTTTACTGTTAGAGTAGTTGGCTGCCTGTGTGATGCTTCCCCTGGCTTCAAGCACTGTCCATCATGTGTGGTGGTGGTGGGAACCATCCCCAATAGTGATCTCCACATGAGGTGCTTGTTGTGCCTTGGTGAGGGTCACATTAAGGAATGGTGCTCCATCTGTAAATTGTTGAAAAAGATTTGGGGGCTTGAGAGAGACTTACAGATGAAGCAGCACCTTCCAAGGAGGCCATGAGGACCACTTCATCACTGAGGCCCTCATCTGATCAGTAGTCACCTTCAAAACCTGCAAGTGATGGCACTCCATGTTCGGACCCTGCTGCCTCTTCCAAGAGAGAGAGGAGTCATTCTCCCTCCTCTGGTGTGGCGAGGAAGAGGTCCCATAAGGCTAGTCGGGACCACTCTAGGGCCTGGAAAGACACTTCCTCATCTTCTAAGAATACAGTTCTGCCTAGCACTGTATTCCTTCCAGCACACAGGACGAAGCAGGTCCATCTAACTCCCCGGTACTTTGCCGAGATCAGCAAGCGCTCATATGTTGACTCCAGTTCCAGATGTGGGGCATCCATTGAGTCCAGTGCTGACTGGCTCCATGGCGGTAACCTACTAGGTGACAACAGACCGCAGTCCCTGTCTGTCCACTAGTTCAGGAGTTTTCCAGTGCTGTAGTTTCTACTGCTTCATCCTTCGTTGCCCCCGGTCACCTTGTGCAGCAGAGCTTGCAGATTTATCACTACCCATGTCTCAGGCTGTGGAATTGAGGTCGAAGCTGTGCCTGGCACTGAAGGCTCCCTCAATGTAGGAATGCCCCTTGGCATTGTCATTGGCCTGGCAGCAGATCCCGTTGTTGAGCTCAGTACCAGAGTAAGATCACTGATCCTGTTGGTGATTTGTTTTCCTGAATCACCACAGTGACAAGTGACTGCTGAGCCTGTTCCATGTGGGTCTCAAGGGTTATCTCGACCAGATCCTGCGATTCAAGGACAGGATCCATAATTGTCTTCTTCCAACTGACCTGCTTGTCCACTTCTTTGTCCTCTTCCAGCTGACTCTACCATGCCAGCCTCCTCCTCTCCCTCAATTCCCAAGGACTTTAAGACATATCAGGGCCACCTTAGGCATATGGCCGCTACTTTAGGTACCCAGGCTGAATTTTTGCAGGAGAATATGCGTAAACTGCTGGATAGTTTCCAACTCTCAGCTTGACGGAGAGTTGCCCTCTAATAAATGAGTCTTTCACAGAGCCTGCAGATGCCCTCTTGGATAGTTCCACCTCATAGTATCCCATGTCAAAGCATCTGGAGAAGTGATTTGTTCCTGAGGGTATTGTAGTTCGGGTTCCTGGACTGCTGTTTTTCACCTGAGCTGAGAATCAACCCTTCTGTATGCCTTTCCTGCAATTCCAATCATCCCACAGGTCACTCTCAAGCTGAAATTGGATCATGTCAGGTCCATTCTCGTGGCTCCAGTGTGGCGAGAAAATGTTGGTTCTCCAACATCCTCGCATTATCAGTTCAGCCTTCCATATCTTTTCCTGTTCACTCTAACCTCCTTACTGAGCATTAGAGTCAGATTTCACATCCAGCACTCGGCTCCCTGTATCTCACAACAGTAATGCTGCATGATTAGATGAGGAAGACTGATGATGTTCAGAGGTGATCTGGCAAATCTTGTTTAATAATCCACTCTGGTTGGCAGCTTTCTATTTGGCCAAATGGAAGTGGTTCTTTATGTGGTTGTTGGCCTGAGGAGTTCAAGATGTCTTGGATACAAGCCATCTTTTGTTGGAGTACATGTTAGGCCTTCAGTCTTCTGGCCTGAGAACACATTGAGAATGCACCTGGCAGCGAAGTCAGTGTTTCCTCCACCCAAGTGTATCTTCTCTGGAATACAATTGGAAGAAGAGTTGCATTGTTCATGCTGGGACTTCCAGTCCAAGGCAGATTTCTGAAGTTGGGCCACATGCACCTGCACATGTGCATTTGTGTGTTAACAGATGTTTAACTACCTATGACCATGTATAGACAGTGAGAGTGAAATCCTAGTCCCATTGAAGTCAATAGCAGAACTCCCGTTGACTCTAATCAGGCCGGATTTCACTCCCAATTTGTGCTTGCACGTTAGACACACACAAATGTGCATGCAAACTCTGACCTGTGGGTTTAAAGCCTGAAGGTTAGCGATTAAAGCTACCCTCCAGTACATCTTCTGTACTTTTTTCTCTTGTTTTTAATTAATTTCTTATTCCAGATCAAGCAAATCCCAGTAATGAAGAGAAGGATTTAATTTAGACTTGGGTAGAAATAGTGTGGGCTGCAAATGAAAAAGTATTTTTATCGGAAAATGGTCCTGTTGAAAAATAGAAAAAAGCTGCAAAAATATTGACTTAAAAAAAAATTCCAGGGAATTTAGCTTTCCCTAGAATGAAGGATCTCCTATCCCATTCAGCATTCTCTAGTAGGTCTCACCATTACTGCAGCTTTCAAAAGGTCCTCTTCTTCCCTCCAGGGAATCTTCTTGTGTGTCTCCCTCCTCCACAATGAATCTTTGACCTGATAGGAACTTTCCCTCCTTCTCCCTGTATTACATCAAAATAGGTATAATCCAGGGGCAATTCAAAAAATGCATCTGCTATCCACTTTTACATTCAGCTGAAGAAGTCATTCCCATATGGGATGTTACTTGACAACCTGAACATGGAGAACTCCTTGGTCTTTCCCAAGATCCCAGCTGACTGGAGTCAGATTCCAGAACTGGAAAGGGATAGTAAAAGAATGCAGTATTGCCAACCCCAAATACTGAAAAATCATGTCAGGATAAAAATAAATCAAGAGCTTTTAAAAAAAATGATGAGGGTTTTCTGATTTTGGGTCTTTAGCTGCAACAGAGCTTTAAGAAAAACACAAAATTTTGTGAGTCTTGTGATTCAAATATTGAGATGTAGTGACACTGAGAACACCAATGTTCTACAAAGCTTCAGAGTACTGCAGCTCTCTGGGACTGGGCTTTCAGAAAATGAGATGGCATACTATAGTTAGGAAATGTCCTGCTGAATGAATAACAAGTTATGGGTCTTCTGTTGCAAATTGTACTCTTGTGAGTAATTCTATTAGATTCATTGAGCTACTCCAGTGACTAAGGGCTGCAGAATTACACCATACATTTGAATGATTTTAATTAGTGACTTTTGGTGCAAATTGACATCTATATAAACTTTAAATGTACAAAATGCAAATTTTTAGAGAAATATTTCAAATGTTCCAATTATAAATCATTTACTATGGTGAACCCCATTGCAGTAGAAATATCTTAAAGAACAAAATGAGGAACATTTTCTAATGAAGGATTCCATATAAATATCTTTCCATTTATCTTAGTCCTGGTTGCGTGCCTGAGCAGAATGTCAAATGGCCAAATTGATGCAGAAAAGCTACATTATAAAAATTTTAATATTTCTGAGGACTCCAGTGTAGGCAAATGATCTTTTCATCAACGAAAGTGGCCAAAGTCCTTGTAACTCTTCTTTGTTATATATTTTATGTGGCATTTAACTCTTTTGCATCATTATATTGTATTTTACATTCCTCATTCTGCATGATGTTGTATAGAGACTGCAGAAAGTCTATATATCTTCAGACACTGACCTTAGGTGGTGAGATTCAAAGTAATGAACATTCAAACACAATTTGAACTTTAACTTATAAGGATTGTGAGTTAATCAATATCACTTTCCAGAAAAGGTCATGAGATGAGGCAGGTACTTGAATAAAATAAATGCATTTGAGTTAGCTGTATCTCATATCTCATAATAGTCACACACTCTTGCACTTCCAGGGATTTTGTTAACATTTTTTCTAATAATCATAAATGTTAAGTTTTAAAAATTTGGTCCTCTATATGCCATTGTATTAGAATTTCTGTATAACAGTGTGATGCTAGATCATTTAAATATTGTAGTTTCAGTTCCCTGCATATGATCATCTGAAGGTTAAGTGCAGCTAGAATTAAAGTAACACACCATAGTGATAAGAAATAGGTCTGACTTAATTTTTGTGTGTGTATTAAAAAGAATTCCACACATTTTATGATGCACATTGATTGTGCAGTGGGAGTGCACCTCACCCCAGTGTACAGGGTCTGCACAAACTTTTGTATATTTTTATTCACAGATGTGCAGTGGTCTAGGGTAGCGCACGCTAAAGCACGAGTATTTTGGCTCACCAGAAAAATCTGTGTTTTGTCGGCCTTACTTTAAACCAGGGAGAAGAATCTGAGCAAGGAAAATGTGGAGACCAGTAGCTTCACAGCTAGCAGCAGAGGGTGATCTCTGACCAAGCTCCTTAAAGGTTCATTTGACCAGACACACAGACTTTTTGTTTGGACCTCTAAATTTGGGCTAATCGGTACCTGGGCTCTGAGGTAAGGGCTTTTAAACTGTTGTCTAAGTGCTCCTTTCAGGGGGCTTTATTAAAGGGAGACTTACTTATGTTTTGGCTTCTGTTTGTGCTGATCTAAGTAAACATACTTGCTAACACCAGTTTTGGTAAAACAAAAATGCACCCTCTGGACCACCCCTGGCCAACCAGGGGTGCACAAGAGTGCCCTGTCCTGTCACGGTGGCCAGGTTGTGAATGGCACTTACTCCCATTATTGACAATTGACCTTGCTGACTTTAGTGGGACTGTTCAAGGTGAGTCACTACTTGTAAATGTGAGCAAGGGGTTGCAATCTGGCTCTACATGTTTGCTAGTTAATAGCTCTGAATGCTAAGTATGCTTGTTAATTTTAAATATAAAGGGAAATTAAGTGATAACTTAATAAGTGTCGATAATATGTTTGCCATTTTTCAAGTTAGTAGTAATGGTGTGGGCAAAGAGGAGACATGCATATTAAAAGTCAGATAAAAGGAAATAATCTTCAAAACACTGTGTAAAGTCTATCATTCTGGAGAGACTATGATTAAATTCAGGACAATATATCTATCACTTAGTTTACTGTTCTGTAAGCCTTCTGCACTTGGTAAGTATTTTAGAGTTTAAAAACAAAGACATTTCAGAAAATCGTTTTGGAGACTGTCAGCACATTTCATCTATTTAATAGAATAATTCAGAAACATGCATTATCAAAAAGTGTTTACACTGATTTTTACGCTTTAATATAATGTCCCTGATGTGCCTTAGCATGTTTCTTTTTTCATTATTGCAGGCTTGAAATACACTAAGTAATTTAATTCTTTCAAGCTGCATTGTTTAGATAGGATGACTACATCAGATATTTTCTTGCCTTTAACAGCCAGTGGGATTGCCGTTGCCGAAGAGAGCAGCTGAGCTGCCTGTTAAACAGTATTCTTACAGCGTCTAGCTACCAAAATGGAAAAAGGGTGTGTGTGTTTGTGCACGCGTATTCCTGATCTTTCAACCTAATACTGGATCTGCTTTCGTCTTTGAGCATGAATGCACAGGAACAAAATGAAATGTTTAACAAAAAGGTATTTTTTCTTTCTAAAGAAATTCATTCATCCATTCTTTTTTTCCTTCTTTCTCTTTCTGAATATATCTTGTTTTTGTATCACTGAGAAGGGAAGGGAGCGTGCAGGCAAACAGATCCTATTCTTCTGATATTAACAATTAATAAAAAAATTCATTCTAGTGCATTCTTTGCTCTTTTACTTTTGCATTTTCTTATTTTGAAAACCTGTGAAAACAGATCCTTTAGAAAAATAGTGAACACAACACGTGAGAATATTCAAGAACTGTAGTTAATTCTGATTTCTTGTTTAAAGAGACATTTAGCTCAAAATAGAGGGGAACCTGGTAGTAGTTGTTTACCTTTCAATGAATATTTCTATTGGGAGCAGAGAAATTTTACATCTACCTTTGTTTTCCCTCAGCAATAAAGCAAAAAATATTTAAAGTTTGTGTTTTGTGGGTTTTTTTAAGGATATCACAAAAAGCACCAAAGTGAATGAGGCGCTCAACTGCAATAAGCTCTTTCCTGCTTTTAATGCTCCTTTTCCTCATACAATAAGTATTCGTCATTCAAAGTATGGTAGAGGCTGAACATGGAGTGAAACAGTAGAACAATCTAACACTAACGCTGCTTGAGAGGCTCTGTCAGGCATAGTCTCTGGTAGGGGGGAATTAGCATGTTCGGTGATTTTGTTTCAACGTATTTCTAGTACGCTGAAATATTGCAGCTCCAGTTGTCAGGCAGCTTTGCACATCTGTCCCCTCGCTTCATGTTCAAGCATCAAACAGGTCGCATAGAGAAGGCAAATACTTGTACCTGAAGTCACTTGATAAGTGAATCTTGTAGCCCACACTTCCAATACAGCTCTCTGGCTAAAGGATAAAGAGTGGTTGATGAATTATCTGTGTGGCAGGATAGGTGGGATGTTCATATGTCATTCATTTGGAAAATCTTAGCCATGTTGAGACAGCAGGACAGGTTGTTTGTACATTTTTGCACTTGAATTTGGATTCCAAATAAATCGATATTTGTAATTGCTGTTTATGAATGGGAAATAGGGCAAGTGACTAGAACGGAAAGATCCCGTGTTCCAATGCAGTTGGCATCATTTTTGCTATCATTTGTTAGGGTATGGTCAATAGAAACCACTTGGCCTCATTACATTAAGAGACAGATTGTGCCTTGATTGGGAGGAGGAGGGGATGGAGGCATAAAAAGCAACTTCCTGTTTCGGAGCTCGCTGCACAGAACAGGAGCACTTAGGCCCTATTGGGCGTGTCTACACAGCCCATCGAAATGAATCTCCTGGGCTCAATTGACAGATGTGGGCTAGCAGGGCTAACGATCTTTAAAAAGAAAATAGCTGTGCAGACGGCTCTTTGAAGTTACAGTTCTGCCTCTGAAGTCTAAGGAGGGGGGTGGGCTTCAGAGCCCAAGCCACAACATCAAAGAGTTGTCTACACAGCTATATTTTGAGTACTAGCACAAGCCCTGTTACCTCAAGTCTGTTGAGCCAGGCTGGGAGTCTCACTTGTGCATATAGATGGATCTCTATGTGCCAGCTGCCTGACATGGGACAGAGTCATGGCTTCATCCCCACGGCCTCAGCAGAGGAGTTAGCCAGATGCAGGGAGAGTTGAGCATGCTGTACCCTTTGCAAGGCTGATGGGTTGCCCAGGAAGCTGCAGGAGAAATTGTCCCAGCTGTGTGGGACAAAAGACATGAGGCAAGGGATGTGGTTTAATTAGGCTGCAACTTTAACTGAATTAATCTGGGAGTTCAATGTCAATAACTTGCACAGAGCAGGCCATCATGTTGTCTTTATGGGTGATGGAGGACTACCAGCCCTCTGCATCTAGGTTCCAGCCCATTGCAGGGCCACCTCCAGCCCCTATAGGAAGGTTAAGGACTAGGAAAGTGGGTTATCTCCTCACTGTACTAGACATTAGGAGCCCCAACCTTGTTGCCCAGCTGCTTTAGGGGATGACTTTCCCCAAGTCCACTTCCAGTCCATCAGGGACCCTCCCCATCCCTGCTGGGTTCCCAGATAGTTAACAATTACCTCCATAACATCAGCCAAAAATCTGTCCCTCCCTGGTCAGAAAGGTGTACCCCATAATTCCCACTTAGGCCTGGTACCAAATGTGATATTTTTGGTGGGTAATAACTGATCCTCCCTATTCTGGGTGATTCACACCTCTTCCGGCTTTGTCAATCTGTGGAGCCCTATTCATGCCCCATTGTATCCTTTGCTGCATCGTCTCAGACTGTTCACAATCAGCCTGGGGAAAAGGTCCTGGATCTGCCCTAAATCTCTCTGTGCCCTGATGATTAGGCCAACCCCCTTACAAAATCCCAAATAATAGTCATTTCAGATGGCTGCTTCCTGGCATGCTCCCCTTACCATGCCAACTCAGAATTGCCTCGCTCCTGAGGCCCAGTTGTGAACCTCCATGGGAGCTAGCTGCCCAGCCCAGCTGTGGGCCCAGTGCATGATAGTGTGCCCACAGACCCGAACACGATGTCAGGTCCTGCTCTCTTGTTCCTGAAAAACAGGAAAATGAGCACATTCACGTGACTGGACTCTCGTTCTCACTTGAAGGCCTCATACATCCTGTATGTATTTGAATACCAGCAACCAATCATCTGTATTCCTCAAGCATGGGGCAATTTCATGATGGACTGTCACCAACCTTTTCCACCTGTGTAATTTAGCTACTAGTCGATTTACCCATATCATGGCATTGTCCACCTGGCAAAGCCTTGCTACTCCCCTGGACCCAACTCTTCTCTAATCTTTTTGTCCTACCTCTTCTATTACAGGCAGCATCTCATGGCTGCTGCATACATATGTTGGGTGTTTCCCACACTCAGATAGGAATCCCTCATTAGGCAGCACTCAACAGTAACTAATAATACCTTATAGCACTTTCATCAAACACTACAAAGGAGGTCAGTATCATTATCCCCTTTTTACAGATGGGAAAACTAAGGCACAAGAGGGGTGAAGTGACTTTCCCACAGTCACCCAGCAGGCCAGTGGCCAAGCTGGGAATAGCACTCGGGTCTCCTGAGTCCTAGTTTAGTGCTGTAATCACTAGGTCACACTGCCAGTTCCCCAATTTCAGCTGGGGTCTTATCTGCAGCAACATTCAGCTGTGCCTGAGTTGCCCCAAATACGAGAGGGGGCTCAGGCTGAAGGTACAGGCCTTATATACCCTCCTCCGATACACAGGGACCAGTGGCTTTACTTGAGCCATGCAAGCCTACCTACTGCTCAGGTGTTCCCTCCCACCCCCACCCTGGCAACTCCTTCTCCCTCTCACCAAAATCTTAAACACTTCACTACTCTCTTCCCCCACCAATACAGGCAAGGCCCTTCCTTGGTTATTGCTGTGGGAGTCGGGGGAGGAGGATGCAGTCTGGGTTGGGTCAGCCAGAGTTCCACCTGGAGATTCCAGCCTAGTCTTCTCTTGCGACACACCCTTTTAACATACCTGAGATCACCACTGCAGTTTGCATTATGGCAAGACTGTTTTAGTTTCAAGCAGAACTCCATAGAGGCAAGTGCATACTCCTTCACACTTGGAGCTGCCAGGAGTAGAACTGTTATTCTAATCTGAGTTGCAAGTATTTTGTCTGGAATTGTTTAGAGGTGGACTTTTTGTGTAATGAGCAAGCCCACAAGTAACAATTCAGTTTGAAAGCCTCAGATAAGGAGGGACACCGCTGTGGCACATTATGTGCCAGGATATTTGAAGGGTACTTTTATACAACATGCTATGCTGTTATGTTTCAAGTTTGTTCTACAAAGAAGGGCTAGGAAAGGAGGCCTGCTTTTGAAGCTATTTCAGGTCAGAGCAGGACAATCTACTCTGAGCCTCAGGATACCCCTTTGAAGATTTTTGATCCTTCTGGTTGATAATTTCTCATCAGCCTAGAGGCAGATGGAGAAGATTTTCAATGTAGTGTTTCTGTTTCAGTCCAGTACTGATCCCTTTCAATCATTCTGCTGGTTGAAGATGAAAGCTCACCATTCCTGCCTTGGATCTGCTACAGATTCTGTACCAGACACAAGGGGAATGGGACAGGCCTGGCATACAGTGTAAAGGAATGAGAGCAGCTCAACAATTTAGGACAATATTGCAGAAGTAATTATGCAGCCAGATGGAACTTGGAAATGCAGTCAGACTGGTAGGCAGAAGTAATACTATTTGTAAGCTGTTTTTCGTTAAAACTCCTGTAATCCAAATGAAAAGTTCTTCAGCAAACACACCTTCCAAGGACCATTTTGATAGCAGTAAATGACTAAATACAGAATACATTGGAGAGCTATTCAACTACTGGAAAATATTTTAAATATTAAAAACAAACAGTTTCAAGGAATCAACTCCTAGTTGATCACTTAAAGGCGTTAGCATTTGCTTTGTTCATATGTACGGCAGTGCAGTGCAGCGTATAATGGTAGTGTCCTATGGCCCCACAACTCTGTAAACTGCAGTATTGCCTGAGCATTCATAGTGGTGAATATTAAAATGTGTACAAAATGTACTGTGAATTTTATGATCCTTAGTTTTCTTCTTAAATGAATCAATGTTAATCATCAGTAACTCCACTGGAGTTGGTACACAGGTGTGAGATGTAAGTAGGACTGGGGTCAGGCTCCATGTCTCAGCTTGACGGAATGCATGAAGCAGAGGTTCATCCTATACTATCAGAAATATTGTAATAGTCAGGAAAATAGTGCTTTTTAAATATGTAAGACAATAAGCAGGGTGGGAGGTGATGCAGAGATTTAACACAGTAGCCTACATTTTGGTGGAATGAGGTGTAAATTTCGTTTAGGTTACAAGTGAAATAAGTGCATCATCTCAGTCTAGAATCTAGGTATTGGAAAACCCTTTACTGATTTTTGATGTTCTCCTGTTCTGTGCCGTATAAATGGAGCTAAGCTTTGGAGACATTGTTTTACCAAGTTGTAAACAGCTTGTCGCACCAAAATTTGAACCTGCAGTACCCCTGATGGGGCAAATTCTCTGCTCAGTTACACTGGTGCACCCTTTTTGTCTTCCTTGGAGTTATGCTGGTGTAACTGATCAGGGAATTTGGCTTGAGGAGTCGTCTTTTTGTTTGCACAGAAAATGAAAGTATATTCAATTATATCAGACATAATGAAATACAGTACTAGTATAACTACATTAATAATAAACACTGCAGCACAGAAGAAATATTACCTAGCTCGATCATGCAGTGACAGATGGCAAAGTGATATATTTGTTAATGCATATTATGAAATAGCAGTCTGTTTGTTTGTCCTAATCTATATACCTCATGGGAATAACTGTAAAATACAATTTAGAATTCCATTTTTACTTATGATTTAAAAACCAAAACCCATGATATTTAAAAAAAACACATTTCAGTTATGTGCTGTTAAAGATGATGATGATGATGATAGCAGTAGATACAATTTGTTGAGCAAGTGGAGACAGGGCTGAATAAATTGAAATGACGTTTGTGTACTCATTACTTCAATTTACTGCAAGGAAAGAGGAAATATACTTTGAAAAAAGGATAAAACTATGCAATAGCTGGATAAATTGCACACTGAAAACACATGATGTATGGGAAAGGCTTAATTAATACTGTAGAAGTTAAGAGCTAAACACTTATTAAAAAAAGACATGTAAGTAAATGATTGTTTGAACTATAAATTCATTGGTAAGCCTTGCATTAATGACTTCAAAATATGTTATTACTTTTCCAGAGCCATCATAGCAATAATTTTAGCATCTCAAACATTGGAAATATTAATGAATTTAGCTTCACAACACTATTGTGGTGTTATACTCCATTTACTGATGGGTGAACAATACACTGAGTTTGTGACTTCCCAAGATCACGTACACCAAGTCAGTGATAAAACCAAATAGAACTGGAAGCCCAGTCATCCAATCAGTTAAAGTCAGTGAAAGTTAATTTGCATGCAATTGATCAGACCCAGGGAGACACCTGATCTCTAGTCCCTTTGTTCTAAACACTAAACTACTGGGGAAAGAGGGAAAAACTGGAGGAAAAAGGGGACAGAGAGGTGATTTAGATAAAAGTAGGGAAAAAATAGTGATAAGATAAACTGTAAAATCTTAAATCCTTAGGGGGAAAGACATCCCAAGAAAGGAAAAAGGAAAAATAGAGGTGAATGAAGAAAAAAGAGAATAGAAAACCTGGACTGGTCCAAAGGTGTCTTTCCACAGACTTCAGGGAGCACTAGATCAAGCTCAGAATAAGTTTAAAGAATAACAACCCCCAAAACAAAACCATAAAAACTACTGTTACATAGAATGTCTGGTGCTGCTAAACTTTTTACAACACAACATACATTGCCAGGGAGCATGGTTGCATAGAAAGAAGACTCCAGAGAGACCTGGTTATGGATGATAGATGGACACAGGAGCCTAGTATTCTTACATATAAGGAAGAGAATGATCTGATTTGGTTTTCTGAAGCTTTTGACATGATTAATGCTGGTTTTTAGTGTGTTTATAAATGTTTACATTTATTTAAAAAACAAAAAAAATGTCCAACCATGATGTTCACTTACCCTTTGAAATCATGAACCAATTGATGACACAACAGCAAGGAATGAGTGGGAAAGAAGGACAGTGGTGACATTTCTTTTTGTTGTAGCATGTTTGAACATAGGTCCTGATTCTGCTCTAATGCCTGGGCAGAACCTTATAAATATTACTGAAGCTTGGCCGGATATAACTTTTTATTATTATATGGAGATATTCCTATCTTACAGAACTGGAAGGGACCTTGAAAGCTCATTGAGTCCAGTCCCCTGCCTTCACAGCAGGACCAAGTACCACCACTGACAGATTTTTGTTCCGGATCCCTAAATGGCCCCCTCAAGGATTGAACTCACAAACTCTGGGTTTAGTGGGCCAATGCTCAAACCACTAATTGTTCATCAGTTATGGACTATACGCTTTTTGGGGCAGGTAGCTGGGCCAAGATTTTCGAAAGTAGTAGTAGTAGTTTTGAGTGCTTAGCACTTTCTGAAAACCAAGCTGCATTTAAGATGTCTAAGTTGTGCATACAAAAATATAGGCACTAAAAATCACTCATCTTTGAAAATCTTATCCAAATTTCTTTCTCTGTACTGTAAGTTACCTGACACATTTCTGTGTGCTACAGAATAATAATGTAATTTTAATATGGATGTCAGTTAAGAAATATGGTGGGTTCTGGGCCTAGTCATTTTGAGACTTTGGTGCATAAAACCTGTGTTCTTAAATTCCTTTTGAAAGTGCAGAAAATGACAAGGTATTTCAGAATTTCTGGCAGTAAACTCTGGACCACATACTTGTATTTCTTGATTTTTACATCAATCTACATTCATCTTACTGGTCAAGACAACATTTGTAGGGGTGGGGAACATCAGGAGTGTGCTATTAAATAGTTCATTGTGCACTGGATGCTCTTGTTTGGTTGGCTATGGGTCTGTTTGGGAACATGAACCCTTGTTTGTAGATTTCTATTCCCCCTGGTCTTTCCCTCTTTTAAGTCCAAGAACCACAAGATGGCTACCTATATGCTGGGAAATAGTGGTAGCAATGGTGGTCTTTGTAAAGTCAGGCAGGGCTGAAACTTTGGTTTTAAAAAGTGTCATCTAACCCTAAAATGTTTGAGTCTTGTGTAAAACTACAGCCACTCCTGCGGCTGTCCCAGATGTGCCAGTGTAGATGCAGAGGACAAAGCAAGGCTTCGTCACTCGTGACAGTGAGAACCACC
Organism: Gopherus flavomarginatus; assembly: GCF_025201925.1. NCBI lineage: Eukaryota > Metazoa > Chordata > Testudines > Testudinidae > Gopherus > Gopherus flavomarginatus. The sequence continues at coordinate 24,183,819 of NC_066630.1, read as the reverse complement.
ATGGTGGCCCCATTTTCCCCTCTGTATTTATCTGCTTTAACTGCTAGTTATAGGTTTTTCACTTTGGGAACTGCTGTTGCTCCTTTCTTCCTTGCTGCATTACAGAATAGCAAAGAGGAAGGCCATAATTGCCCATCATTTACTATATAGCTATTCCACCAAGGTGTCTCCTTTGGAGATGTTTTGTACATCTGTACCATCCACAGTAGTTCTTTTCTCACAGTGTGTTATGACTATAAATAGGGGAGAATAAGATTGGCCAATGAATCAAATTGCAGAACACTGGAAAGGTCAAAGTAGTGTACTTTATTATCCTTCCTAGAATGTATGAGGCATTAAAATTCTGACACCTCATTCTCATGAAATAAGCACTAACAAGCATGGGAAATGACTCACAAACAACTAGCTCTCAATACAGCCTTAGAAGTGCAATCTTGTAGTCAGAAGCCATGCCAAGAAAATGCAATCAGGATGGATTGGTGGGATACAAAAGCCATTTGATACAGTACGTGGCTTACCCAGCAGTTTCAGTTATTGTTTAATCTTTGACAGTAATGACACCATTTTGAGTGCAAAGAAAGATAATCGCTTCTCTTATACACAGCAATGACATTTTGCCTATTAAGTAAGGTGGGCTTTTCTCTCACTGTGCTTCCTGTGACAGCTACATGATTCATGAAAGCACTGTCCACTTTGCCTGTTTTGAATAGCCTGCTTTAGGTCATCAGATTTGAAATCAGAGTTTTACCCTTTTGATACATATGATGACATGAATCGGGCAGCTCTAACACATCAGAATTCAAGTGAGATGTAGCTGTTGCCAGTGCTCTGAACTGGAGGTCATGGATTTCACCTCCCTATCCCACTCATACTTCACTTAGGCCATGTCTACACTGGGGATTTGTCCTCATTTGAGCCACTGGCGGGCAGGCAGTAGTGTGGCTGCACAAGTACAGCCCAGCTGAATGCAACTGAGCGACTGACTCTGGTGGAGCCTTAACCTGTTTGAAGCAGGAGTAGAGTCTACAGTACCAGTTGTGACTGCCTTTGTCTGCACTATGGTTTTGCCCTGGTTGAGCTACACTGGTGGCTAGCCACTGTGGCTGAAGTTGGGCAAATTTCTACTGTAGACAAGTCCATAAAACCTGTTTACTCATCTTGCATGCATTTGAAGTGAATTTATCTTGGGGGCTGACCTCCAAGTTTCAAACTCTTGAGTCCAGATAGTTTCAACCAGGCATAGTAAATCAATTGCATGTACATCTAATCAGCTCAGATCTTACTTTATAATTCTCGAAACAACAGTGATGAAAACATCTTTCCTTTTTGGTGCTAAATGTGATCAAAGAAAAGCACTATCATGATTATCGTTGGACAGGAAAGAGATTCTTTGACTTACAAAATGTGCCTTTTTTGTAATCTAAAGAATAGCTTTGCTAAAATAGTAGTTATGAGGAAAGATCATTTGATTTACAGACAAATGAAAATTATTGAAAAAGGTGCTGTTCTCTGCCAAGATGCTGTCTTGCGTACACATTTATTGTTGCACCTGTCAACCAAAGTCTCTGTAGTCTCTTTAGAAAATATTTCTTACTTTTAAAAGAACATGCTCCAAAATGCTAATGTTACTGAGCATTTCTTTTTCTTTTGACCTTTGGTCAACGGCTAAACTGTAGCATTTTCCAACAGCCTTCATTGGGACAATAGCATGGTGCTGGGGGGAAACAGGACACATTCTTTGCTGGGATGAAGGACAAATTCAGACAACCTTTTAGGAGGTGGGAAATATTCCACCTGTCTTCCTTGCTCCCTTCCTGTTGAGATGGTTTCAGGGTACCCTGTGCTCTTGGATGGCTCTTGTGCAGGCTGTTCAAAGGATGGGGATGTAGGCTTCATATTTTTGCCACCTCCTCTGCACAGCCATGCAAGGGTGGGGGACAGAAACTGGCCCTAAAATATAATGCAGCAATGTGCAATTACCTCTCTGGGAAGTGCCAGTTTCTTAGAATGCGCCAAATTGCTGTTTTGTGTCTGCATGCAGTTGCACACCAATAGAGCTCTTATTATTTTCAGGTCAGATTACTGCAACAAGTCAATTATTTTTATCTGTAATCTGGTTTGCTTCCCTTGCTATTTTTCTTTATCTTGAACTTGCTTGGTGAAATGCTCATGGATCAGAAAAGTGAAAGGCATCTCTGTCATCTAGAGGTCAAATAAGTAAAGTTTTTATATCCCAAAACTTTTGAATTTTTAATATTCCACAACTCAGATCCCTTTCTGTTGCTCTCAGTACTTTCAAGCATCCTTTACTGCAAACTTAAGCTATGCAATGGTGGCTCTTGAGTAAAAAGTATGTACGCTGCCCAATACACAGAAACTTACCTGAAGCTAAGTGGCCATGGGATAAGAGAGAATGCTTATGGATCAGTAAATGGTTAAAATTTAGGAAACAAAGGGTGGGAATGGAGAGAGAAACAATGGGGTCCCCCACAAATCTGTCCTGGGATCTGTGCTGCTCAACGTATTCATTAATGACCTGGAAGAGGGAGTGGACAGTGAAGTGGCAAAATTTGCAGCTGATACAAAATTACTCAAGATAGGTTAAGTCCAAAGCTGGCTGTGAAGAGTTACAGGGGGTCTTACAAAACTGGACAATAAAATTAGCATATGAAATTCAACATTGATAAGTGTAAAGTAATGCACATGGGGAAAACAATAATCCCAACTAGAGACATACAGTGATGGGGTCTACATTAGCTATTGTCACTTAAGAAAGAGATCTTGGCGTCATTGTGGACAGTTCTCTGAAAACTAGCATATTGCTCAAGTTCATGTATATTTAGGTAGAATTGAAACTGAAATTCATTCCTTCAAAGCACATCTATTCCCTGTAATTTTATTCTTTTAAAGTACTGTTATCTGAGTTCTTTGACTGGTCTATGCATTTCATACTTTTTTTTCTCTGAAGTTTTAAATTTAATTCTTTGAGTAGTGAGTGCTAAAATGCCTAACCTGTCCTGGCTGAAGTAATTATCCCGATGGTAACTTTTTAAAAAAATATATATTATATCTGGGTTTTTTGTTTCTACTGATGGTGCACATCTGCACATTACCTCGATAATGTGGAGCAATAACAAAATTAATTCCACACATGGATGGAAAAAATTAGAGGGAACATTGGTGTACAATGATGTTGGCCTTAGTACCTCTACTCCTTTTATTTTAACGCTCAATAGTTGCTCAAACACTCTGTTATTAAAGGATGGAAATAAAGTGGAATGGAAAACGTCATGAATATTTACAAGTATGTTTCCTTTTTCTTGCTATCGTTTTTGTGGTTTGCTATCTATGATTCCTTATAGGAAAGAGTAAGGAAATTTTTAAATATGATATTTTTATTCATTGATGTTATCAGCTGATATTGTTTAGATGCTGATTACATGATGAGGTGTTAGTTTGGTCTTTTAAGTTCATTAGGATAGTGTTTCTCAGCCTTTTTGATACCAGGGACCGGCTTGCTGCCTTCCTGAACTGTGTCAGGGAGATATCAGGGACTGGCACTGGTCCACGGACTGGTCATTGAGAAACACTGCATTAGAACATTCATAAACCATGTTAGCTGGGTTTTTAAAGGGGGAAAATAATCTCTGTATCTCTTGTGCAGGACCATGCAACCACTGTGGCAAGTCCTAAAATGAGAGTACTGCTCCACTTAATGGCTTACCGTGGTCTACTTCTTAAGGTCTGGCACAGTCTCTGCCTAACTAGATTATCAGAAGACAATCAGGCTCATGGGAATGCCATTGCCTGGCTCACTATCTGGACTACTGAAAGGAAGTAGGGCCTAATTCTATATTTTGGCCAAACTGTGCTTAGTGCACGAGTGGTTTGGGGAGGTGACTCTCAACTTTGTGTGTATCCATATTCTGTAGTTGCTCAGGGGCCTCAGGCTTGCTCTGGATTATGTTCAGCTGACTGCAGCCACAAGAAGATACTGCGGTGACTGAGCATAGTGAGCTCTGACTACATATCCTTTTCTGGGACAGACTGTTGGCACAGTGTTGTGCAGAGGGCATGGTGCAGAACCATCATAGCCACTTCTCTGTTACCTGGGGGAAGTTCCAGTGCTAGGGGCATTCCCTGTGAGCAGAATTATTTGCTTTTATGACCTCTTTCTTATGCCCTGGGAGTGGTGTTGTGGTGCCTCGGGGCAATGGAAAATTGGGCTCTTGATCTTCCTGACTAGGGCTGTGTCTACACCACAGCTTTTGTTGGTATAACTTATGTTGCTCGAGTGTGAATAAACCACGCCCTTGAATGACATAAGTTACACTGACATAAGCACCAGTGTGGATAGTGCTATGTCAACAGGAAAGCTACTGCCTTTTGCGGAGGTGGGTTTATTATGCTGACAAAAGAGCTCTCTCCCATCAGCATAGACGGTCTTCACCAGACATGCTGCAGTGGTGCAGCTGCAGCCCTGTATATTTAGACAAGCCCTGTGTCTCAGCTGTTGGAAAAAGATTGCTCCTTCTACAAAATAGTTTTATTCAGTTCCCATCGGATGGCCCGGGAAGCTCTTCTTCTCCATAAGAAGGGACCTAATGTTGCTCAAATCTTTTGAGAATCTGAGGCCAATTCTGGGCTCTGATCACTTATGAAAATCTGTCCATAGGTCAACAATGAAGCTAGAAGACCTTACATCTCACTAAAGATCATCATTGGAGAGGTCTGGCCCTCTCCATTTCTACACAAGTTGTTATTTATTATTTTATTTTATTGTCCTGAGCTGGCTGAAAACTTATGAGTTGAATTAAAGCCCCATTGAAATTAATTGATGTGAAATCACCCTTCAAGTTAACATAACTTTAAGCATAAGCCCCCACCTAGTCAAAAGCAGAATATGGACTCTGGACTTCAAAAAAGGAGACTTTGACTCCCTCAAGGAACTGATGGGCAGGATCCCCTGGGAAAATAACATGAGGGGGAAAGGAGTCCAGGACTGCTGGCTGTATTTTAAAGAATCCTTATTGAGGTTGCAGGAACAAACCATCCTGATGTGTAGAAAGAATGGTAAATATGGCAGGCAACCAGCTTGGCTTAACAGTGAAATTCTTGCTGATCTTAAACACAAAACAGTAGCTTACAAGAAGTGGAAGCTTGGAGAAATGACCAGGGAGGAGTATAAAAATATTTCTCAGGCATGCAGGAGTGAAATCAGGAAGGCCAAATCACAACTGGAGTTGCAGCTAGCAAGAGATGTTAAGAGTAACAAGAAGGGTTTCTACAAATATGTTAGCAACAAGAAGGTGGTCAGGGAAAGTGTGAGCTCCTTACTGAATGGGCGAGGCAACCTAATGACAGAGGATATGGAAAAAGCTAATGTACTCAATGCTTTTTTTGACTCTGTCTTCACAAACAAGGTCAGCTCCCAGACTGCTGCACTGGGCAGCACAGTATGGGGAGGAGGTGACCAGCCCTCTGTGGAGAAAGAAGTGGTTCAGGACTATTTAGAAAAGCTGGATGAGCACAAGTCCATGGGCCTGGACACACTGCATCCGAGGGTGCTAAAGGAGTTGGCGAATGTGATTGCAGAGCCATTGGCCATTATCTTTGAAAACTCATGGTGATCGGGGGAGGTCCCAGATGACTGGAAAAAGGCTAATGGTAGTGCCCATCTTTAAAAAAGAGAAGGAGGAGGATCTGGGGAACTACAGGCCAGTCATCATCACCTCAGTCCCTGAAAAAGTCATGGAGTAGGTCCTCAAGGAATCAATTTTGAAGCACTTTGAGGAGAGGAAAGTGATCAGGAACAGTCAGCATGGATTCACCATGGGCAAGTCATGCCTGACTAACCTAATCGCCTTCTAGGAGGAGATAACTGGCTCTGTGGATGAGGGGAAAGCAGTGGACGTGTTATTCCTTAACTTTAGCAAAGCTTTTGATACTATCTCCCACAGTATTCTTGTCAGCAAGTTAAAGTAGTATGGGCTTTGAATGGACTATAAGGTGGATAGAAAGCTGGCTAGATCATTGGGCTCAATGGGTACTGATCAATGACTCCATGTCTAGTTGGCAGCTGGTATCAAGTGGAGTGCCCCAAGGGTCGGTCCTGGGGCCAGTTTTGTTCAATATCTTCATTAATGATCTGGAGGATGGCGTGAACTGCACCATCAGCAAGTTTGCAGATGACACTAAACTGGGAGGAGTGGTAGATATGCTGGAGGGTAGGGATAGGATACAGAGGGCCTTGGCAAAATGGTGGATTGGGCCAAAAGAAATCTGAGGTTCAACAAGGACAAGTGCGGAGTCCTGCACTTAGGATGGAAGAATCCCATGTACTGCTAAAGACTAGGGACCGAGTGGCTAGGCAGCAGTTCAGCAGAAAAGGACCTAGGGGTTACAGTGGATGAGAAGCTAGATATGAGTCAACAGTGTGCCCTCGTTGCCAAGAAGGCTAACAGTATTTTGGGCTATATGAGTAGGGGCATTGCCAGCAGATCAAGGGACGTGATAATTCCACTCTATTCGACATTGGGGAGGCCTCATCTGGAGTACCGTGTCCAGTTTTGGGCCCCACACTACAAGAAGGATGTGAAAAAATGGAAAGAGTTCGGCTGAGGGCAACAAAAATGATTGGGAGGCTGGAACACATTACTTATGAGGAGAGGCTGAAGGAACTGGGATTATTTAGTGTGAAGAAGAGAAGAGTGAGTGGGGATTTGATAGCTGCTTTCAACTACCTGAAAGGGGGTTCCAAAGAGGATGGATCTAGACTGTTCTCAGTGGTACCCAATGACAGAACAAGGAGTAATGGTCTCAAGTTGCAGTGGGGGAGGCTTAGGTTGGATATTAGGAAAAACTCTTTCACTAGGAGAGTGGTGAAGCACTGGAATGGGTTACCTAGGAACGTGGTGGAATCTCCATCCTAGAGGTTTTTAAGGTCAGGCTTGACAAAGCCCTATCTGGGATGATTTAGTTGGGGATTGGTCCTGCTTTGAGCAGGGGGTTGGACTAGATGACCCCCTGAGGTCCCTTCCAATCCTGATATTCTATGATTCTGTGTGTGTGAACCCACTCAGGAGCTGTTGACTGAGTATTGTTTTGGGTAGGGGTGTGGGGAGGTGGAAGAGAGAACACACACAAGCTGAGAACAGCAAAGAACAGAGGAAGAGAGAGAGGCAAGAAAGCCAAGTAGGTGCCAGTATGTATGGTGACCATGCAAAAATCTAGAGAAAGAGCTTTCAGTGTTGGCTGAAGAGGCTTGGGGCTGTAAGCCAAAAACCTGCTCCTTTTATTCTTGGTCTGTTCTGCGTTCAGAGAGACAAGGCTTTGTATATTTGCATAAAAGAGAATACCACACTCGATCAACTTCTACTTCCAACTGGGACATCCCGACTCCCTGAATTTTAACTAGTCACGTGAGTCGAGAAGGGGCAATGATGTACTGTTTTTAACTGGTCCTTAGATTTGTGAAGAATAGCTTTGTCCCCTCTCCAAGCGTGGCTGAGCACAGGGGTGACTTCAGCTTCTTGACTAGGATATTTCCTTCATGCTGTATGACCTTGGCTTTGTCTGTGGCATTGGAGAAACTGATAGGGGAGAGATGATTGCACAGCATGGAAAACAAGGTGTATGTGTACCTGAGCTCTCCTTCATATTCCTCCGCAACCCTGTAGTGCTCAGAATTTTCCTTGGGGTTCTCTGCAGCAGTGTGATTTGTCTTCTGAATATGCTGGCCTGCTAAACAGCCAGCATCTGTAGCCTTCAACAGACTGCATGGCTCAGAAGGCCGCTGTACACGTTGTACATCAAGTCTGTCATTAGCATGGATGGTATTGATCCTATTCTCATTAAAGTTAATGGGAATTTTGGGAGGAGACACAGGTTCTCAAAAGGCCAAGTAAAACCTTTCTGGACTTGGAACAATCAAAAAATCCTATAAAGAAAGAAGCATTACTTAGTGAAAGCTTGTTTATAATGTGAGACTGGACTATGTTAACAGTGAGGTCTCAGAATTAATGCTGTTGTCTAATACAGATGAGGCACCCTTGATTCACACAATTTTTCTGATTAGAAGGTCCAAGAAAATGCATCTCTAAAAGAACGGTCATCAATTAAAGATTTCGAAATCCCCCTCCCCTGAAAACCTGCTGCCCTCCAACTCCAGCCCCATCTAAAGAAGATATTAATAAGGGTTGCATAAAAGGAGAAGGTTTCTTGTTATCTGGTTTTATCTGCAGCAGCAGTGGGAAAAATAAACAAAACTGATGAAAGCTACCAGCCCTGAATGATGTAAATGAATATCTTATTGGAAGAAGCACCCTAGCTAAGTAAATGTACTAAGAATAGAACAAAATTCGACAAGGGCCTCTTGTCCTTTGTCTAGGAGAGACGTTGTCTCCAAATAGAGACATTCCAAACATACCATGATAAAAAATCTCAATTAACAAAGAATTAAGGCTGAGGACATCTCTTTTTAAATAATGTAGATGACATATCTGATTCTGGCCTGTGCTGAGCAGTCAGTCCCTGCAAAATAGTTGGCAAATCTGGCTCAACCAGCCTCCAAGGAAACCCCCCAGCATTAGCACAGTGTAGGGTGAGTTCCCATGTCCCTATGCCAGCTCTGCCGCTTGCAGTTCCCAGCTCCGGCTGGAGACAGTAGGAGGTCTGGAGTGGCAGGAGAGGGAGTGGCCAGAGCACAAAGCTGCCGCTTGATGGCTATATGCAGCTACCATAAGTTAGAGCAGCCCTAGGGTGGGGCGTTATGGTGGCCCCTGCACCATGCCAGAATCTGGAAGGTGAAAGATTATGCAAAAGTCATCTGTTGCCCATTCATTCTGGGCTGCACCTCTGTTCTGTGCTTCCTTCCTGGGACAGCACTAAATATGGTCCAAGAGGCTGAAGTTGGCTCCCTACTCAGGATCCTGAGGCCTGGATAGATTCCTTAGCTGGGAAAGATTTTGTTGTTCTTTTCATTTGGTACTTTCTTTGGTTTGTGTTTCTGAAGAGTCTCTCCTGCTGAGCAGTCACTGCTGCCTGATGCTGTGCTTCATTTATCTTTCACCATCCCACCAGTTCACATAACTGGATTGCTCCCTCCCCTATCAACCCCACTAAACTTATGTTGCTTCCTATGCTGGTGACTCTCATTACATATGTCACTGAATTATCAAGTAGGCAGAAGGGATCTAAATTCTTCAAGGTGCTGAGCACGGCTGGCAGTCAATGGGAGCTGAGACTTCTCAGCAATTTGTAAGATAGAACCCCAGTTTGGTGTCTGTTCTGAATTGTTAGCCGTGACAGATCCTGAAACAATATAGAGTAGCCTGCAATTGAACTGGGAATAGTGTTTTGAAAGGGGAGCACAATCTGGTACAAATATTCTTAATTAACATTTCCCTGAAAGTGCAATGCAATACAGTGTTTTAATACATTGCCAATTTGTATCGTGTCATTGTGTGTGCCACAAGACCAGGAAGTAAGCTGTGAATTCTGTGACAGATCCAAGATCAACAAGTTAGTTGCCTATACACCGTAAAACGAGCCACTTTGCCTGTGGCCTGGAATTTCTAATAAGTTTCTTTCTAATAAGTAACAACGTTGCACGATGCCACTGACCACTGCATCGCTTTTCTTTGTAATTTAATCTTCATGTGTTCTTCTCTGACAGCTGCAATGTCCATTTCGCAGAAGGAAAGGAAATACAATGGAAAACAATATTAATTTTTTCACGCCAGTTTGCTTTGTTGTTGGTTTGCTAGGTAAAAATATCTTGTGGAACAAACCCAGAAAAGACTTTGGATTAAATTCAGTTTTACACCGGGAATGAATTATGTCTTTTGTCACTAAAATCTGGTGTATTATTTATTCAAAAGGTAATCTACTGATGTGACTCAGATCTTGTTTACATGCTGTGCTTCTCCTCCCCTCCTACCTTGACAAATCCGACTGATTGTAACAAACAAGACATGCTTCATATACATTTAATAATACAGAACAAACACCTGAAGCTATATGCAATTTGAAGATGGTGGTTTTGCCAATCACTCATGGGAGAGATCATTCCCCTCTCTCTAAATTTGCTTCTAACTCATTTAAAGATATTTTTGTAATTTCTGAGGGTTAATTATTTAACATGTTGCTGCCATTCCCTGTTTACTTTAGAACACTTAATTTAGAAGCACTTGAATGTTATTTTTTGCAATCTAATTATGCTAGGATACATTGCGGCAGTCAATAATTACATACTAATTTGAAAACACATCATTCTGTGGGGTACTTTCCCTTCGGGATGAAGCTGTTGTTATAGCAGTGCCTGCTAGTGTCACAGCAGTTCAAAGATTTCCACTCTTTTAATTTCTTTACCAAGCAGTTTGAATGCAATTAAGTTTGCATTTCTTTTTACATATGTATTTGGGCACTTGTGAGGGGTCGAAGTGCAAAGAACAGCTGTGCTGGACATTTCTGGTGACTGTCCACTGAAGGAAGCTATGCTCCTCCAAGCTGCAGTTTTGTAAAGCAAGTCCTGTAAGTACATAGAAGAGCCAGAGTCATGCAATTTTATACTAAGGGCTCCAGACATGTTCAGATGACAGATCCAAAATGCTCTGCATACCTTTTGGCTGTGATTATTTCTCTTACACAAAAGTCAGCTGTCCTGCCTCTCATGCTCTTGCTGGCCATTTTTATATATTCCTAGTACATATCTAAATGAACAGCTTTTCATTTTCAGAATTAAGCTCAGCTGATTACTGTTCTGCCAAACATCTAAACTTATGGAGGTTTATTTAACTTGGTATGTAATAGTAGTAATTATTGTACATTTTAAAGGCAAAAATAGTAACATTTCTTTTCTTCAAAACTTGATCCTAATAATACCTAGCAGTTAACCATTTCATCTGCAAGAAGCGTCATATAGTTTGTTATTTTATAGGGCTTTTTATATTTTTCTCTTTATCGGTATCACAGAGATGGTCAGACTGTTTGGAAATTCAGAATTTTAATGTTTTTTCTTTTAAAAAAATTCAAACTGTTGAATAAATAAATGGTCACCAGTTTTGGGGTCATTCTAATTATTCTCCCTGTTTTAGAGATGGGGAAAATCCAGACCAGAAGTCAGTGGCCTGACTGTAAAAACTGCTGACACTCCAATTGATTTAGGTGGGTGTTCTGAGCTCTCGGCATATCTGAAAACAAAGCCATACCTGGTGATGAGCTCAAGGCTACAAAGGAATCATTGCCAGAGGTGTAATTAGGATTCAGAAATTCCTAGTCTTTGATCTGATACTTGAGACCACAGACTGCTCTAGTTTACACAAAGTAAGGTTCTCATTCATTCCCAGCTTATGTAGTAGTTTACACCTGTTCAAATTCTGATCTGACACAGATTTACACCAACCTTGCACAGCTGTAATTGACTGCACAAGGTGCAGGCAGTGGAGAATCAGTGCTTTTTGGATTGTAATACAGTTTGTTATGCCTCTGCTCACTTTGTGTGGCTGAAGTCAAAAATCTCATTTCACTTTGGATCTGAATTACTTGTGAAATGTCACATTTTCAGCCATTCAAGGTATACAAGTTCTTAGGGTGAACAAATGCTGCCACAATGGAGAATGAGAATCTGGATAGACTTTAAACTTTCTCTTTTAATAGTAGTTTTTGGTCTTTCTTTAAAACCCTAGGATAGTAGGTTGGACAGTTTTTTTGGTTTTTTCCTCCTAAAGATCTCTTGTTAGGTCCCTATACCGACAACATTGTGTGTCCAAAGGTGTAAGACTTTATACAGAACATAACTAAGGGCCAAATTGTGAGCCCCTTTTCCACAGGAGTAGTTGCACAGAAGACAATGAACTACTCTTCTGAGCAACTGTTCACCACTATGAGTAAGGGGTTCACCATCTGACCTAAGGGAGGAGTTAAATTAAAAAGAAATTCCAGAGAGGTGTAGAATGGGCACCTTGTAAAGCCCTAGAGGTTGTCACTTTTTATTGTTGTCCTGCTAACGCTCCTAATCAGAGCAGAGAAGGACACCACAGTCTCTCTGGTGGGTCAATAATGCAATGCTGTTGTGTTTAAAAAAAAAAAAAAAAGGCAAATGTAAGTCTGTGGGAGAGGGAATCCACTATGTCAGGTCAGTTAGGGAGGAGGAAAAAAGTGAGTGTTTTTGTGCTTGGGAAATCATGAGAAGACTTCATAAGAGACTAAGATTAATGTTTTCTATTTTAATGGAAAATTTACTGATATGCATCCGTTTGTGAATTAGCTTATCTGTTTTTAATAATAAAAAAGTTCTGTATCTGAGTAGATTATGTCTGGCAATTTTTGTAGGGGTGGGAGTGAATCTACAAGGGCTGTAATATATTTACATTCGTCCAAAAGTTTTGTTTTTGTGTTTTTTAATTTCATTGCTTACTTCATTTAAACCCCTTGGAAATAAGAAATGCTGAGTTCCATAAAAGTTTTCATTATGGGGAATTAAAAAGGGCATCTGATCACCTTATGTTCATCTTTGGGCATTCCATTGTTAGTGGTAAGTGAATGGAATGCCCCACTCCTTTCTACTCCTAGAATCCTTGTACATCTAAGTGCATGGCTGTGATAGAGCCAATACTCATTTGTGCACCACACCAGCAGTCACTGGCCTCCCCCGTCAATTTCTGCACAATTTAAGCCTTTTTTAAATTAAATGTCTAGCTTTGTGGTTAAAGGCAGACATCTGAATGTGACCCTATGGAGTGTTGTCCTACCGACTCTTTCAATAGACCAAACCAACTAACAGTTTAAAAAACTGCATCCCAAAGATTGGGCTCAATAGAGTGCCCACTCCCATCTCTTCTTTGTGTCACTCCTTCATTCACATACGGAAGAGAACAGAATGAAGAAAGTTATAATCCCTTGATATGATAGCAATAAAGAATATCAACACACGTTTGAAAGTGTAAGGTAGTTTGAAAGAGGGGTGGGACAGGAGGGATGTTTGAAGCTTCAGTTTGCAAGGGTAAGTGCCTGAAAGTTAAAATAATGATAATTCCAGCTCTTCCTTTTAATAAAGGTTTATTTGGGTAAATCGATTAAATGTATTAGTGTTTAATATTTTTTTCCTACTATCAAAAATAAGATTCTTTAGGAAACATGGATGTGAATAACTTACAATACCTTGCAAACAGGTGTATGCATATCTGAATATCTGAGTTTAAATAATTTCAGTGTGAGGAGAAAGGCAGAAGAGCAAGGCTGTTACAGCTCACTTCATTCTAAATTCCTTCTGTGCACTCAGATAACCTTCTGTGAATCCCCAACATTACATCTTGTGATTTAAAAAGACATCTGTCACATTGATCTTTGTGAAAAATCTTAATAAACTACAGTGTGTCACACAATGTACACTCCAATCATCAAACCTAGAACAGAGTATTCACTAGCTTGTCAGGTTCACAGTATGTGGCATTGTTTCCCCATTTTTTAGTTACCTCTCGAGTCTTTTCTACCATAGAGATATTTACCTTGCTAACAACTGTTTGTACCTCCTCAAAAGATTGTAATACACTTTGTGCCCATATGCACAAGGGCTCGGAGTGGTTTACAACTATGTTAAATATCCTTTGGAGTAGACTGTGCATCACTGGGGATAAATACCAACCGAATTTGAACCATTTCAGCTTAAGCTATTTTAGTGTCAGTGTGGGTGCAGATGAGCTGAAATGATTCAGCTAGTCCTCAATTTTGCAGCAGAAAAACTTCAAAAACTGACTCCAGCAAGAAACTGCTGAGCTTGAATTAATATGCAAACTAGATACCATTAACTTGGGAGACTGGGAGTGGCTGGGTTATTACACATATTGAATCTGTTTCCCCATGTTAAGTATCCTCACACCTTCTTGTCAACTGTCTAAAATGGGACATCTTGATTATCACTACAAAAGTTTTTTTTTTCTCCTGCTGATAATACCTCATCTTAATTAATTAGCCTTTACAGTTGGTATGGCTACATTCACCTTTTCATGTTCTCTGTATATATAAATATTCCTTACTATATGTTCCATTCTAAGCATCTGTGAAGTGGGCTGTAGCCCACGAAAGCTTATGCTCAAATAAATTTGCTAGTCTCTAAGGTGCCACAAATACTCTTGTTCTTTTTGTGGGACAATAGTGCATTTGGTAACCTTCTGAAATCTCCTAGAATCCACTGCTTCTGGATGCTGTCCTGGGAACTATGAGGAGTACCTGAGAGGCTTTACAGCTGAAATGATTGAAGACAGTGCTAATGTGGATTTAATCCTGGAAGCATTCTTAAAAATATTCAGCATAGCTAGAGTGGACGCGCTAAGTAATTTGCAATAAAAAAAAAACCCCAACCAAACAAAAACCAATCAGTGTTATACTACTGGTTCAGTTCTCTGACAAGATCTAAATGATAGTGCCTGTACCTTCCAAATCTGAGCACACATTAGAGCCCATATATTATAATGTATTACTCAGTATTCTAGTAGTTCCCAGAGGCCTCACTTAGGACAAGGTCCTATTGTGGAATGCACTGAAAGGGACAGTCCTGACCCCAAAAGCTTAGAATCTTGGTGCAAGACCTTCACAGCGTTATCAGAACAAATGGCATTGCTTAAAAAAGGGTATTTTTTATATATTTATGTCAACACAGTGCACAAAGTCTTATGCTAGTTTTACTTTTCTAGTGCAGTTCTATGTCCCTTGTTAGAAAAATCAGTATTATGTTCACTGCTATGGAGTTCAGAGGTTTTGCTTGACTTTAGTAATTTCTTCATGCTGCCTACGCATTTCTGTACTTTAGTATTCTGGGATAAGTCCCATGGGGTCCTGGACACTGATTGTGAGTCTGTCGTATTTAATATCTGCCTCACTAATTCTGAAATGACTGAGGATGGTGGCTAAAAAGCCAGTGCCAGGCAATGTGTGTTAAGGGTTCTCTTAGTAATAACATTTGTGAGTCATTTATGTAGTGCTTTATTTCTAAAGACATCCTTGGTAATGTTGCTGTTCATTTCACCCCACAGTATTGTCAGTTCCTTCCTCTATGATCTGTTACTCTGGGAATTCAGTTCTAAAAACATTTCTTTGGAGTTACTGTTAGTAGCACTCACAACTGGATATACTACTGTTCTGAGATCATTCTGTAAGAGGAGGGCACAGATATTGTTTATTGGGGCAATCAAATACTTCATTCTCTTGAGCTTACTGTAAATGTCCGTAAAAGCTAGGATTGGAGCTAAAAATGATAATGTAGGCTGACAAAATTTGAAGAAATCAATATACAAATGTTACAATTGTATAGATTTGTAAGATTTGTCTGCACAAGGGTGCATAATGCAGGGAGGGTGCTGATTGCAATGCGTTTACACATGTGAATCAAACAGAATTTGGGATTGGGCCCTGTAAAATTGGTGCCCAGAAACACCAGATGATGAATTCATATAAAGTCAAAATTCTAGAGATATTCTTGTCTCTGGCTTCAGGGTAAGCTTTGTTTAATCTAAGGAAGATTCAAACACTAGGCCCAAGCACTGGCCAACCTGGTTGCACACTTCCCTTAGAGTCCTTTGCAACTGTTTACCTTTCCCTTTTATAGCCATTTGCAGATGACTCATGTAATGGTCAGGGAACTTGGGCTCCGCTTGGAGTCCCCTGCAGCCTGGAATTTAAGGAGCACTTTTTTATGCCTTTGTGCAGGCCCTAAATCAGTAAATGCACTCAGCAATTTCAAAAGGAGAAAGCAGAGAGAATGATGGATGAAGTGGGAATAGGAAGGCAAACGATTAAAAAACACTAAATGAAAAGATGGTAGGAGATTAACGATGGGATAAGGAATCTCTCACAGATCACACGTTAAAATCCAGCTGTGGTCTGTCACCACCAAAAACATTACTCAGTGATGGTGAAATGCAATTGTAATCTTGGTCAAAGGTTAATCTATGGGTCACATTGTGGTATAAAAACACCTGTTCTGTTGATACCTCCAAGGTGAAAATGAAAAACATAAGCCCAGTTGGCTTATCATGGGTTATTTTCTTTCCTACCGCAGTATTTCTGGAAATGTAAGATAAGCCTTCTTAAACAGTTGTAGCCATTGGGAAAAGTGGAAAAATTAGTATTTCAATATTCTGTGCTGTAATTTCTGAAACATATATTTCTTCATTGCATTTATTTTATATTCATTAGACATTTGTAGCTAAGCAGTCTCAATATAAGACTCCTCTATGATACGTATAGAAGTGATAATTTCAATCAAAATTAACTGAAACTATGGTATGTGTTATGAGAGGAGAATGAGGTGCTTTCCTGTCTCCTGTTAATGGATTCATATTTGAGCCCACCTTCTGAGTTAAACTTGCTGAAGTCTTAACGCTAAGATTTTTTTTTTCTGTAATAAGAATTGCTGATACAACAGAAAAACTTACTCTGGAATTAGTTTCTTTACATACCAATGTTAGGAGACTGTTCTTACCCCAGGGTAAATTAACATGTAAGCTTCCAGGAAAACAAATGAGTCTATGAAAAAGAAATGGCTGTAGGACACCATGCAAAGCAAGGTGTATAAGAAAAAGTTTGGTAATACATTTAAATGAAGGTGATAAATATTATATGGAGTTAAGCATACTTAAATACAGTTTGTTTTATTCCATCATAAATTATAAGATGGATAACAACATTGGCCCAAAGAAGTCAATAGGAGTTGTAGATGCTCAGGACCTCTTAGGATTTGACATAATATATTATATACTCATAATGCTTTATATCACTAGATGGGCAAAGTATTTTACGGGGCACTCCCTGGAAGGTGCTGACCATCTGGAATTCCCATTGATTTCATTGGAAACTGCAAGTGCTCAGCACCTCTCAGGATTAAACTCTGTCAATAAGATATTTATTTGTTTGTTTTACTTGTATTGTAGGAGTATCTAGGAGCCTCAGTTATGGACCAGAATCTCACTGTGCTAGATGCTGTGCAAACAGAACAAAAAGATGGGCCCTGGCCCAAAGAGTTTACAATCTGTGTCCTCTGCCCTAAAGAGATGGCGTAAGTGTTACCTTAACTTCAAATACTACTAAAAGAAATGAATTTAAAAAATAGTTAGTGCCTGATGAAAAAAAATTGAAATCTGGAGGAGTCCTTCAGTGGACTTGGGATCTGGCCATCAATCATCCCTATCGTAAGTATTCTATGGAACAAACAAGTATCAAACTGAAGAACGGTAAAAAATGAAGATGTTCTATTTCACAGGGCTGGCATGCACTTGCACTACGTTTCTCACATGCTACATCATAGACTTAATTCTACCATCCAATACATGAGCACAACTCTCCTTAGCTTCAGTGGGAATTGCGGCTATGTATCTGAGTGCAGAATTTGGCCTTCTCGGTATATTTTCCACATGGAATGTTGATACCTTCTTGTAACACTGCTTCCCGTAATGTTCATACAGCTTTGTTATTTTTTCCTAGCCCAGCAACACTCCCTTTCTAATCAGTTTTTTCTTTTTCTGTTCCTTCCCCTGCACTTCTATTCTCTCACACACATCATTACACAGAGGTCATGGATTAAAGGAAGTTAGGCCATGGCTACACTCACACTTTACAGCGCTGCAACTTTCGCGCTTAGGGGTATGAAAAAACACCCCCCTGAGCGCTGCAAGATACAGTGCTGCAAAGCGTCAATGTAATCAGGGCGGCAGCGCTGGGAGCACGGCTCCCAGCGCTGCACGCTACACCCGTAAGGGATGTGGTTTACATGCAGCGCTGGGAGAGCTCTCTCCCAGCGCTGCCGCTCCAACTACACTCACACTTCAAAGCGCTGCCGCGGCAGCGCTCCCGCACTGCTGCCGGGGCAGCGCTTTGAAATTCCAAATGTAGCCATACCCTTAGTGGGTTACTGTGGATTTATACACAGAATCTAACATTTTCTAGAAAAGTACAATTTTGTGAAAAAACATTAACTTTTTGTTACAAAGAATGTTCTAGATCGAGCTGGGCAAACTTTTTGGCCTGAGGGCCACATTGGGGTTGCACAACTGTACGGAGGGCCGGGTAGGGAAGGCTGTGCCTCCCCAAACAGCCTGGCTCCAGCCCACTATTTGCTCTCTGACTGCCCCCCTTAGGACTTCCGCCCCTTATCCAACCCCCCTGCTCCCTGTCCCCTGACTGCCCCGACCCCTATCTACACCTCTGCCCCCTGACAGCCCCCCTGGGATTCCCAATCCCTATCCCACTTCTCCTCATTCCCTGACCACACCCTCCCAGGACCCCCCACCCTAACTGCCCCCCAGGATCCCACCCCCTTATCCAACCCCCCCGTTCCCTGTCCCCTATCTGCCCTTCTGACCCCATCCACATCCCCGTCCCCTGACAGGCCCCCTGGAACTCCCACTCCCAACTCTCCCTGTTCCCCATCCTCTGAGTGTCTCCCAGGACTCCCTGCTTCCTCACCAACCCCCCTGCTCCTTGCCCTCTTACCAGCAGCGGGAGCTCGCAGCTGCGACACCCAGCCAGAGCCAGCTGCGCTCCCCACACTGCCCAGCGGGAGCAGCCGGCCAGAGTGTGGATCATGTGGTGGCATGGCTGAGGGGGAGGAGAGACAGCGAGGGAGGGGCCAGGGACTAGGCTGGATGTGGCCCACGGGCCGTAGTTTGCCCACATCTGTTCTAGATTCTGGTTTGTTCTCACAAGTATTTCACTGAAACTTTTGAGAAAAATGTTATCTTGTTGTTGAACTATTTTCTATTACTTCAGCCAATCCACATCTTACCTGAACTACTAATTTTAATTAACACTGCCTATAATTTTTTTTGCATTAAGAACCGTGGACAGATTATAGAGAAAGTAATTTCTTTCTCCATTGATTCAACATATAAAATCCTGTTTTTACATTTAACTAACGATGTTGATTAAAATGCATCTCAGCTGATCAGTGTGAATAGCATATAGCTAAAGACATTTATATGGATATGTTGCAAAGTTACTGTGAAAGCTTCTCTGTGGAAGCTTGGTTGTACTGTGAAAGTTCAGTGTCACTAGATGATTCTGCAAAGTAGTTTTGTTTTGGGTTATTGAAACTGAACTCAGGAATTCCTGGTGGCCATTCTCAAACTCAGACAACTAGACAATGCTTCTTCTCATATAAACCAATGTACATATAGGTTGGTATTTCAATAGGAACAAAATAGGCCAGCGCCCAACACTTTTGAAAATCCTATCTGTAATTTGTTCCCTTTAGAGTGTCAAGCCTTGTCTGCGCTAGGCACTAGTTTTGTTTACAGCTCTTTGTGGCCAACCATTGGTGTAGATGGGCTGATACAAACTCCAGAAATAGACTGGCAAAGCCACTGTTGGCACTAATTTAGCTTACTCTGTTCTCAAGCATGAGTGTACATAGTGGCTTTGCCTATTTGCTCTGGTGAAGGTGCTTCTGTCGATGGCTGTAACTGAGGCAATGTCTCAGTCGATGTGTAAAATTTTCCAGTTCCTGGATTCTGTCTTTCTTCTCACTCGCCCAGACCCTGTACCTGTTGTATGTATATAAATGGGTGCTCAGCTAGTGATTCTGACTTACTGCTGGTCAGTCTTCTTTCAAGTACTCTTTATCAGTTCATATTGTGTTTCTTTCGTCTCGAAATGGCATAGAAAATGTCTTCTAGTTCAGTTTTATGCATAAGTTATTTAAAAGTTTTAAAGGAAAGAGCGCTAAAGCTGAACCATTTTCGCTTAAAATAAACCCTGCAATCTTTCCTGAACTGCAGTGCCAATACAAAATCTGTGTTTAAAATGACCCCATTCATTTTTTAAAAGAGGTACTTACTAATATAATGAGGTGTAGGTATTGGAAATTTCAGTTTACAGTATAAAGGAGCTGTTCTTTTGTATTTTATTTGTGAGCTGGGCATGGAACAACAGCCTTAGAATGTATTTAAAAAATAAATAAGAAAAAAAACAGGATTGATGGTTTTCCTTTGTGTAAAATGTTGTTAAAAATTTCTGGTACAAAGAAATTTCTTTTTTGGTTTAATGTTGTATTTACCTTTTGTGACATTACAAAAACTCATTATCTTTGTCTCTCACAATCTCCTCGGTAAAGCTGAGATAAGGCAGTCTACAAATGAGTATTTCTCTTGGTATGCAGGAACAAAATCTAAAGCATTTCTTAACAAATACAGTCTTTAACAACCAGTAATAGTCACTATTTTAGTGCTATGTGATAAGAATAATTGTATTCATTACAATGTAGATATTTTGAAATAATTTTCCTTGTCTAGAATTCCACTGAGTGGCATGTTCAGTGAATTTTTATTAGAATGGTTGGGCCAACTATTGCATCAGTGGGTAACTCATATTTCATTTAATTTGTTTAGAATTCAGGTATTGTTATGGTACGTAGTGACAGCCGGTTAATACAAGGAAAACCTTACTAATCACTGCTTGTGATTTTAAACCCAGCTATACAAAAGAGCTTGTTAAAAAATCTCTTCCCCCCACTCCAATCTCATTGAAATAATCTCTTCCTCTTCTTTCCCCATCCTTCCCTCTGCCCCAAGATCTGGAGGGTAAGTGCTTAGTTTATGTAACACGCCAGTGATTTCTTCTAGGTTCTGCCTTGTCTCCTGAGCACATACATTTCCTTTACAAGAAGTCCACATTTCTTAACTAGCTAGTGGTGGAAGGATCCTGACAGCGCCAAGTCCTGCAGTCCTTACTCAGGCAAAATTCACATTGACTGCAGTGTTACTAGAGAATGCTGCAGAGAAGATAAATTCCCGTTCATTTCAATATCACTAGATGGTGCTGCAGAGCAGGGAAATGGCTTTAGTGGGAATTTTGCCAGAGTAAAGAGTGCGGGGAAAAGCCCTGACACAATCCCACAGATAAGAGTTGTTTTTC
Source organism: Gopherus flavomarginatus (assembly GCF_025201925.1). NCBI lineage: Eukaryota > Metazoa > Chordata > Testudines > Testudinidae > Gopherus > Gopherus flavomarginatus. The sequence continues at coordinate 24,162,915 of NC_066630.1, read as the reverse complement.
AGTTTCAGAAAGTTGGTTAATATTTTAAAGTATTGTGTCTTTTTTTACATCTCTGTATTTCTTTGTGTCTTGGTACCAGCCAAAGAGGTTTCAAAAATGCTTGATAAAGATCATCATCCTATGATTTCCAACTTGATTTTGCAAAACAAAGAGGTTTGAATGGTTTGGATAATGTTCGTACCAATCTTTGGAGTTTCTCACATCACAGTTTTTGATCTTCCCAAAATACAGAGCCAGATCCTGGGGTGCAGGTGGCCACTTTGCAGCAGTGCTGGTGAAATTTGGCTGAACCCTGCCTAATGAGGCCAGTGCAAGACTTGACCCTGCAGAGGCACAGAGCTGATGTAGAAGTTTGTTACCCCTCCTTGCTATCAGCAGAGTGCAGAAAACACCCATCTGTGATTGGTGTAGGGTAGAAGTAATCCAGTCACCAACCAGTGCTGCTGTAGCACAGTGAATGGGGACGAACGTGCACAGAACAGGATCAGGGAAATGCATCTCTGTGCACCCCTTGTGATCTCCGAAACTTTGGTGTAAATCCAGGTGACCCCACTCTTCTATGATGCAAGTGGGATGTGTATTGAATACATTCAATGCAAAAGGAATTTATTACCCTTATAGCTGATGTGCAACTCTATCACCCAGAATTAGTGTGGATTGATGTTATCACTATTTTCGGGCTCAAATCAATGAGTTTGGTGGGAGTGATTTAAAATATAACCTTGTCCTTGGTCATTGTGACTTCTCATCCTCTCCCTGATTTCCATTTGGAGAAGGTAGCTTTAAATCATGGTGGGGCTCTGTAGAAGCCCCAGGACATGCTGCTAAGGCAATACCCCTCTCTCAGCTAGCACTATCCATGTCTGAAAATCTGGATAAGGGCACATTTTGGCCACTTCTTCCACCACAGTCTCTGTTCCTGGCAGACATTCCACTGCTGCAAGCCTCCAGGATCTGTGCTGATGGAGGTTTTTATAGACCATGTGGTGAGTTTAGCCCCTATACTTTTTATTACACTAGTTTCATTGATTAATTCAGAGGAGAATGATCTCTTCTAAATGATTTACTATACAATATTTTGGGGAAAGTCTAGTTTAAAAAAATAGTCTAACTGGAGTTGCATATATTTTCACCTGCTTTAGCTGGCAGTTCTTTTCCTCGTTTGATATAACCCAACACTTTTGATATCTCCTTCACTGCTGCTGCTAAGGGCTTTGGGGATTTTTCTGTAATAACTCCTGAATCCTTTTCTTGGTCATTCTATTGAAGCTGCATTCCATTTCACACAGTTTCCCTCACTGGGCTTTTTGCTCCAAGACTTGCGATCCCGTGCTGATCAGCATAGCAGAACATTTCACTGTTTTCCTCGTCCTGCCTAGTCTGAAAGTTTAAAAATCTGCACTGGCTCTTTACAGAATTGGGACAACAAAGAAGAGAAGGGGACAAAGAGAGAAAATGGCACAGACAGAACAAGACAAAAATCTAGACATGATTGTGCTTCATAACTGAGTTCTGGGAGAATGATTCACAATGAATAATTTACTCAACAAAGTTAACCCCTTTTTGCACATGGAGGGATGTGAGTGTCTGAGAGAGCAGTTCATATTTCCTTCAGATATATTAATTATAGAGCGGTCGATTAATAGCAGTTAACTCACATGATTAACTCAAAACAATTCATTGTGATTCATCACACTTTTAATCACATTGTTAAACAATAGAATACCAATTGAAATTTATTAAATATTTTTGGATGTTTTTCTACATTTTCAAATATATTGATTTCAATTACAACCCAGAATGCAAAGTGTACAGTGCTCTCTTTATATTATTTTTATTACAAATATTTGCACTGTAAAAATGATAAAAGAAATAGTATTTTTCAGTTCACCTCATACAAGTACTATAGGACAATCTCTTTATCATGAAAGTGCAACTTAAAAATGTAGAGTTTTTTTGTCCTATAACTGCACTCAAAAACAAAACAATGTAAAACTTTAGAGCCTACAAGTCCACTCAGTCTTACTTCTTGTTCAGCCAATCACTAAGAGAAACAAGTTTGTTTACATTTATAGGAGATAATGCTGCCCACTTCTTAATTACAATGTCACCTGAAAGTGAGAACAGGTGTTTGCATGGCACTGGTGTAGCTGGCATCACACAATATTTATGATTCATATGCCTCTTCATGCTTCAGCCATTGTTTCAGAGACCATGCTTCCATGCTGATGATGTTCATTAAAAAAATAATGCATTAATGAAATTTGTGACTGAACCTCTTGGGGGAGAATTGTACGTCTCTTGCTTTGTTTTACCTGCGTTCTGCCATGTATTTCATGTTATAGCAGTCTCAGATGATGACACATGTTTGTTTTAAGAACACTTTCACTGCAAATTTTACAAAATGCAAAGAAAATACCAATGTGAAATTTCTAAATACAGCTACAGCACTTGACCCAAGGTTTAAGAATCTGAAGTGCCTTCCAAAATCTGAGTGGGATGAGGTGTGGCGCATGCTTTCAGAAGTCTTAAAAGAGCAACACTCTGATGCGGAAATGGCAAACTGTGGCCACTGGGAGCTGTGGGCAGCCATGCAAATATAAACAAACTGTCTGGCAGCCCACCAACGGATTACCCTGATGGACTGCATGCGGCCCACGAGCCGTAGATTGCCCATCACTGCTCTAAGTTTTACATTGTTTTATTTTTGAATGCAGATTTTTTGTACATAATTCTACATTTGTAAGTTCAACTTTCGTGATAAAGAGATTAAAAAGTGAATTGACATTCAAGTGATTTGAAAAATATTATTTCTTTTGTTTCATTTTTACAGTGCAAATATTTGTAATCCAAAAATAAATATGAAGTGAGCGCTGTATACTTTGTATTCTGAGGTGTATTCTGTGTTTCTAAAGAAATCAATATATTTGAAAATGTAGAAAATATCCAAAAATATTAAAATAAATGGAATTCTGTTATTGTTGAACTGTGCGATTAATCGCAAGATTAATTTTTTTACTAGTGTGATTAATCACAATCTTTTTAATCAGTCGGCAGACTTAATCTTAGTTATTTTAATTTGCATTGGGAAACATTGCTACCTTTGAATAATCCCATTGTTAAAGTTTTGGGGTGACCCTACTGAGATCAGTGGAAATTTTGCCACTGACTTCACTGTGACCAGGATTTCACCCACTGAGACTACTCATGGAGTAAGAATCCAGGACCGTGAATAAAGGTATCAGAATATGCCCCTTGATGACAGAGAGTGCATGCCCTTCCCTTCTGGTCCAGCAGCTCTGGCTCTGCTGAGCTCGTGGGGATGGGGGTGCGCCATCAGTCCAGTGCAACTTTCATGGATTCCAAGGCCAGAAGGGATCACTGTGATTATCTAGTCTGACCTCCTGCATAGCACTTCCCCAAAACAATTCTTAAAGCAGATCTGTTAGGAAAACCTCCAATCTTGATTTTAAAATAGTCAGTGATGGAGAATCCGCCATCACGCTCGGTGTGTTGTTCCAATGGTTAATTAGTCTTACTGTTAAAAATTTACACCTTATTTCCAGCCTGAAACTGTGTAGCTTCGACTTCCAGACATTAGAATGTAGCTGAAGGTAATTAGAACCATAAAACATCTAGCCTTGAATGTGAGCTGGTCTACACTAAAGCTTTAAGTTGACCTAAATTATGATGTTCTTCCTGTGACTTATTTTTATCATCTCAAATAGGATGATGAATAATGCAATCAGTGCAGAGGCTCCAATGTTGTTTATTTTGAAATTAAATGTAATTTATTTTACTCTTTCTCCCCACTTTTAGTTTTCAATACACTGCAGAGTTTTGCTCTGATGGTGCTTAACTGCATTGTCCAAGTTATAAAGGGAAAGCTGGAGGTCGCTATAGCTGGGCTTTTCAACACTTGGGGCACCACAGAAAGCAGCTTGGGATTGTGGGGTAAGCCCACCAGCTGGATGTTTCTACCGGTTAAATAGTCAGCAATTAAATAGCTAACTGTTGGAATTGAAACCTATAGGTTTCAGCATTAACAGCATGCTGAGGTGAATGGGGCTGTTTATATAGTCTCAAAACTGTGGGTTTTGGCTTTTTGCAGAACCAGGTAGACATCACTGCATTAGCTCTTCTTAGCCTTGCAAATGCAAGCTATTTCCAGAACCTGGAAGTTTAGAAAGAACCCTGAAGTCTAGAATTCTGAAGCACAAGGCTGAGATAAGGAGTGAATTCTGTAACAAATCCTACAGCCATGTAATTGCCAGAGTGCGCAGAGCCCTGGGAATAATGGAAGAATCCTGTGATGAGGTTGGGCCTCTTTTGCTCTCAGTGGTGAACAGTTGGAGAAGCAATTCCCCTAGTTCAGTGCAATGCCCCTTCCCCTTGCTCTGACATGTAAAGGCCACTTTAGCAGATGGGGTGAGGCACAGTAGTGCTGGTTGGGATTTACTCTTCAGGGCCTGGTCTGTCTCTCTTCTTTTTCATTATACAGGATTCATCTTATTTTCTCTTTCTTTTCCAGTGTCCGATGTCTTTCTGTCCATAACTTCCTTTTAATGGCAACTCATCTGTTTTCTCCTCTACCCAGATAAGGAGATAGAAATGTCATTATAACCTAAAAAAAGGAAAAAGAAATACTGGAGTAGAGAGACAAGGGACACAAACATGCAGTACCTGATGTGTAAATACTGTGGGTGGCTTGTGAGACACTTCCCTTTAGCTTTCTCTCGGATGGCTGTTATTTTACTGTCCGAAGAGACCCCTTGTTCTGACACTGGCATGATTGTGATCGAGGGAAAAAAATTGGTGGTTCCATGTCTCATAAAGCTAGATGAAGCATAGATATTACTGCCTGGTGCATTTAGTGGAGAATTTTCTGCAGTCTGGCTTGTTTGAAATGGTCTATAAACCAACAGAAAAAAGCATGATGGGGTAATTAATTTCCATTCTGACAATCTGCAATTAACAAACATGTTTAGATATTACCATATGAGGAAGAAGGGTTTGTGGTTAAAATGCAAGTTGGGCAGAATTGAGATCTGGGTTCTACTCCCTAGTCCACCACAGAATTCTTGAATGGCCTTTGGCAGGTGGCTCTAAGGAATGACTATGAGAAAGTAGAAAATTCAGTCAGCAGATCTGCCCTTCCCAATGTATTCATAATCATTTCTGTTTATAGCAAATTATTTAATGCTTATACAAAAGGGGCTCCCAGAAGCCCCATATAGGTTGAGGGAAGTTTGTTAACAAAGAGGCAGTCCCTGCCCTGAAGAACTTGAAATCTAAGAAGGAATTTTCTAACTTTTGTTTTTGGTATCAAATGTGGAGATCTATGGTGCAACCCTTGGTCCAGTTCAAAGATCTGTCTTTTTTTAATTGTTTTTCAATCAGTGTTGAGGCTCCCCCTCCCTCCATCACCACCTTCTTTCTCAAACAAGCTCAGTTCAGGCAGTCTTTCTTCCTTAGTCTCTACATCTATTCATATTCAAAGTGAAATAGCGGCTAGCAAGGTTTCAAGCTTCAGACCAGATTCAGGACTGTGAACAGTCCAAAGTTTAGGCACATTCACGGACAGGTGTTTGGCTTGGCCATTTTCAGACTTTGGATCCCAGTTCAGATTTTCAGTATCTCATCTAGGAGTGCTTAGGAGAGCTCAGACCTGGGCTTTAAGTTGAAGCTCATCTATAATCGTGACTAAGCCTATTCTTATCGATGTTACACATAAACAAATCCAATATGTGTGAGTCACAAAAACTTTTCCTGACACATTAAGCCCGTGCCTGATCCTCTGTAGAGTTACTGCAAATTTTCCTAAAACCAGAACAGACATCGATAGCCTGAAATTTGTCATCTTGTCCTAGGCCTTGTAAGAGTCAACCTTGATTCATGTCAGTGGGCCCCGTAGTAGTTCCACTGATTTCAGAGGCACAAGTGCTTTTGAGGGTTCTCATTGACATGAGTGATGGCCACACAATGTAGCCCTGTAACAGCGGTGCATGCTATGTGCAGTTCGCATAAAGTGAGGCTAAAATTAATTAATTTGGTCGACCCCAAATGGAGTTAAATAGTAAATCTCATTTAATTTCCATCCTTTTTCTGTTACTATCTCCATCTCCACCGTGTATACAAAGGCTTGGTACTCTGCCAGTTTTAGAAGCTTCTAACCTCTCGGCAACTCCTTTTCAGTGCTATCTACACTTCCATTAATTCCTTATCTGCGGCTTCTCAAATCTAACTCTGATTTTGTCAAGTTTAATGCCCCTGCTATTTTCTTATCCTCTATCTCTAATTACTTATCCTCACTATTATTCTTCATAGGATCAATCTTTCATTTAATCATTTGTCTTTAAAATGTATTTTTAAATATTTACTTTTGCATTTACCTCTTTAACTCTGTTTGGGTGGAGCATTATGCTTCTTAGATTTAAATCTGATCAGATATATCTAACGTTTATGTTACCATTCAGTTATCACAGGCTTAGAAGGAATTCCCATTATCTTGGAGCAGGGATCAAGTAATTAGAGCTGGAGAAACATTTCACTCACAAAGGGAAACTAGTCTGTCATGGGATTTTCAAAAAGAAAATCAGTATGTCCCACTTCTAATTTTGTCGATAGGGAATGCTCTTACATCCCCCCACCCCTGCACACTTCTTTTCCTATTTCTGTTGCACTTTGGAAGAGAGACAGAGGAGCAGGGTAGGGCAGGATTCTGTGGCTATGAGGGCAGTGAATTCCAGTAAAGTTGCTGAGATGATCTGTCATCCTGTCTGCTTGCCCTTCTTCAAAGAAGGGGGAAACCTCATGCCCAGGAAAGAGAGGGTCTGATAGCCTGTGAGATTCCAGCCTTTAGACTCAATCCCCAGCTGTGCCAGAGCCATCTGTTTACATTCCTGCTCTACGGGTGCTTGGATGCCACACCTGGGCCTGACAAAGGTTAGAGAAATTGCAGGGTTATTCTAACGTGATCTCATGGATTAAAACCTTCAAAGGGCCACTTCTCTTGTAGCCTTGTGATATGGCTTTACCTCTAACACATCCCCAACCTAGCCCAGAACACTGCTTTTTCCTGGTGGGGAGGCTGGCCTACACTGGGGAAATCATCAGTCTCTGCCATAAAGAAGTTCCCTAAAGAAGGGCCAGGGATCAGGTCCTTTAAGTCTTCTAATTAATTTAAATGCTGATGGGCACTTCTCTTCTATCCCATTTCAGGCCTCTTTCAAGTAAAGACTGGCCAGTTTTAACATCCCAGACCAAATGTTAAGACAACCTGCACAACAGGTGAGCTGAGCACAATGTAGGGACACAGTTGACCTTGCAGATAAGTAGCTAGGCGTGCATTACTTGACTGGCACATACATCCATTTCTCTGTGTGTGAATGTGGGGATTTGCTTGTGCAGTGGGCATGTGCACGCTCTTCCCACAGAAATGAACTGACTGTGACATTCATTTCAAAGAGTTGTTTGTGGTTTTATAGTGGGCCATGTTAGTTTTGAAGACACTATTTAATACTTACAACTAGACAAGGTTAATGGATTTTAACACATTTATCTCTAAACTGAGGTAATCAAAGGCAGAGCTGACACTACCTGTGAGAGGGGATAAGGGATATTTGCTCCCCTCCTCCCTCCCAAAAAAACTATTTTCAAGGGGTGCCAAATTCATAGCATTGGAAACGGGTGGGTCAAAGGACCTTTATCTCCCTTCTTTTAAAAATGCAGAGTAGGGGCCATGCACCCCTTGCTCCACACGCTCTTTAAAAAGCCTGAACTTCCAGTCCTGGTTCCTGAACATGGCTGGGAGGGAGTGCGCCAGGGCTTGACAAACACATAGGTCCCACTCTATGTGCTGCTTGTTGCCACCAGCTGCTGAAACTGTGGTGGCAGCTTCTCTCAGCACTGTGGACTGGCCAGGTCCAGGAAGCAGGATCTATCAGGCAAGGGCCTCGTGTTCACCAGCAGGGAGGGTAAGGTAAGGAGTGGGAAGAGGCATGGCTCTGGGAGTTTGGGCTGGGGTGGGAAGAGACAGGGGGTCTAGAAGAGCCAGGCTGGTGGGGGTGTAACTAGTCTCTTGAATCCCGCAAGGTTATTTGTTTTTTTAAATAGTCAAATCAAGGGGGGCTAAAATACTCAGTTGACCCCTCCCAAATAATGGGACACTAAACTGGCCCTGATGAAAGGGCAGATATCAAGCAATAAGAAACAAATAATTTTGAATGTTTATTTTAAGTGACTGATTTCCTTGGTTGTATGCAGTGTAGTTGTAGCTGTGTTGGTCCCAGGACATTAGAGAGACCAGGTGGGCAAGGTAATACCTTTTATTGGATCACCCACCTTGTCTCTGATTTCCTTCAGTCTCATTGAAACTCTTTTGGATTTTTTTGTGTGGTGGTTAGCTCAATTTCTGGATGACTTTTATGATTACTATGGTGTGTCCTTAAGATCTATCATCAAGTGAGATGCATGCTATCACTGCTGTACTACAGAGTCACTTACCAAATTCTTCCATTGACCCACCAAGCCTTGTTTTCACTCTAGTGTTTATGTGACATCAGGCTTTACATGTTGCATGTTTTTATGAAACTGCACCCAAAAATAATCAAAATTGTATTGGCTGGCTCTTGGTTTTTCATACCTGGCAAGTCTATTCAGTAGTATTGTTTTGGTTCTATTTTTAAGAATTAACAGCGTGAATATTGTACCTCATCCAATAGATCTCATGTCTGTTACTAGAACATCACTTGTGAAATTTCTCAAGGCAAATGCCATCATTGCTCAGCAAGCAGCATTGTGAATGGCTGGTAATGCTGTTGTAGAACCTGAGGGTCTCTAGAACAGCTGTTGGGACAGAGAAGGTGAAAGCTTTAGAGTTCACAATAAATGTTCATAGCTTTGAAAGCTGATCCAAACTGAACTGAACTTTTTAATTCTTTAGGTGTTGTCCAGTCAGAAGCCTGTTGTTCTGAGGACAGGCATGGTGCCAGATAGTAAATATGTGCCTCCAAAAGGGATAACACAGATGAAGAGTGCCAACACCGTCGTTAACTTGTGGTTTTCATGATCAATTGAGATCTCCTTAAGTAATGGATATTGTAATACCCCAATGAACATAGTGATTTCAATCATTAAGTAGGTTAAAAGCAGTTATATAGTTTCCTTTACATTAGAAATCACTGTCTTTCTAGGTTTGGGCCAGTTGTTTGAGGAGAGGTCGCTTTGCAATTCTGATATTGCACATTCGTTGGTCTGGGTTTGCTAGTAGTTTAACAATCAATTTTGTTTTCTTGTTGATTTGTGCCTTTGTTCAATTGTAGTACAAGTTGGTTATTTTTTCTCTCTGCTCTATTAAAAGATCATTACAGTAGCATTTCCTCTTGACGTCCTTTTACCCTCCCATGCACTTGCTATAAATTCATGAACTCTAGCTTCACTTACAAAGATCTTTACATCACATGCGCCATTTTCCTGTATAATTGAAATGTAAAGACAAGTTCCAATGTTAAGTGCCCATTTCCAAAGACCTACTGTAGTTGAATGATTTCTGTACTTCTCACAATTACTGTCATTGAAGTAATAACATCATGATACAATAGTACTTAGATTAGAAATCTCAGTAACGGCAAAAAGGCTGAAGGGGAGTTTTGCTTTTCTGAACCTTCACTGATTTATTTTAATTTAAAGTTAGTTCTAATACACAATTTTGAACACAAAACAGCACTCTTAGTAGCAGGGCAAGCTGTACAGACAGTGCAGGTACATTGTCAATGTGAATCCTACCAGGTGCTCTTGCAATTTCTCACAAGTTAAGCAAAGTCGAGCCATGATCAGAATGTGGATGGGAGGTGTCCAAGGAAAACAGATTGTTGACTTGATACAGTGCTGGTGACTCGGTGCAAGGGAGACAGTGTGGCCTAATAGCTAGAGCACTGAACTGGGACTTAGGAGACCTGCATTCTATTTTCTAGCTCTGCCATTGGGCTTTTGGGTGACCTTGGAGAGGTCAGTTCTCCTCTTTGTGCTCAGTTTCCCCATCCATACAATGGAGCTAATGATATTGACCTACTTTGGGAAATGTTACGAGATCTATGGATGAAAGGTGCTATATAAGAGTTATTCAGTAATAATATGTCAGTGTCTCAGCATGGTGTCAAGTAGCATTTTGCTGTTGGAGATGTTCTCTTACAAGGGGCTAGCCACTAGCATCATTGAAGATCATGTGGTACATTGTGTAAGAACCATCTTTTACTGGCATGAATATTTGTGGAAAGTATAAGAGTGCAGAAAACAGATTTAAAATTTGTACACAGGAGTATTTTCACCAGAAATATTTGTCACTTACCCAGTGGTGGTACAAAAACAAATCTTACTTTGCTTCTCATGTAGCCCAGTTCTTGAGGATATTCCTTACTGCTGATAACAAATCCATTATGAAATGAAAACCCTAACGCCCAGTTCCACAGTTCATTTGTGGTGACTGTTTTTCTTTCTTTCAAGGAAGACTTCACACTGCTCTGCAGAACACCTTTCACCCTGTGGTTACTATACAAATGATACATAGGAGGAATCATTATTAAATTGCTATTACAATCACTAGCTCCAGTCCCTAACCAGACAGCGTTACGCAGTGCATATCGGTAAGGGCGTGATTCGACATGGGCACCTTTGTAGGTGGCCATAAATTAGAACTTACACAAGGAATGCAAATGTGGCTCTATAGCCACATTGACTGAGTGCAGCTCAGCCTGACTTGAGCATCAAAGCCAGAGTGCTCAAGAGCTGGAAAATCTAGGTGCACTCACGGAAAACCAAAAGAAGCTGTTTGGTGTCTAGTACCAAAAAATCCAGAAAATCATGTAACAGGGACCATTACAAATATTTCATAAAGGGTAGTTACACTAAGCTATTTTCAAAATGAACAAAATCCTCTCTAATTAATGGAGGCCAATAAGAAAACTGTGGTTAAATTCAAGTATTGTTTCTTTTTGCGCCAAGGAAAGAATTGCTTGAAAATCAAGGCTTTTAGAAAGGAATAAATATCCATTGTCATTGAAACATGCAGATTTGTCTCAATTTAAAAATGGACAGTGAAATCAAGATTGTAGAAAACAGTCTGTGATACTGTAATATGGTGCTCACTGGGAGGAAAGAAAAGTCAATAAATGAAAGAATAATAGCACATTGATCAACTCTTTATCACAGCAGTGTAACTAAATCTGCTTTTGCCAAACATGTCATCACATAGCCACTTGATTAAATTCATGTAATAGACTGGGATGGATGCAAGTGGTTAGCTTCGGTCAGCAACTATGAACAAAGGAAGATAAGGAAAGCTATTGAAATTGTAAACAGAGTTTTCAACTAAAATGTTTGGAGACTTCCCCATTTACTTCCATAGGGGATTAGGTTTTCTGCTGTTGCTTTCCATATTAATAGCATAAATTTACATCTCTTTACTCTGTATATATCACATAAACAGCATAGATTAGTTTTCTTTTTGCACTACATCCTGCACAGCTGACTGTTCAGTGGTTGCAGCCAGCTCCCTTTCTCAAAGTCTTAATGGGAATGTTCAAAGCCAGGCTGTAGTCGAGAAGAGGTGTCATTCAAAGCATTTGAATGCCACTAGAGATAATGGTCCAGAGTATCCATAGGATGAGAAAATGTCCATTGGAAACTCTGTGAGGTTCTCTCATTGTAGTTTCCTCTGCACCTGCTCCTCAAGGGTACTTAGCCAGCAATGATGGGGAAGAGGATGAGGTCAGAATGTGTCTTTCTATCTGCATCATTGCATATCCAGGGACATCTGCATAGGAAACCAGCCTCTCCACAATGCTCTCTTTCCCTCCTCTCTCCAATAGCAGCATCTCTTTCAATGGAGCTGTGCCACCACTGACCGCCCAATCCCTCTCCCGCCAAAGAATCAAACAGGCACAGAGGAGATTATGCTGCTTGGAGAAAGGTTAACTCCTGTGTATATTTCTGCTAGTAAATACCATGGGTTCCCAAGGGAGTGTGCCATGCAGAACACCTGCTCCTCTGCTCTCTTCTACTTCCCATCCCAGAAAGAACTTGGTATATACTGGCTTTGCGGGTGCATAGTGCCCTTCTCTAGTGGGTAGTCCAGAGAAAAAGGACCTACTACTACTGCTTGATACAGAGATTCTTTTAGCTCAAGTTGCAAAGACTTGTGTTTTTGAAGCTGAAGGATCAGGTTTCTAGGTGTTAGTGTGATTTATGCAATAATTGTTTGTTACTTGCAACATGTGGATTCATGGCCTCACAAGTAAGGGCCTTCTATGGAAGCACTTCAGCCAGCTCCCAGGGAGGGGAAATCATGTAGTGGAGATGCTGATGCTTCGCTCTTTGACACATCCTTCAGGTTTCCACTCCTTTATACTCCCCTCTGACTACAAAAGAGAAGCAGCAGGTTCAAAGATTGACATCCAAAGCTACTGGAGTAGATGGGCCCCTGGATTGACATAGCATCCACTACAGCAATTCCTATGTTCCTGCATTCCAACATTTCTGATTTCTTTTCAGGTAGCCTGGTCATGCTATAGAATTATTTATTTTAACAGTGATGTTTTGCCCTCCTGTAGCATCTTAGATCTGCAGATTCCAACAAAAAATTCAAAGCATTCATGAAGCCTTACAAACATCCCTGTGAGATGAAGAATTTTTAATTTCTGTTTGTGTAAATCAAAGCAATCACTGCACCTTTAGTATAGCTTTGAAATCTTACAAATGCATGCAAAATATATCAAACCCTGTGACTTCTTTCCTATGTAGCCTGAATTAAAATTAATCAATTGCCCTCGATGCCTCCTCAGACAGAGAAAATATATTAGCATCATTGCAGCACACCTGAAGGTAAATTTATTTGGGCTATATTGGCCCAAGGTAGGGAATGAATTCAGAATTTGGTCTCACATAGAGAATGTCCTGTTGGCCAGCATCTTACTCATCAAACTGGAGTTCTGTTAGGGAAATACGTTGGTAGCTATGGTTTCCTGTTCCAGTTTGAGAGTCTTTATACAACCTCATTCTTCCCAAAAAAGCATTGTGTACTAAATAGTTTGCTCCTCACTCAGTCACCATATCTCTGAGATAGTGCAGTAGAACACTAGGACACCTTAATGGAATTTGCCTGGCCACTGCAATAGAATTTCAATTTAGTGTGCTGTGGCTACCTTGGCAAAGCAATTCTTTTAAGCAGCCTTAGTTGCATAGACTGCCACACAGCTATGTAAATCCCTCAAAACATATAAGTAGAACTGAACCCAAAATAGCATCTGTCTACTTTCTGCATATTGCCATTTGTAACCTCAATGCACTATAGTATATACAATATAGCTACTGTGTTGTATTTGCCTGCTGTTAGGCCAGTGAATATTCATCAAGTAGCTATTAAGCCAAATTTGTTTGCTTTATTTGAACAGCTGCTATGTAATAAAATTCATTACACTTGGTTGAGTTTCTCCATAGCTTAATGTATTGTTTGAAGACATACACTGTTCTCAGAAAAACAACCACCACCCCTGATGGTAACTATCACTTCTAGTATGGCAAGGTTATGTTTTTGTTTGTAAATGGGTTACAGAATCTCTGAAAACATAAAAGCAATGAAACATGAGAGTACATAATTCTCCACATGGTTGTTTATGTGGAAAGGCGCTGTAGGAATTATAACTGTCTTTATTTTAATAGGGTATTTATGTCCTAACAAACGGCCTGATCTGTGCCCACTGAAATCACTGGAAAACCTCCTGTTGACTTCACTGGGCTTTGGATCAGGCCCCAAATGCTTCCATCACTTGGAGAGCTGTTTGTATAGGAAGCAGTTAAAGCAGTGGGTAATACATGATATTTGTTCATCTAGTCTTAATTTATGGTAATAGAATATTTTGCTCTTTGAAGAAGATATGATGTCCTGACAACTCAGATCAATTATATTATGTTCCTTTTCCTTAGAGTAGCAAAACTGAATCAAAGCTAAATGGGCTGGAAATAGAACTCTCTGACACTGTAAACTATTGGACTTTATTAACTGTTCTGCCAAAGGTGGTCTTCTCACACAGGTGATGTACATATGCCTCTACTTCACTATAATGTGACCTGATGTAACACAAATTCGGATATAATGCGGTAAACCAGTGCTCCAGCAGGGGGGCTGCGCACTCCGGGGTATCAAAGCAAGTTTGATATAATGCGGTTTCACCTATAACCCGGTAAGATTTTTTGGCTCGCGAGAACAGCAGTATATCGAGGTAAAGGTGTATATGTATCTAATCCCTAATCACCAACAGTAAAGAGCATCTACTTATGTTTTTACCATTAGCACTGAATTTAAGTTAGTAGGGTTACAACATAAGGACTTGTAAAAACCTAACAAAAATATTTGGGAATTGATCCTCATGTCCTTCCTTAAGCAAAACTCCCATTGATGTCAAGGAGCACAAGACCACACTTGTTTAAATCAGGGGTCTCAAACTCAATGTACCTTAGGGCCAGTGCCAGTCCTCAAATCCTCCCAGTGGGCCAATAATGTCACTGAAGATGGTGTTCAGAAAAGAAAATATTTATATTGTATTTTTTATTTTGAGTTTGTTAGAAATAATAAAACTGTCATACAATTTTATACAATTCTTCGCCTGCCAGAGAGTTTTTAGTGTTTGCCAGACACCTGGCAATGCTTCAGTTCTGTCAGTTTGTTGATGTTTGGCCTCAGTGACTGAGCAGTTGAAGCCTTCAGGATTACAGCAAGGTATACATCAGATAGTTGTGTTTGGTATTTTGACTTGTTTATATTCATTGTGGAAAAAAGTGATGCTGCTGCCATGGCTGACTCTGCTCGGCGACTAGTGATGATATCTCTGTCCCTCTCCCACAGCCAATGGAAGCTGTAGGGGGTGGCACCTGAAGCAGACAGAGCCCTTGTGGCTGAATGTGTCTCTCCTCCACAGGCCGCAGTGGGGAGGTTCTCAGGCTGCAGGTGGCCTACAGGCCGGGACTTTGAGACCCCTGGTTTAAATGGCGGAATAACAACAGCTCATTTCCTACTCTCAGCAATGGATCACAAAAAATTCTAAATGTGCCTCCTTCTGGATATATAATCCTTTCAAATAGCTGTGAGACAATGACAAGATTCAATTGACTCTTAACCCTTAGCCCTTAGGTTGCTGAACTAGGCATGTAGATTAGAAAATGTGTGCTTTGAGAATGCTTTGTTCAAAAAGGATTTGTATCAATAAGGGAATAGTAAAACTGCCTGGATGTAGACAGTAATTCATAGGTTTCTTTGCAGAATCTGCTTGAGAAAAAAGAGAGAAAGAGTCTTCCCTTCCAAGGCATTCTCCTCCGCCCCACCCCACCCTAAACAATGCCATTCCAGGTGCAAATCACGCTTTTAAGCTACTGCTCTAATATCAATGACACACGTGACACTAAATATGGAATTTGAAGCTTTCAGCCAATTCACCTTTGCATTTCGCCTTCTCCTCCAGACCCAGCAGCCACGATTTCCTTTGCCATGGTTGCAGTACCATGGCTTACCTATAGTTCCTGGCCAGGCATCTGTTACAATGGGATCCAGCCCATACTCAGAATCCAACAGCTGAGGTCAAAGGAGCTGGCTCAGAGCTGTTCAGCCCTAAACTCTTCCCTCTCTTTTTGTTAACAGGTGGTTGGTTATGTTCAGAAATTATATGTGCTGAAAGAGGTAGAATATCTAATTCAAGCACTTTTGCTGCACAGCATAGCAATTACATAAAGATTAACTAACAAAATCCCAAAACAGTAGTAAGCTGCAAAGTAGTTTAATTAAATATTATCGGTAGAATCAGTAAGTTAATAACAGTTCAGCATAGCAAGAAACAATCTGACAACCCAAACATGAAAGCAGGAGATTAAAAAAAAAAGTTTCTCACTTCATGATTTTGCTTCTTCAAAGCTCTCATGTTTACCCATCTGGTTCATTTAATGGGTAGCATCATTGCATCCAGTGAGACAACAACTGATGGGAGGAGTCTTGCTTCTTTCTATCCGTTTCTCAACTACTGAAGCAGCTGAATTTCTGCTGCAACTAAGTATTCTACCAATGAAATCCCTCTAACCCTGGATACGTAGATGGCCAAAGCATAACAGAGGGAAATGTCAGAGGAGATGCAGAGAAAATAAAGCAAAGAACCGAGGCCCATATTCATTTCTGTGCTATGATTGAGCTTGGAACAAGGACTGGAGGGGGAAGAAGAAAGAGCAAAGGCTACCATTGATTCTCCTCTATAGTAGGGCGGCTGATTGCCAGTTTGACCTCTCGTACAGCTTAGAGCAGCATTAGGGGCTGCACTCACTTGTGCTCAGCTCCCTATAGCCCCTATGGATCATTCTGATGGTTGGGATATAGAAATACTGTGGGCATGCCTGCAGTGAATTGAATAGATCCAGATATGCTGGCTCAATGTCTGATGGGGATTCAATCTGTACCAGGGACATTCCCAAGGGAGCAGATACAGTGAGCTGACTGCCTCTTTGTGCTGACACACAGGAGCTGTGTGGCAAGTATGAGACGGCCCCTTAAATGGAAGATGAGGGGAGTTTTGCAGCTGACTATGCAGGGCCAGGTTTTCATCTTTAGTCTTTTGCTTCTGCTCCCTATCCACCAATTCAGGTAATGTGT
Source organism: Gopherus flavomarginatus (assembly GCF_025201925.1). Taxonomy (NCBI): domain Eukaryota; kingdom Metazoa; phylum Chordata; order Testudines; family Testudinidae; genus Gopherus; species Gopherus flavomarginatus. Next base: position 24,146,231 of record NC_066630.1, on the reverse strand, counting down.
TTAATAAACATTAGCAAGCTACACAGCTGGAGCCCTTATGCATAGAGGAAATAAGGTGAGCCAAGCAGGTCTAGTATGGGGGAAGTGCTCCAAGGAACTCTGTAATTCAATAGCTTCATCCTACCTTCCTACCAATTTCCGTCTCTACAGAGGATGTGTACCTCCCTCCTAATGCAAGTGGGTTAAAAGCAAATGAGCAAACTTGTTTTCAAACCCAGGTGATCATTCCTAGCCCTCTAGCATTCATTTTCTTGAATAAGGAGACTAATTTTACTTTTTAATATATTTTTTTAAAAGAGAGAGAAAGAAGAAAAGGGGAAAAATGCATGGGATCTGCTTGCTTCCCTGGGGTCTGACATTTCACAAATTACACACATTTTAGAATAAATGAGTGGCTGCAGCATGTCTTTGTTCTGTTAAAGATTCTTTGCACTGTTGACGGTTGCTCTGTTCTCATATGCCTTTGTTGTAGGCTTTAGACATGAACAACACTTAGGCCTCCATGAAGTTTAGAAGATAGAAATAAAAAGTAACAATTTATAAACAATTTACTTAAGGACCTTTAAAGTGATTGTCACAATATGTCATGTGTGAGTGGGAACTGGCCATCAAGATTAGCAAGTGGGCTATCCTGAAACAATAAGGGTGATACATTGGTTTCAGGAAAAAAACTAGTGCTGTTTCCTCTTAGTCAAAATGGACACTGTAGCATATTGTGTGTGGTAGCGGGCAGCAAGTTTGGGAGTTAGTACTGCACTAATTCTAATCTGTAGTGTCCAAATGTACTTGTGAAGTTTCCAGCAAAATCCTTTAAGAGGTGAACTGAAGTGCAAGATTGTAGGGATAGCCAATCACCACCTAACCATATTCTCCTTTGGTTGTTCCCCTGGTCGCTACCCTGTGTGTGTCATCCTGTCCCCATTACCCGGCCCGCTTACTTATACCCATGACTGCGTGTAAACCACTGTATGAGCGATGTACCCTCACTGCTTCCTTACTGCTTCTTGATCCCACCCACCATACACCCCACATTGGGGGACCTTGCAGACTGTATATGTTATGTGCTAACCAATTCCCACATACCAGTGTCCCCCTATACTCTGTATGTTGCCCCCAATGACCAACAACTGACGCTTTGAACTCTTTGTATCATTTTTATTTAAACATTCTCTAATAAACTTTTAATGTAAGCTCTTTGGGGAAGGGACTGCCTCTCATTAGGCTTGCACAATGCCTAACATGTCTGGGTGTTTTTGGAAACAAATTATCATTAAAAAATAAACACGAACAGAAATTAAGACTGTAAATAATAAATTGAACCCAGGGATAGACATGAGTTCTTAGTTAACACATTTTCAAAGTATTTGAACATGATTTCCTTCTGCATCAGAGTTCTGTGTTTGTCCTGTTAGGGGAGGTGATTTCATAGGCACTTAATCAAGGCAGGCAATTCAGCCTGGGCTGTCGGAGTGTGCAGTCTCATTAACTCTTGTGGGAGAAACATAGAATACAGATCCTGTCAGTTGGGCAAAACAAAAAGAACAACCCACACAGTGTGGGCTAATTTTTAAATTGTACTTACTTGTAATGTTAAAAGTTGAGGAAGAGATTTTCAAAGGCACAGAAGACAGGCACCTTGGGTGCCTCATTCCACCTTGAAAGTCTCCCTTTAAGTGTATATTTGGATAAGATCCTAAGCACCTTTTCAAGGTGTACTAAATATTTACAGTCAAATCTCAGTCCCTATGCCAGGCCACCTGAAAAGAATCTTCTCAGAGGATTGTAAAACCATAATCCAATCCACAATCTCCTTCACCTTGCCACTTCCTTGATCTGCAATCAGGTACCTGTTCTGCAGGCCTACTGACCATAGGAGGTACAGTGGACCCTTGCATGTCCTCTCTATGTCATGCCCCACACTGGTTCTGCTGCATTCAGAGATGTCCATAGTTCTCACTGGGACAAAAGGAGTTAAAGCATTTCAGTACACCCTTAAAGCAGACTGATCTGGTCCTTGAGATGTGATCTCTGCTTTAGTGGGAGATCTCTCCATATCTTCATGTTGTCTTTATTCCTAGAGTTTGAATTCTTTCCCTATAGTAATCCCACAGTTATCAAGGGATCTACTTTTAAATCTTGCATAACCCTGAATGGTGGTGCATGTTTTATGTTGAAAAGATTTAAGCTGTTTGTGAATTATAAAGGTCGGTAAATCTTCCATTTGGGATAATAATACTTCTCATTTGTTAAATTGTTGACTAGTTTTCCAACATACTGGCAAACAATGTAATCTGAAGTCTCTGTGGATATGCAAAAAAACTGTTCTGTATGAGCTTCAGTTTGCTCACTAGGAAAAAAAAATGCATGAACTTAATCAAAATCACTCAGCACTGAAACAGGCTTAAACACTGAACAAGGTACTATAGGTCTGGCATGAGGATTAGGAGGAGGAGGAAAATGCAAATATTTTGGCATCAGATAGTACAATGCTTGGAAGAAATAGTGGAGGTAAGTAACCCATTAATTTGGTTGCAAAGATTGCTTCTTGAATGATTTACAGGGCATTATAGGGACAGTTTTCAAAAAAATGTTCATAGAAATCCCCTTATTGATTTCTAGATGTATCACCTTACCCTAGGTCAAAGGTTTTATCATTACAAACCAAGACAGAATGAATCCAGAGGATCAGATCTGATATGAGTGAGAGGAAAAACTCTGAGGTTATAAAATATTAGAAAAGCAAGAGAGATTTGATTAATATTATCAGACTTTACAGACTTATGGATCAATCTCAGCTAAAGCATCCGCCTACTATCTGTCCCATCTAAGGAAAACTTACTGGACTTTCTCCCTATAACTAATAAGATTTTTGTTGTACAGCACCTTCCATCCACGGCAACCTGGAGCATGGGGGCAAAAGGGGGCCCCTGTTTGATAGTGCCCTATAAATGACAGAGGGGCAGCCAGAGCAAATTTGAGTGAGTGGTGTTGAGATCTGCTGCATGGGGCTGCAGTACCACTCAGGTTTGGTACCCACCGTCAATAATAGAGGCAGCAAGATATCTGCCCTAGATCCCGCTATTGCAAATGCTGGCATCACCTCACTGGGGCCAAGGTGACCCACCAGGTTGAGGGCTTGCAGGTAGGAGTGAGGTCATGGGCAGTGAGGCCTGGGGTCAGGAGTAGCCCCACAGACACACCGGAGCACCTCCACAGGGAGGGGAGTGACCCCACAGGGGTGGGCCCTCTCTCACCTCTCCATGACCTCTTTTCTTAAACTCTTGGCTCCACGTTCACTTTTTTTAAAGGATATGGGTCTTCAGTTTCAGATTTTTCCCCAGGCTTCCAAAACGCTCTGTGCAGTCCAGCTTCCATATGAGGATTTTAGTGCTTTATGCAATGAGTTTAGCCTTAATTAAATCTGGTGTGTTTGGGGTTTTTTGTAACCAACTGATGCTCTACATGTAGCTCACCCTACAACTTATAGCATAAAACCATTTGGTCCACGTTTTATAAGCTTGAGAGGCGGTGTCGTGTCTTCAAATGGGCCTGTACAGCCCCTATTGTATTTGTGAGCCTTGTGTGGGTGTAGCTGAGTGCAGAATTGGGCCCAAAGTGCTGAAAGGACATATCAAAGTTCCTCCCTGCAATTTCTGCTGAGTGTAGAAGGTGCACCCATGTAACAGAAGTGTATGTTAAGCTGTGTACTCCGAAGATTTTCCCTGGAACTTTATGAAAATATTTTGTAAATAGACTCATAGATTTTCACACCCTTGAAGGTTAGTAATCAATAATGTTTTAGTCTCTTTGGCAGAACAGATAATGATAATTCACTTACACTGTCTGCGGTGATTTCAGATGAAAGCACGCAAGAGTCTTAACAACTAATTTAAGCCTAATGAAAATACATTATTTTCTTTTAAAGAAGTCAGGAAAGTGGTCTAAAGGAATTTACAGTTGGAGTATACAGTATATCCTAAACTTGTTACAAGGACTTTAAATATCACTAAGTTTTGACGCATTCAATTTCAGTAAATTGATTTTCACACCTTTTAACAGTGACCTGCAAAGGTAACGTCACCACCATATACTGCATGTCCCCAATAGCCAGGTCAAGAGAGACAGTCAGTATGTTATCACCAGAAAAATCTCCTGTTGAATAAAACTCCAAAAAAAAAAAATTGCAAGTTTTGGTGAAGAGGAGAACCAAAAGCTTTTTTTCCTCCGATGCTTGTCTACATTTTCTTAAACTCTTGGAAACTCCCTACTCTGAACCAGGCTTTCTCCCTATACCATCAGCCCCAGATCAAGGCTCTCAAGTCTTTGTGTAAAGGTTTCAAAATGAACTTGATATGAAATGAGAGGTTTTTGCCCCTGGGTAGATTTGAATCCTTCACCATACTAATTATCTCCCCAATCATAACAGATGACAGACAAATGTTTCATTTATAAAGTGATCTATCATTCAGGCAACACTTTGAAAAAAATCAAGAGTTAAGCAAAGATTCTGATTAAGAAGAATGGTTTTGTGGTTAGCGCACTAGCCTCAGATTTTCCTGGTCCCGTCTTCTATAAAGACTTGTTACTTGGTGACAAACTAGCACACTGAGCATTGGACACAAGTGAGGCTGAAGCACATTAGGAAGCCAACATCCTAGGGTGCGTGTTTTGGATATTCCTTCTGCAAAGAGGGGGGCAGAGTTAAGGTCATTTGGCTACCAAAGTCACATCGGCCCAGTTCATCAAAGGTATTTAGGTGCCTACCTCCCTTATCTCCTCTGTGCCTCAGTTCTCCATCTTAAAAATGGGGATAATAGCACTTCCCTACCTGACAGCAGTGTTGTGAGAATAAATACATTAAGGATTGTGATAGGCCCAGATGCTACAGTAATGCGGGCCATAGAAGTACCTAAGATAGATAAGAAAATAAACAAGCCTAAGCTTTCAGCCTCCTTTTACAAGTATTGGTTAAGTCAGCCTCTTCTAATGTTAATAGATGAGTCCAAAAAAGAGAGACAAATGAACTCTTTCATTGGCAGTGAAAGACTTGATACCCTTAATGGAATACATTGATTCTATAAGTGCAGGATGTCTACAATATATAAGAGCTTTAAATATATGACAAAGCTTATTCTCATGCAAGGCAACATGATCAAAAGGATCTGAAAATGAATTTTTCGTTTCACTCTGACAGACTCCAATGCTGTCATTATATGATTACGTTCCTGAGTGCTGGTGAAGCCCTCAGCTGCTACACTATTCAATAAATTGCATCTACTAAAATTATTTTTCTATCCTGGGACTGCAAATAAAGATTTATAAAAATCAGCATGGTCCATAATAGGGGCATATTTTAATGTGTCCTTGAAATATGATGGTTCTCAAATGGGTAATACTTTACACATGACAAAATAATTCACTAATAGTCACAGATAGTTCCCAAAATATAACTAGGAATGAATATAAAGACTAGTCGATTTCTGGTTGAACTCCTAAATGCTGACATTTGCCATGATAGCATTATGTTTGACCTCGGTTCTGACACTAACTGGAGTTTATCGTGAACTGATTAAGACTGAAGTATTTCTTATCTGAAATGTGGAGATTTTTATCTGCTATTTTCCTCACATTTTCCCCATCATTTCCATGTCCTTAGCAAGAAAGACAGATCAGAAGCTTTGAGCCGTACAGAAAACCCAGCGAACACAAATGTGCGTAGCTGCATGCTGTCATCTTCCACCATTTTCTTTATTTCAGGCAAAACAGGAACATCAAAATATGGCTATGGCTTAAAGTTAAGTGCAGATGAAGAGCTGTCATTGGGTTTTATCCTGCCACTCTGACAATTGGATTACTTGTTCGGGTAAGAATGGCAGGATCAGATCTATTGTTACAAAGAAATACATTTTGGGAAGGAAAAGCTTTTATCAGTGCAGAATGGATCTCAAGATACACGTTTATGTTTGGCTGGTCAGAAGAAGCTGTTCCCTGAACTATTCTTCCCTTTGATCTTTTGAGTCAATATAGTTCTTTAAGGAAAAGGTTGCAGAAAGATACAGTAAACTTTTCTACAGATGAAAGGTCTGAAGAAAACAATACTGTGTGTATATATATTTTTAAATGATGGGGCAAGAAAGCAGAAAAGTAAATTTGCATAAAGTAAAATCAAAGAAGCTGAGTGAAATTCTGAAAGCCGTTTTTGCAATGAGCCCCGAGCTATCTGTCCAGGGCAGTACTATCATGGACTAATTTGGGACACTTGCAAGAGATCTAATATTATGGGTTCTATTTTAGCAGAGAAGGGAGAGGTTCTCTCTCTTCACATTAGGGATGGGTGAAGAGAGAGAGAGCCAGATCCTGCTGTGTCTGTAGGTTTGGCAGAATTGGCCCCAAGGAAAGGAGAACCACTTTTTTAGGTCCCATGGTGTTATCTTTGCTCAGCTCCGTCTCCACTAATTTTTTTACATCTCTTCCCTTCTGGGTTGTACTCTAGACAGGAAGCAGGAGCGCTCTGTGTCTCCTGAGAATCCCTGTCCTTCACTGAGATTCCCATCTCCTTACACAGAGGCAGGAGCTAATGCCAGTTCAAATAAATATCATTCAAACTTGTGGTTTATTTTATCTGAACTGAGTCCTGAGTGTCAGCCGTCATTACTCAGGAAAAGCGGCATCTAAGGAGCAGAACAGGAAAAATCAGAATCATCCAGACAGAGGCTGGACAAACAGCCTGAGAGGTGAGGTTGAAAGTGAGCTTCATCAAACTTCAGACATCAAGGAAATGCACACTGGATCTCCCCATGAAAGTGGTGAAACTATTCTGGATACTAGTTCCCTTAGTATCTGAGCACCTGCAGCGAACCAGAACATTACAGTATTAAACAGCTCAGAGGAACCTATAGCTCCATTTACTTTCTCCCATTAGCCTTGCTTTAAAAACAATCTATTTGCAGGACATAACGACAGCTAATTTTTTTGGCTGCCTGCTTCGGCAGATTGGAGCTTCTTGTCAGTGTTATAGTAGTGGGGTGGCTGGCTCAGAATCTGTGTATTGTGAAGCAAAAGGAACAGGATGCAGCATAAAGTTAGTTTTCTTAGCCATTAAAGAAATTTAAAAAGCTGCAACATGGGCAATAGTCTTACTTATGGCTTCCTGTTAACAAGTGGAATTGTAATAGTGACTGACAGGCATGGAATTAAGCCAATGCTTTAGAAGGCAAAAGGATTTTTCTGCATTCGCTTTGTCCAGTGCCAGAAGTCAACCATCTAATCATGCATCAATATTGCTGTTCAGGATAGAGGCACCAGGAAAAGCTGTAGAGAAATGTTTACAGCCAGGATAGTACAATCATTAGAGGGAAACAATCTAATTTAAAGGCTTTTGTACAGTACAGTAACAGCATCAGTTTACATTGATGGCACATTTTTGCTTTGGCTGTTAAGGTATGAGGGGTGAAATTTTGTTTTCATTTTCCATTCCATGGGCTTTAAAAATAATAGAGATGGTGGCACTGAGCATGATCAGACAACTGGTTTTTGGCTGTTATTGCCAGTGTCAAACATGGGACTAGATGACTTCAGAAGACCAGTATGTTTTAAAACAGCAGTTTGATATTAATGCAGCTGGAACTATTTGAATCATTCAGAATATGATGATGCCATAGTATCAAAAAAATCAAAAGTTCTGTGCTTACTGGCAGGCAGGCATCCTGCACTTTGTTGGAGTGATTGCTGCTGAAGAAGCATATAGGCATGAGAGTATATTCATGATCAGGAGATGCATGCTCTTGAAAGTATCAAGCTTCGGGACAGTCATGTTAGCTACTGTACCATAGTAACTAGCTTTATAATACCATTTATAAAATATTTCTGATATCTCAACATGACTGAGTCAAGTATAAGGTAAATACATGACATGGGTAAGGTAGATCATAATGAAACCTGGTATTTCTTTTCTAATAGTCCCCTATAATAAAAAAAATGACATCTCTGTGTATAATATAATATCTTTAGATGAATAAAATAGTATTCATTTCATTCAATAAATGAAACTCCTTGACATTTCTCTTTTTACTGTGTGCTTGATTCTCCTTCTGTCTGTCTCCACCTGTTGTCTCTGGTTTTATACCTAGATTATAAACTCTCTAGGGCAAAGTTCACCTGCTTATTCTGTATTTGTGCAGCATGTGTTACCATGATCAGAATAATAGCAATGAGTCAATAATAGCAATGAGTCAATGTAAAGATTCCTAGGTCCAAAGCACAGAAATGTTCCCATCATGGGGACTCTTACAATGAACTTGCTGCTTGTTGTGCTTCACTCTGTCTAGCCATGGCCAAGTTTTACACAACTTTTATCAAGGTATTTCTATCACGATGTGCAGATCTGGCTGGGAGAATGATTCATTGATCTGCACTTGAGAAACACCTGGTGAGTGTTCCAGTGCAGCTTATCCTGTATAAGAGGTTACATTGATAGAGAATCTGTTTATTGGTTCTCATTCTGAAAAAACAAGGCAAAAACTCTCACTGACTTCAAGTGGGCCAGATTTCATGTGGGTAATGACTTTAAGATTTTGTGGAGCTTCATCAAAGTTATTCTTGAGCCTCTTCCACAAACCAGCTCTAAATATGGAGATATACACCTATCTCACAGAACTGGAAGGGACCCTGAAAAGTCATCAACTCCAGCCTCCTAGCAGGACCAAGTACTGATTTTGCCCCAGATCCCTAAGTGGCCCCCTCAAGGATTGAACTCACAGCCCTGGGTTTAAGCAGACCAATACTTAAACCACTGAGTTATCCCTCCCCCCTACAGTGCTTATCAGTTCTGTTGCTTTACCACCAAAACACAGATTTAAATAAACCATCATTTACTGTACTATGGCAAAATGCTTAACTAAACAACCATGTGTTTAAAACCAGCACGTTACAAGTTTGCACTGACTTTGAAAAATCAATAATACCTGTAGGTAACTAGTAAGATACTGAACTGGCAATGTGTGCATGGAATTCCCAGATATCACATACAATTGTAATTGCACACCCAAATTAGGCAGGCAGTTGCATGTGAATGTGTGTGTAGTTTAGGAAGGAACCCTATTATCTCATCCTTCAAATCCCACCAATCTAGTTAGGATCACTGCAAATTTCTATTTCTGAATGTGTGTGTGTGTATGTGGGAGAAGTGGTCCTTGGAGCGTGGGACCAATGGCATGCCTGTGGTGATATGTAGCAACTGTAAGGAACGCAGAGGTTGAGAGAGGTAGGATTTTTCAAACAAGATCAGCTCCTGTTGAGGAAACATGCCCAAGCATGGATTGTATTTTGTTTAGAAATGACTCACCGTGGATTCTGGGATCTACTGGAACTTTTTGCACAGGCCTAATTGCCCTGTATGTGATCAAGAGGGCAAAGAAATTAACATTAAAAATGTTTCATGAACACACACACGCACGCAGTTTTCCTCTGAGAAAAATAGCCCCCATCATTGTCCTATTTATTGCAAGTGAAAAGGGGTGTCAAAGAAAAGTTACATGGTTGTGTGCTATTCTCATCTTTCTGACTTGCATTATCTCGCTGTGCCCTTTAGATATTCCACAGAACTGGAACATTTGTATAAACTGTATATTTTGTATTTCCAGTTCTTTGATGTGCTCTGGTTCAGTAAAGAGCTATGGGCTTGATTTCACTTGGTGAGAATTCTGTGGCTTGTGTTATGCACATGGTCAGAGTAGATGATCATAATGGTTCCTTCTGGCATTAACATTTATGAAAAATCCCTAGGGCTACAATTAATAACTCCGGGCCCATGTACAAGATCACTTTCATCCCATTGTTTCTACTACAAATTGAATTTTTTACTCTGTGCTTCTTTTCCTACTTACTACATGCTTCACCTCAGCTTTGAAATAATGTCTAGTGCTGCATTTTCTTATTTACTATTGATAATCCTTGACCAACCGTAATCATGATACTATTGTGCTAGGTGCTGTACAACACAGGGGTAGGAACCATAACTGCCTCAAAGAAGTCACAGTTTATTGCCATAATCCTGAAATTGACAGCAACTAAGTGCACCCCTGTACCCTCATGGCGCCTCATTAAAGTCAATAGTGCACACGGGCACAGCCAGTTGCAGGTGGGGCCCTAAGCAATAAGGCAGTGAGAGGCAAGAGGGGCAGAAATGCAAGACTGCAAGAGACTTCTGCTAATGAGATAACAACATAAGAGCTGCCTGCCATACTGGGTCAGTCCAATCATCCATCTGGCCCAGTATCTTGTCTCTGATCGTGGTTAGTAGCAGAGCTTCAGGGGGAGTGTACAGAACAGGGCAATTTTGGAGTGATTCAACCCTGTCTTCCACTTCTGACTTCTGGTAGACAGAGATTTGGGGTTGCCTGAGCATGGGGTGGCATCTCTGACCATCTTGGCTAACACTCATAGATGGGCCTATCCTCCATTAACTTATCTAGTTCTTTATTTTAACCCAGTTATACTTTTTGCCATCACCATCATTCCATAGCAATGAGTTCCACAGGCTAATCATCCATTGGGGCATATAAGTACCTGCTAGTGAAAGATAGAAGAGCAGATCCCTGAAACAAATTGATGTAGTTTATCTTTTTACATACGTTGTCTGAATCAATTACATTTGTTCCTGTTCTCTATGTTTGTGAATGCAATATGGTTTTAGGTGTTGGCATGTAAGTTCTAGTCCCACATAATCAGACAAAGCAAAATATCCTGTAAAAGAAACTAGATTATCACCACATAGAAAATGCATACTCAGTAAGTAAATAATGCACGCTAGCTACTGTGACAGACCCAGGCCAGTGGGGTACAGGAGTCTGGTAGAGGGCAAATATACTGGTCACTGGGTGAGTAGTTTTCTGTTCCCTGAGTGACCAGAGCAAGGGCTGCACTAGAGTAATCAGGAACCTGCTAGAACCAATTAAGGCAGACAGGCTGATTAGATCACCTGCAGCCAATCAAGGCAGGCTAATCAGGGCACCTGGGTTTAAAAAGGAGCTCATCCCAGTCAGGGATGGGGGGAGCCAGAGGAGAGGAAGTGTGCGCTGCTGGACTAAGGAGTACAAGCGTTATCAGACACCAGGAGGAAGGGCCTGTGGTGAGGCTAAAGAAGATGTTTGGAGGAGGCCATGGGGAAGTAGCCCAGGGAGTTGTAGCTGTCATGTAACTGTTACAGGAGGTACTATAGACAACTTCAATCCACAGGGCCCTGGGCTGGATCCCAGAGTAGAAGGCGGGCCTGGGTTCCCCCCAAACCTCTGAACTCCTGATCAGACACAGGAGAAGTTGACCCAGACTGTGGGGAAGATCGCTGAGGTGAGCAAATCTACCAAATAAGCACAGGACCCACCAAGGTAGAGGAGGAACTTTGTCACACTACACAGATGAGGTTCTCTAACAGAGTCCACAGGTGATTTCCTAGTGTACAGCTGTCCACATAACAAAAACTTATACCTACAAGTGGCCCTCATGTTGGTAATCACTGTAGAGAGACTACAGATTTGAATATGTATGGAGACTGACCTCATCCCCTCTTAATCAGATAGGTGGGGGAGTGGATAGAAATAGTGGTTTTTAGTTCTGGGCTCTCAGACCAGGAGCTTCCACAAACACAGAGTTTGCAAACAGTGTCCCTCGTGTATTACACTAAACATTAAGGTAAAGAAGAATAATGGGGGTGGTGGAAAAGTGGAAAGAAAGAGATGACTCTTTAGGGTAGTACCTTCTTCTGGTCTCCCAGTGCCCTTGATGTTGGTGCGATGAGGTATCCAAACCCCTCACTGGATAACAAAGTGTTAGGGAGCTGCTTTGGGCTCAGCCAGCTTAGTTCTGCCACACCTGCAAGGCATGTATAGACTAGAGGAGGAGGAGCTTGAAAGGAGAGCAAAAGAGCTCACTTGTGGGCAGACTAGGGAAGAGAATGACCTTTAACCCTCACCTCTTGAGGAAAGGGCTGACTGAAGGCAGGAGCTTCCCAGACAACCACTGCCTGACGGCCCTCCCTGAGGGAAGGGAGGACCAGATCCTGATGCATTCTGAGAGGAAGTTATTCCTCTTTATCCCTTATTAATTCAGTTTATTTGCATTCATTGTTCTTGCTTTTTTTTTTTTTCTGCCACAGACTACCACAGAAGGGGAGAGACTTTGCAGTGACCTGGCCAGAAGGCCAAGTCACAGGAAGAAGCAGGCCACTGCAGAGACTAAGCAACCACCAGCAGCGGCCCCTCAACAAAGAAAGTTCCTACACCATGCCCAGCCACAGGGAGGCACCAGCAGTGAGTTGACCCCTTCACAGTTGACCATAGTGTGTATTTAGATTGCAAACCCTTCTGGGGAGGGGCCTTGTCTCTATTGTTTAGTACAATTCCAACTCTAATAACTGACACCATATGTGCAATGTTTTTAAAGGAAGATATTAAGGGTTGATTCTCATCTCAGGCTTGTCTAAATCAGAAATAACCAATTGACCTCAGTGGATAATACCACTGGCAAAATGAGGCTTTAACGCCTCACACCCTCTGCTTCCCAGTATCTTTGTTTATAAAGGTTTTGGCTATAAGGAGTGGTCCTGCCTTTTACTGACACAAAGATAGATATATAGAGATAGATAGATAGATAGAAAGATTTTATTTTATTTTATTTTATCTTTCTATTGTATTTTCCACTGCATGCATCTGATGAAGTGGGTTTTAGCCCATGAAAGTTTATGCCCAAATAAATGTGTTAGTCTCTAAGGTGCCACAAGTACTCCTGTTCTTTTTAAAGATTGTTCTGTTGAGTGTTACTTCAGTGGTGAAAGCCCTTTCCCAAACATGAGAAGCTTGATTCTCATGGTATGGCTAGAGCCAGTGTGAGATTCATTATAGGAGCTAAGTCAATAGCATGTCTCTGAGAGGCTAGTTGTGGTCTTGCTTCATTTGAGCACAGCTTTCAAAAGCAAGAGAAAATGTCTGTTCCAAAAGCAAGTGTAGCAGGTTGATAAATAACTCTGCCGGGGGTGGAGGGGAGAAGAGAGGGAATAGAAAAGGGCCATTTCATTTTAAATAAGAATGAAAGGTTTAGAGGAACTAATCTGAACTTTTTTTTCCTGAACAATCTGAAATGTTTGGGTCCTGTAAAACTCAGGAGCCTGGTCTGAACCAGAATAATGGCTCTAAACACCACCAGAGTCAGGGCGTGTTCAAATCTGGATGCTGACCCAAACTTTGCAGCTTGGCCCGATTGTTATAATGGGTTGAACCAAAGCCACAGATCTCAGTTCCCCAAACAATGGAAAATTTGGATCTAGATCTGGATTCAGAGCAGAACTTCGTGGCCACCTCTAATGACAGCAGATTTTCTCATTAGGTGTCAGGGCCTCTTTGCTTTTACTCAGACAATCTTTACTAATGGAGAGGACTCACTTCCTTGAGGTATTTTGGCATTCGTGCTTCTGGCTGGAACCTGGAAGTGCATGCTGCAGTTAAATCAAACTTTTTCAAACTTCAGAAAACTTTCGGTCTGAATTCAGGGTGGAAGTTTGACAGAGGGTTCAGATTTTATCCTATGTTGTCATCTCTAGTGAGTGCAAATACATTATTATTGGACTAGCTTTTTACATTTTATTTTATTTTTTGAGGCTAGGTATAGCTAGGGTCCAAAGCTACATGAAGCTATATGTAAAGTAATCTTAGATTAAGCAGATTATGTCAGAAATATGAAAATTAAAGGTACTGTAGGCAAGGAAAATGCAAAGAGCTCCTTCTGGCTGTATATGATTTCTTTCCTATTCCAGAATCATTTGAAATGCACATTATAATTTTATTATATACAAAGAAAAACACATCTTATTGACATGTATATTTCTGCAAGCTGTTTACTTAATCAGTGTTTTTCTTCAGGTCTACTTTCTGTTGAATAAAGATAAACAGAAAATGTGCTGAACTGTCAAAAAGTAGAGTAGTTGGGAGAGTTAGGAACAGTGTGTACTTGTCGTTAGTTTGGGATTCATACAATAGTTGCTTCTCAGATGACTCGGAGGACCTGGAGCACGGGAACCCATATCTCTATTTCCATATCCCCTTTTTGAGAAGGTCAGAGTTATTAGCATCCATGCTCCTGTGGGAGGATTAAGGAAGGGCTGTTCTCACAGCCAATCTCATCTGGCGCACTAGTAAGCAGTACAGTGAGTATGTCAGGAGCATGAGTTTTAGGGCCTCATTCTCCACTGCCATATACCCTTCGGTAGCCATTTACACTTATGCAAAGGGAGTGCAAGCCCTGTCAAATAAGAATGGTGGCATTTTGCGTGCACTTGGCACAAGTTTGTCTGGTTACAGAAGGGACAAGACTGCAGGCCTTGAGTGTCTGGGTTTGTTTCCATGGTTTTTATGGCTATTTTAAAAATATATCACTAAGAAGAATACAAATATGAGCAAAATATCTGTATGGTTCCTACTCTGTGACAGGTAGATAAGACATCACATTGTGGAGCCATATTCTAACTTTAGATGCGTGCTTGACATCTGTAGCTGTTATGCATGTTTATTGGAAGACAGAAATTTCTCCATTGTATTTATTGATCATTAATACCCTGGCAAATTACAAGATACTTAGTCATCAGTTTCCAGAGGAAAGAAACACATACCCTGGAAACCCTTGCAGAGCCCTAGAATTGCTGGTGTTCCATCTTTGTGAAACCTTATTCTTCTCTAGTATATCCTCATCAGTGCAAGAAAACATGATATGCTCAGAAATGTACAATAAAAGGTGCCCAATCCCCTAGAGCTGTGCAGATTTGAAGATGACGTTACCAGGCAAATAAGGAAAGCTGTTGGGTGCTGAGTGTGCTACAAAAGCTTACACAAATATGACCAAGGATGACAATTACCGATGGGAATGGAATGTATCCATAGAACTGGGCCAGCAGTGAACAAGGAGCACAAGTTAATCCTACCTACCCCCTTTGAGCGCTACTGTGGCTGCAAAGAGAAGTAGGGCTAAGTGACAATGCCCCACCATACAAGGCACCACAAGAGCAGACAGTGTGTTCTGCATACAAAAGACATTCACTCACGGGACTGTGGTTACTGGCAGTGACAAAAAGTGACATGTAATTATATTGCACTGTTGAGGTTGCCATAGGACTGATTAATTACCAGACAGCCAGGCCACAGACCACATTCCAAGACACACACATTCTGTTGTGGAGGATACTGCTTTTTAAGCAATATCACCATTCATTGGCTGGCTTCTGCACAGGAATCTGCCTTCATGATTGAGATTGCTATGATCAATGTACTTCACGTTGGGGGGAGGGATAGCTCAGGGGTTTGAGCATTAGCCTACTAAACCCAGGGTTGTGAGTTCAATCCCTGAGGGGGCCATTAAGGGAACTGGGTTAAAAATCTGGGGATTGGTCCTGCTTGGAGCAGGGGGTTGGACTAGATGACCTCCTGAGGTCCCTTCCAATCCTAATAGTCTATGATTCTATGATTCACACTCTTCCAGCAGTACATGGTAAAGCTGCCAGGGGCTGCTTCAACATATGCTCTTGTATATTCTCCCTAAGGCATGTTTACTTGGGGGGAACAGAGCACTGACACCCCTTATTCTTGCAGCCATGCCCTCTTCCTTGGTATACGGGTCTAACAATACAGCTAGCTGCACACAGCAGGGCATTGTAGTTGTGAAATGGATTTGCCATAGGTTGTACCCGTTTTGCTTTTCCCTAGCACTTGTTGTGCCATTTTGCTCTTGGGTTATGTGATAGTAAGGTGACCAGACAGCAAATGTGAAAAATCAGAACAGGAGGTGGGGGTAATAGGAGCCTGTATAAGAAAAAGACCCCAAAATTGGGACTGTCCCCATAAAATCAGGACATCTGGTCAACCTACGTAGGCTGACAGAGAACTATGACTTTAATTCAATCTTTCGGAGCTACGTTGTGACATTTCGCCATAGCTCTGCATTAGAGATGATGTGGAGACACCAACCTAGGAAGTGCCTCAGAGGTCACTGCCTCCCAGAGCTCCCAGTTAAAATCCTATTTGTGGCTTATGGAACTTTGTCCGTAAGTGCAAATTTGCATAAGTCGGGTCTTGCATAACCCAGGGAGTGTTGTATTCCTCAAACGGTTTCCTTAGTAGGAAGTCCATTGCTAATTATTGTATCCATTCCAGATGTATGCAGAATTATTCTGAAACATTCAGAACCAAAGCTGAGTCCCCAAATGCATAAGCAGGTAGCATTGTTATGCTGTTGACATACTAAACACATACACTGGATATTATCCAAACTGACTGCTTTCTTGAGGTTTATAATTATTAACTTAAATAACAAGAAACATAGTTCTCAACCTGAACTTCCTTCTGAGCTTGTCTATTTTCACCGTTTCTCCCTACATTTAAGTCCCTCATCTTAAAGATGCTCCCAACTTTTTTAACACTTAATTTGGAGCTAAGAGGATCCACCTGGCCTAGCTTCCAGGGTGAATCGGAAAAATAGCTATGCACAGCAGTAGAACCTGACACCCTCTTACAGGGCTCTTTCCATTTCTCATGAGTCGTCTTCTCCTTAGTCTATGTGTACTGTGCCTGGGACCAGCACTAGGGTTTCTCGCTCCCTAGGCGCACGGCCATTTTGCTGCCCCCCACGCTGATCCCGCGGCTCTGGTGGAGCTGCCGCAGTCATTCCTGTGAAGGGTCAGTTGGTCTGTGGCTCTGGTGGAGCTGCCGCAGGCATGCCTGTGGGAGGTCCATTGGAGCTGCGCGAGCAGCCAACCATCCACAGGCATGACTGCGGCAGCTCCACCGGAGCCGCTGACCAATGGAACCTCCGCAGGCATGCCTGCGGCAGATCAACTGGAGCCGCCTGCCGCCCCCCCCAGCAAAATGCCACCCCCTGAATAATCCTGGTGCCCTAAGCGATTGCCTAGGCTGCCTAAATGGTAGCGCCGGCCCTGACTGTGCCTCATGTGGCATGTGACCAGGATTCATCGACTAATGTTTGCTTCTCTGTCCCGTCCTTGGTACTGATCCATGCCCCACATTTCATGAATAAAAATCAGCTACGCACACTACATGGCTGGTAAGGGCACAAGAACTGATGCAAATTAATCCTGTCTCCCATGCATCATTGTTCATGATTCTCCTAATAGTCTCTCCTGTACTTGGGGCCAAGCAGCCCATGGAAATTGCTATAGTTCTAAGGCTGTAGTTTCCTGCATGGCTAAGAGTGATTAGTTCTGAGCCTATCGTCTGTTTTTCTGAGCTAACAAAAACTATCCCTGGGAGTGTAAATACACAGAAAAGAGCACCTTCCCCTCCACATCTTCCCACAATTCATGGTTTGCTACAGAGAATGTTCTTCCATCATTGGACTCCTCATCTAGATAAGTAGCACTCTCTTTTCCACTGACTACTCATTTTTTTTGGTTGTAGGAGTAGAGTCTTCAGCCAATGGGCCCTTTTCTTCCCTTCCTTGGCTGACTGTGATGGAGCTGTCAGATAGTAAGAGCACAATAAACTTTGCCCAACTCCTTAAAACTTTTGCATTGACTGGTTGATTGAAGGAAATCAGACTATTTAGTTGAGAAAGGATATGTGAGTAAGAACTGACACAATATATGTAAAAATGGATGGTATAGAAAAGGTTAAATGCTCGTTCCTGTTTGCTCTCTCAGAATTTACTGAACGAAATTGAAAAGCAACACTTTACAAACAGAATGAAATACTTTTTTTTTTTACACAATGAACCAATGGAATTCACTGCCACAATATGTCATTGAACAAAACACCTAAACAAATACTTATTATAAGGTGAGAGGAAGCCATCTGTTTTACCTCTTTTATTTTATTTGGTATAAATAACTAAAGAGATGAGCTAAACTCACCATTACAGCCTATGATTAGGAAGAAACTTCCTCTCTATTCATTTTGCAGCATATAATGCCCCTTTCTAAGCTTCCTTTCAAGCACCTGATACAGGCTACTGTCAGAAACAGGATACTGGACAGATGGACCACTGATCTGGCATGCCAATACCTACATTCTAAGATATTTTAAGATCTCTTGGTAATAAAGAGCCAGATCCTGATATCTTCTCTGCACTGATGCAGCTGTGCAAAGGGGCAGTGAAATTGAGGTAACAGGTTTCCCAGTCTGGAGCATTGCTGCAGTGTGGTGATCTAAGGCGGCACAGTGCAGAACAACACTGAGGCTACTTTAAGCTGTGCTGGGGACCAGATCAGCCCCTAGCAAAACCTAGCCTGAGGCCTATAAAGGTAGCAGAGAACCACAGCTAAGGACTGAGCCTGCTGTTTCTTGGAAGCGCTGTTCTAATTTAGGACTCCAGTCCTCTTAAAAGCAATAGTCTGGTAAATTTTTCCCCAAGAGATTTTATTCATCAGACTTTCAGACACAAATTGATTCTTAAAAAAACTAAATTTACTGTACTGTGCCTGAGCACACTGACATACAAGGTGAGCATAGATGATTGAAGGATTTTCACAGAGATCCCTGAATTTAGGACTGGGTGTCAAACTCTGCACAAGAAGTGATCTCATTAACAGCAGCTGGAGTTATGTGGTTCCTCATTTAATTATGTGCTAGTAATCATTCCCTGTTGCATTTTAACCACTCCAAATGGTGGCTTACAGCAAAACTGTCACAAGAGATCATGCTACATGAAACACAGCAACCCTCTCCAGTAATTAACAGCATTTTAGCAGACCCTAAAGTTGTCAAAGTCTTCACAAAGTTAATCTGAAAATAAGGATCTCATCAGACAGCCTGTGTCTCATGCCACAGACTTATGTTCTCCCTGAAAGCATTGATGAGTCAATTGTATTCACTGACTTCCATGATGATTTGAAGGAATTGGCTGTCAGTAACATCCAGCACTGCATTTGCTGTAAGCCAAACTCAAGGCGGAAGGATAGGCTCAGTGACTTATTTTTGGAGCTATGCAGTTATTCAGAATATGCATCAGGAACAAAATATCATAAGCAATTGCTAGACTCTTTCAGGATCTACAGAATCACTCTGATCCTGGGACAGGTAAAATTCCAACTAAGCTCCTGCACAGTTAGGGGATTGCACTCTAAAGCCTCTTTGCATGTCTCAAGACACCCCAACATCCTGTTCAGTGCAGAAAATCTTAAAATTATAGCAGAAAAGTCACAATATTTTGCTTTGTAAAGGTCTAAATTCCGGACACAGACTGCTTGTCTCATTTACTTGTTTCATATTGTGGGGACTGAGTCTTATGGGCTGAGAATCAGGGTGAATTGTGAATTATCTTCAACTGTTAAATAGATGTCCTCTATCATCCAATATGTTGGATTGGAAACACCAGTCTGAGGTAAAATCCTAATGAAGAAAAGGCAGGTTGTAGTTTTCACGAGTTAGCAGGTCAAGGTAAACACTATGGGGGAGTCTAGGGATGACCTTGACTAGCTGACACACGTTAATACTGCAACTGCCTCGTCTTCACTAGATTTTATCATGTTAGCTAACACAAGGTAAGAACACACCATTTTTCCTAATGAAGATAAGGCCCGAGGGTGTTAGGCACCCAAATCCCACTGAAAACTGCTTACAAATCACTTTTGAAAATCCCAGCCTGAATGTTTGTTTGACTTACATTTAAGGGCTTATCTTCACTACCATGCTAAATCAGTGCCGCTGCCAGCAATGCTGGTTTAGCGCTTCTGGTGAAGATGTATTACATCAGCATAGCATCTCCCTCTGACATAGCACGGTGTAGACACTACTCTAAGTTGATATCACTTACATCGCTCCGGGGTGGTTTTTCACACCCCTGAGCATTGTAATTTAATGTATACAAGGCCTTATAAAACAAAATGCCTTCACACTACTTTTTCTCCCCATACAGTTCACTCATCCTTTTATCAAGTAGATTATCAAGAAGTAACTCATTAGCTATTGAACCAACCATTTTATGTGTGGCTGATTACCATGGAGTTTTGGGGCAAGTGTTTTTGTAACACCTCATTTTAGCACTCTGTGGCCTACTGAAAAAGGAGCTGCACCTACTCGTTAACTGGAGCTATGCCACCTGATCATATCAAAATCACTAGTGTAGGTTTTTTTTAAAGCCACTTGTAGCTATGAATGGTCAGTCATGTGTGAAATCAGCAATTCTTAGGGCCAAATTCTGAACCAAGGGAGCCAAAAGCCCACAAAGATGCAAGTGGAATTGCATGGTGTACATTTTACTGCAATTGTTCATGCAATTGCTCTTGTTGCACATACACATGGGTATATAGATGTCCTGTTTGCATGTGAACTTGTGATTATTACATGTGCAATTTTGGTAAAACATGCACACAACTGCTCATACATTTTGCAAATGGGGTTCTTCACACTAAAAATATGACCCTTATTGTCTACTCTAAAATATATACCCTCCAAGCAGAACTGTTGAGGTGCTTCTGATCCCCAGGAGCCTGACTGGATTTGTATATTCTGGTCAATTTTTCATAAAGGAAAATTAATAAGTAGAAAATTTATTAGCAATTCAGTATTTTTCAGATAATACCCAGTGTTTGTGTTTTCTTTTTTCACTTAACAGCACTTAGAAAAGATTGTGCTGTATCTATTATCTGGGGTTTGATAATTTATCTTAAGTGCTCCCAAATGATAGCAAAGAAAATACATAATAATCTCTCTCTAAACATTGGTTTACAGTTCTCCAACTCTTTCTCTCTTTGCTTCCTCAAAAGCAGTGCACACATTGAAGGCATTGTCAGCAGTACTGGAGAAGAGACATATTTTTTACAACTATACATATTTTTCATATAATATATTCTCAACCACAGGACTGCTTATATAGGTTACAACAAGCAATGTGTATTTTCTGTGAATAGTCTTGTGTAATATGGGCCTCTCATTTATAACACGTTGAGCCAGTAAGCACAACTCCATAGATTTCAATACAGTTGACCATGATTTATATCTTCTGGGTCTCATGGACCTGATTTTCTCCTGCACCAAGAACCACTCAGTTCATGGGGGATATGGGAAGATTCTGTTAAGGAGCTGATCCTGATTTGTTGAGTCTCTGGGCTGATTTTTGTCTGAGGATTGCTTTAATCTATGGCTTCCTGAATCCTCCAATGCAGAAGAGTAGAACTGTAATGGAGATTAATTTAGAATGGAGAAATGGAAGGTGCTACTACGTATAAAGGAAATTGAGTGTATGGCAAAGCATTCCACAGAGAACTCTTTGTCTTGGAAAGAACTTGCATCTGCACCAACTCAATTTCTTCCAGTTCTTCATCAATGCTACCACCGGTTTGACTACTTAGACTTACTCTTTGCCCCCTCTTGTAAAGCGGTTGCCAACCCACCGTCGCTGGGGTTGCTTTAGAGATTTTTCCATGTGACCAGCACATTGTTGGCCCATGACATAGAGATCTCTGTGTGTTTGCATAGAGAAAACCAAGTTTTTAGCAGCTATGATAATCTTGAACAATAATACTATCAGCCTTTTGAGGATTCCCCTTCCCCTTCCACCTCCCATGATTCTTGCACAGATGCTGTCCTCTGTGACATACTGTCATTCTGTCTGGAGAAAATGTAATGCATGATCAATTTAATCCAGCAGCTCATCTGCACAGCACTTCTCAAGGGTTTATTTGGAACACGTCTCCAGCACTGCTGATTGGTAACTTGGTAATTAAGTACAGGACACACTTGGAGAAACAGAATGCTGAACACTTTCATTTCTAAACTAAACTGAGAAACACTTCAGGACTGAGTATATTTGTTTTCAATCATTTTTGACATGCTCACAGATAGTGAGAATGACTGGTATGTTAATGATGCTCTAGAGCAATGCCTAAATAAAACAGCTAGTGAAGCTGATGCTTAATTGAAAGCTTACGGTATTGGTTAGTGTAGTAAGTAGGTCATTATTGTTAGCTTTAACCTTAAGTAAAACAAAGTAAAGTGAAATAAAAAAGTAAACTATGGATAATACAAATACTATCTTCACAGTGTTCTAATTACAGTGAATCATATTTTCATTGAGGTCTTTTCCCCCTAGGGACTGTTAAATTCAATATATAGGCATTCTCAAAGTATTGCATCGTCAAATTAGAAATCTGAGGACAGACGCCCTAAACAGTTAGAGATTGCCAGCTCTTCAGTGTTTGCCACGTCCTTCCAACAACACATTAATCTTACCTGGAGTCGGCTGTTCCTTATCCTGGTGATATTTTGGCTATTTATTGAGAGAGTTGGGAGATGCTTCAGCTTACATTTGACGTAAAGGAGATGTAGAGCTGAATGTTGTCAACTGGCCTTTCTGCCTGTTGTATCACCAGCTCCCTCAATGGCTTAATTATAGAATAATAAGGAGCAAAGGATTGAACCTTCTGGGATGCTATAAGTGAGCGCTTTGGTAGTGGAGGAACAGTTTCCCGTGTGTTCTCCCATTATGTTCCTGCATGTAACTTATATCACCTCCGTCTAGGCAGAGTTCTACTAAAACAGCTCCTTTGCTTTGCTTTCTCTCAAAGTCATATTTTTCAGTCCTTCTCTTTCTGTCTGCTTAGGTTTTGGCTGCTCTTCTAACAGACTCACTGACCTCTCCATCAAAAATTACTCAGCAAAACTCCTTTTGTCACATACTCATTTTCTGACTGGCCTTGCATGTGAAATATATTTTGGTTGATGGCTCCTATTGTTTCACTGTTGCTAGAAAAAGAAATGTAGCTGTTTGTGTTTGTCCCAAACGAAAGGTGGCTACCATGACCACCAGCTTCAATGAGGTTTTAACCAACCTCCATCATAATAATACTGTTTTATCACCCCTGAATTTAGCCCTCTAGATTGCAAAAAATGACTAATAATTATCACTTTGGAATCTTGAAAAGCAAGTGAGAATGTGTTCCATCTGATTCTATTATACAATCTTCCAACTTTTTAACTGAGAGAGTAATTACCCTCTGGAACAATTTACCAAGGATAATGGAGAAATCTCTACCGCTGACCATTTTAAAAATCCATTTTACTAACAGATCTGCTCTAGGTATTATTTTGGGGAAGTCCTATCATCTGAGTTATACTGTGGGTATAGACTGGATTATCTATATTGTAGGTCAGACTGGATTATCAGAATTGTCCCTCTGGCTATGGAATCTATAAAACTAGTCCAAGATGTTTAATAATAGAAATGGAAGTGCTCAGCTACAGATGGACTAGGATTCATGGATATTTTGTACAAGTGAAAAATAATTTACCCCGGGCAAAACTCACTCTTGTAGACTGCCATCCTGTTTTGTTTCCTGGGGAAATTATAGTATGTTGATTATTATCAACCTTATGTGCATTATCTAATAGGCAGTTTGTTTCCATTTACAAATAAGTTCTCTTAGAAAACTAGATGCCCCAAAACAGTGACAAAATGTAACGCACTGCTGATGAAGGTTAATTCAAAGTTAGGCCCTAATCTTATAGGCCACTGAGAGTAACAAGTTAAGAAAAAGCCATGAATATACTACCTTCCTTCCAAGAGTTCAGCGTATACACACAGAATGTAGTCATGGACAAACTAGTGATGAGAAGAGCTACATGGGAGTCCTACTAAAAGAGATTCTCTGTCAGTACCTCCTCCAAGGATAAGAGAATCTCCCATTCCTGCTAAAATATTCAATAATCTTATCAATACAAAACAAACCATTTCTCAATGCTATCTAGTCTTCCTCTCTAAGCAAACTAATCATTAAGCTAGGAAAAAAGCTCCCCAAACCACGTATAATTTCCCTATATCCTGAATCCCTCTAAGTCAGCCTTCAAGCTAGGGCATGTACAGACCCAGCACTTTTTGTTCTGGTGGATGACTTCCTCCTGTCCCAAGGGAAGGATATTTGTGCTCCCCCTGATGGGCCACTCTGTGGCATTTGACACTACTGATTGCCAAATATTCCTGTCCCACCTCCAATAACTTTCAGGGGTGAACAGAAAGACTCAAACAACTCAAAGGTCCTACTTGTCAGACTTAGCCTTGAGAATTTGGGCCTGTTGTCATTGTATTGCAAGCCACTGAGTATGTAAACCAAAGGAGTGCACAGTTGACTATCAATAGATGACGCAAAGGCAGCATTCAGAGCCTGAGAGCAGATGGCCTGAAGGTATTTCCACCTGAGTAGTATAAAACCATGCTATTTTATTAATAGTTGCAGTGAATTCACCTGTCCTCCCACACAGATAATTCAGAACAAATTAAAAATACACCCACACAGTTCAAATATTAATAAATTAGTTTCCTGTGGTTTCTACCCTTTAATCCTGCTTTGACTAAATAGCAGCTGATCTCTTTCCTTGCCTAATTTGACAGTTTGCCCATACAGCTGAAGCAAGATGCTGAAGTGTTTACTACCTGTCAGTTGCCTGACATTAAAATATCCGCTTGTGACAAACTTCCTCCAAATCAATTTATAGAGTTTTGCATGAAATGCTACAAACATAAGAGATGTGTCTTCAGCTGCTTAGACTTCTGATTCATACGCTCTGCCTAGCAGCTTGTTCTTCCTTCTGCTTTATGTTAGGTTTCTCCCCTTGATATTCACCATCATAGCTGGCAATGCAAGTCAAAAACTGTTTAACTCTAGAACATTCTGAAGGAATGTCTAGTATAGTGAATGCTTACGGGAAGAGGGTAGGTTTAGAAGAGAAAATAAGGAAAGAGCAAGTAAAAAATCACTTAGAAAAGTTAGATGCCTGCAAGTCACCAGGGCCTGATGAAATGCATCCTAGAATACTCAAGGAGTTAATGGAAGAGGTATCTGATCCTCTAGCTATTATCTTTGGGAAATCATGGGAGATGGGGGAGATTCCAGAAGACTGGAAGGGGGCAAATATAGTGCCCATCTATAAAAAGAGAAATAAAAACAACCCAGGAAACTACAGACCAGTTAGTTTAACTTCTGTGCCAGGGAAGATAATGGAGCAGGTAATCAAAGAAATCATCTGCAAACACTTGGAAGGTGGTAAGGTGATAGGGAATAGCCAGCACGGATTTGTAAAGAACAAATCGTGTCAAACAAATCTGATAGCGTTCTTTGATAGGATAACGAGCCTTGTGGATAAGGGAGAAGCGGTGGATGTGATATACCTAGACTTTAGTAAGGCATTTGATACGGTCTCGCATGGTATTCTTATAGATAAGCTAGGAAAGTACAATTTAGATGGGGCTACTATAAGGTGGGTGCATAACTGGCTGGATAACCGTACTCAGAGAGTAGTTGTTAATGGCTCCCAATCCTGCTGGAAAGGTATAACAAGTGGGGTTCCGCAGGGTTCTGTTTTGGGACCGGTTCTGTTCAATATCTTCATCAACGATTTAGATGTTGGCATAGAAAGTATGCTTATTAAGTTTGCAGATGATACCAAACTGGGAGGGATTGCAACTGCTTTGGAGGACAGGGTCAAAATTCAAAATGATCTGGACAAGTTGGAGAAATGGTCTGAGGTAAACAGGATGAAGTTCAATAAAGATAAATGCAAAGTGCTCCACTTAGGAAGGAACAATCAGTTTCACACATACAGAATGGGAAGAGACTGTCTAGGAAGGAGTATGGCAGAAAGAGATCTAGGGGTCATAGTGGACCACAAGCTTAATATGAGTCAACAGTGTGATACTGTTGCAAAAAAAGCAAACGTGATTCTGGGATACATTAACAGGAGTGTTGTAAACAAGACACGAGAAGTCATTCTTCCGCTTTACTCTGCGCTGGTTAGGCCTCAACTGGAGTATTGTGTCCAGTTCTGGGCACCGCATTTCAAGAAAGATGTGGAGAAATTGGAGAGGGTCCAGAGAAGAGCAACAAGAATGATTAAAGGTCTTGAGAACATGACCTGTGAAGGAAGGCTGAAGGAATTGGGTTTGTTGAGTTTGGAAAAGAGAAGACTGAGAGGGGACATGATAGCAGTTTTCAGGTATCTAAAAGGGTGTCATCAGGAGGAGGGAGAAAACTTGTTCACCTTAGCCTCCAATGATAGAACAAGAAGCAATGGGCTTAAACTGCAGCAAGGGAGATTTAGGTTGGACATTAGGAAAAAGTTCCTAACTGTCAGGGTAGTTAAACACTGGAATAGATTGCCTAGGGAAGTTGTGGAATCTCCATCTCTGGAGATATTTAAGAGTAGGTTAGATAAATGTCTATCAGGGATGGTCTAGACAGTATTTGGTCCTGCCATGAGGGCAGGGGACTGGACTCGATGACCTCTCGAGGTCCCTTCCAGTCCTAGAGTCTATGAGTCTATTGTTGTGGGGGTTGTTATATCACCAGTCTAATTAGTCCAGGACACCTAATGCGTAGCAGAGTTTCACTGCATTTTTGGCTCTCTTGAGTTATCTGCAGTGAAGTGCAGTTTGTTAAACAGAAGTCTTAGAGTTCATTTGGGTCTGTCCATTTCAGTATACAAAAATTTTTCATTTTCTCTATGAGTGTTTTAAAAAGAACAGCTATAAATTGCAGTAATGTGCAGCACATTGTTCAGAAGGGTCCAAAGCACTTTCAAATGTAATTGTTCAGGAAAATTTGGAACTCCAGCACAAACATTCTCACCTAACTCTGGTGGCTGACCTTGTCATAACTAAGGGTGGACTGAGTGGTTTAGGCTA
Source organism: Gopherus flavomarginatus (assembly GCF_025201925.1). Classification (NCBI taxonomy): domain Eukaryota; kingdom Metazoa; phylum Chordata; order Testudines; family Testudinidae; genus Gopherus; species Gopherus flavomarginatus. The sequence continues at coordinate 24,119,567 of NC_066630.1, read as the reverse complement.
TGCAGGATAATATGTTTAAAAGAGCCAGTGCTGTCTAAGCTTAATAACTTTGTATAATCATAATTTCTCTTAAATATCAATATGCAGTTATGACTAATTGGTTTTATGTTATTTTAAAGGTGGCATGGGTGTACATTCCTAATATGACTTACTGCAAATGAGGATAGATTTATGCAGATGTAATAGCACATGGGTCAGTATAGGCAAGTCTGGATTTATGACACAATTAAGGAAGGTCATGGCAAACCTTTATTTAATCATAAAATGATTTATGACTTGATTTGCACATGGACTTTAAATAGGCATTACTTTACATTACAATTATTAAATATCTCTATTATTCTTTTAGTATTGTTCCAAGAGAGCAAAGCAATGGCTCAGGATAAGAATCAACCACCTTTCACCACCTTCCTCAAATATTTTATTTTAATCTTGCCTTTTAAGGCTTGATCCTGCAAGATGGTGAGAGCTCTAGGCCCAATCCAGCATAACCCTTAATCGTGTGCTTAACTTTAGGCATATGGGTAGTCCCATTAAATCATGTTTTGCGTAGAGAGGGGACCTCTGGCTGGATTGAACCACTGTGTTTATTAAACAAACAAAAAATCCTGGGGGAGACAGTTCAGATACAGATCTGTGTCTGATCTTCCCCATGCATTTGTGGGGTTTAGATGTTTCATTTCAGGCCATACCATACTTAAATAAAGAATAGGCTGAAAAATTCAGAATGGTTTGGGTGTCTGAAAACATGGAGAAAGCCATCACATTATGGATATTTTATTCTCAAAAAACTCACCGATCTGTTACCATACACGTATCTGGTGCTTGGGGGAAGGGCTTGTAGCTATCTACCTAACTATCCAGGGAGAAGCCTACAAAAGCTTTCATGTTACTTTTATTTTCATGGGTTAAGCTGTGAATCCAGATTCTTTCTGGATTCATAGGTTTGCACAATAAATAAATAAAAATTAAAAAAAATGAAATCATTTTATCTCCAAAACAGAAACATTCTCCCATAGTACTTGGTGGAACAATCATCAAGAACACATTCTCAAGGCCATTACAAAAAAATCATATGCTAAAAGTTAAATCCATATTAAAAAAAAAAAACCAACAAATGCTGCTGTTCTTAATAAAGTGTTATGGGCTCCTTTCTGTTTGTAGAACATGATATTTGCTTGATGTGGGACAGACTGGAGGGAATCGTCGTTGAAGGAACTATGCCTGATCTAGAGCTATTGGATTCTGCTTCTGAAAAATGTCAACTTTTCCCCTTTTCAATTATTTCCTATCATTTATATACACCCTTGATACATCTCCTCTTTCTCTTGGGCATCCAATATTTTTATGAGGACAATGACTCCTTTTACAAATTGTTCTAATAGCAAGAATTGTAAATATGATTTCTCTCATTTGTGAGTAGAATTAGATGATTCCAAAAGGTTTGCGAGGTAGAAAGTTTGAGAAATATCACATTACCATTTTAAATGCATATGGATTGTTGCTAATCGAGCCATTTTAGCTAGCTATTTGCTTATTTATTTCAAATAATGATGGATTGTTTGAAGGTGTGTCAAACTTCTAATTTAAATTAATACTGTTTTAATGAGCTGGGCCATTTTGTCAGATGGTACCATTCAAAACACTCAATAAGCAGAATTCAGTCATTTTGTTTGTTAGGCCAGTGGAGCAGGAACATGGAACTCAGAGAGCTAAATGGTTAACGCTTCTACCAAAACACTATAGAGCGTGATTCCACAATAGCTTCTGTAGCTTCTGTTTATATCGGCCCCGGACCAGAAAGGCCCATAAGCATGGGATTAACATTAAGGAGAGGAGTAGTCCTACTGAAGTCAAGGAAGATGTCCCATTCTGTCAGGTGATATCATGTAAATCTCCCAATAAGTAGAATTCCATCAATGGACAACTCACATGGCTGTCTAAAGTTAAACATGCTGGATCAGGGCTATAGCATCTACTAACAAGTCAAGGTAGGGACACAGAGCCGCAGTGCAGGAAGCCTGAACTTATGGGCATTCCTTTTCAAAGCATTAATAATATTTTCTGTAACTTCAGGTGCTCTGTCTGGATCTGGACTTTGTGCAAGATTTCCCTGACTGTGTTAATTTGTTTTGGAATTTACACAAGTCAGAAAATGTAAACACCTCACTTGTGTAAATTTGGGGGGGAATGAAAATCACATCTGTGCTTCTTGTATTGTATCAAACAGGAAAACTAGGCCCTTGGGATTCAGCAATATATTGGAAGGGTTTTTAAAAAGGTGTTTACCTGTGAGAGAAAATGGTCTAAACTATTGACATTTTTTCAACACTTTCTAAACCTAAACCAGACTTTAACAGTCTAATGCCCTGTTTGCCTTGACAAAAAGTAATTATTCCTTATTAAAGATAATTTGATTGTTATAGGAGCACTAATTGAGTTTAAGTATGTAAGAGATAAATCTAATTGTCATGTAAGTGACTAAAGTTAAAGGTCAAGGAATGTTTGCAGAGGATTAAAAAGATTGTCCAGGCAAGTTAATTCAAGATCAATTTATTTTCTAAATATACTACTACCCATGTAATGAGAAACTTATGCTTACAAATGGTAATGCATACAGTAATTATATTCTTATTATTAAAAATTACAAATAAGTATTTTGCATTTATATTTAGATTAGATGCTTAACTTGGTGCCTTTTAAAAGTAGATTATGCCAGTGACTTTAGGATTGATAACAATATCCAGAGGAAACTGTATTTTTGTTCTTTGCCATCCCACAATCTCCTTTTTTTTTGAAAGCAAGCATAAATTTAGACAGTGCTAGACCAATGGAAGAATTGTTCCTGAGAGGTGGTAGGTAGGCTTATGGGAGGTAGATTACCCATGCTAATGGAAGAATCTCTCCAGTTGGTGTAGGCACTGTCTATACTGAAGTGCTACAGTGGCACGACTGTGCTCTTGTAGTGTTTTAAGTGTAGACAAGCCCTCACTAACTTCCAATCTGTTCTCTCTCATATGGGATGGAAAACAGTAAAGTAAAATGAAAAATATCACTGAATGTACAGGTGATATTTTGCCTCTCCGTAGAATAGTCTCTTGTTTACTTAATTGGTTGTGTTAAACAACATAGACATTGGCACCATTAACAAATGTATTTAATTATGGTATATAATGAGGAGTATAATTAAAATGATGACCTTTGTCTCCCACAGAGAAATTAAGTTGTGCCTAGGTTTGTTTCCTACCTGCTGAATCAATGCTGATCAATGAACAGCAGTGGCTATGCATAATAATGCATCTGTACTCCTTAAAACTCTAGAGGAAAATGAGTCCATCCAAAAATGCTGGTGAGAGTCAGGGGATTATATGCTATAGAAAGTAATGGATACTGATAAGAACTGAAAGTAGGGAAGCAAAACTGACTTGTGCTGCTCAGAGCAAATTTACAGTAGCTGATGAAGAGAACGCTCTCTGGCTCAAATCAAGTTACACAAAGGCTGCCCTGAGGAGCCTACTCTGCCTGGAAGAGAAGATAGGGAGTATGTTTGATAGAACTCTAATTCATTATTACTGAAGGCCAAATCCTGATCAGAAATCAAGTGTGAGTCAGTAGGACTGATACATTCTCTCCGTCACAGTCACACAGAGAAAAGACAGAATCCTTCCCAAAGAACCACTCCTTGGCTTCTGCAATTCTCCCTCCTTTTCGGGGTGCATGTGTGAGAGAATGAGAACAATGGGTGAGCATAGTTGTGGGTGTAGTGGCCCCATCCTCTGTCTCATTCCCTAAGCCTCCTGTACACTGATGCAGAAGGAGTATTCCTATCCCTGCAGGGCTGGCACTTCCATTAGGCGACCCTAGGTGGTCGTCTAGGGTGCCAGGATTCGGGGGGCAGCATTTTGTGCGCTCTCCATGGGGAGCACAGGAGCTTCCGGTTCCACTCCCATCGTGCTGCCGAAGAAGGACCTTCTCCTGACGTGCCGTGGAAAACAGCGGCAGGCATCTGAGCAGCTCAATGACTGCCGCTGTTGCCTGCAGCATTTCGGCAGAGGGTCCTTCTTCAGCGGCGCTATGGGAGCGGAACCGGAAGCTCCCGTGCACCCCGTGAGGAGCACACAAAATGCCACCCCCCAAATTCTGCCTAAGGCGCCAGAAACCCTGGTGCCGCTCCTGTATCCCTGGGTGAGCAGAGGTGTGTGAAATACAAGGGCTGCAGACAACCCCATGCCTTCCACCCTCATGCTGTGGAACCACACCAGTTCAGGTGTGTCTAGAGCCTTCCATGTCTATGGAGTAGTAATATTTACCTCTGAATGGTTTGTATTTGGGTGTTGCTTCTGAAACTGGCAATAGATTGTGTTGCATCAGTTGTGGCCTGATTCTGCATAGCCTGTGCCACTGTATCTAGCGGTGTGTTAGACAGGATTAAAATGTAAAAGATATATAAAGGCCCATGCTACAGCACATCAAACATTTATTCACAGTTAGGGAGAAACTTCCCCTAAGGATAAGTTATTCCATAATTGTCCAATAAGGTGGTTCTTGTACCTTTTGCTGAAGCATCTGGTATTGGTCACTGTCACAGATTGACTCCTGGATGAGGATGGGCTATGTGTCCAATCCAGCATTGCAGTTCCTGTCTCAACGCATTGATGTAATGCACACAGACATACACAAAACATACGGTAATATAATGTATGTATATACCAAGATGTAGAAATAATGGAACACAAAGGGCGTCTGAATATATTTCTGATTTGATTGTGTGAATAAATGCTCATATATAAGTAGTTAGAAAACTGTCCTTAATTTTCTTTCATAGAATATCAGCTCACTAGCTGACACTCAAAAACTGATTGGTTATTTTGCTTGAATATATTTCATAAATAATATTTTAATTATATAAGATGCTGATATACTTTCCATATTAAAAAAAAGGGCTAAGTATGCATGTGTGTGGAAGAGGGAGAAGCAAGGCTGAGTTGACTTATTGCAGCTAACTAATAAACCAATTTCCCAAGCACCAGTATTTGTATTAGTCAGTCTACATCCAGTGTTACGATAACATGGGGTATGACCACGTACCCACATTTTTGTTAATAATTCTACATGTCTTTTGGGAAAACAATTTTCTTATAGTAAGGGGACTGATCTTGCAGCCCTTAGTTATGGAAGTAGTTCCATATTTTGAGGCTGATTCTGCTCCCACTGAAGTCGTTGAGTGTTCTTCAGTAGACTTCTGTGGGTGTCAGATTGGTCCTATGAGAGATGTTCAGCAGAGGAATTTTTAGTTGCACAGCCCATGGTCACAGCCATTTGATCTGACTCTGAGCTCCCATTGTGTTCCACAATGATTGTCACTAACAGGATTTAAGGGAGCTGTTGATTTTGGGTATATTTTGCAGCATTCTTTTAGCATTTCATGGGGTATGGTGATGGGGAGAAGAAAGTGAGAGCACAGCTCAATTCTTTCTTAGGAAATGACTTTGTGCAAAAGACATTGGAGAATACTTCATGGCTGATGCAGATGGGGAGCTATATTGGAACTTTTTTTGGCTTAGCTCGATGCCTAAGAAACTGAATGTTAGGAAAAAAAAATCTATCCACCAGCAACAAATATAATGTGTGTGTGTGTGCTATCTGACCTGATACCATGATTGCCAGATTGCCTACAGTATTTCCTTGGGTAGTCTTGGCCTTACACACAATAAGAATAAACTTTCCAATGGGCATAATGAAAAATTTTAAATAAGGACAGAGAGTCCATGCTGCATAAGAACTGCAGCTAAAATAAATCTATATTTCTACCTGGTGAGAATTAATGGGTAAAAATGCAATTAGCAACCCTATAACACTTGAACGGTCACCTCTGATGGGTCAGACCTTGTACTCATAGAAGGCAGTTGGAGAATGACTGTTAACTTCAGTGGGGGCAGAATCAGCCATAAGATTGAAACTACTCACAAAGGCAGCAAGGTCAGTACTCGTAATGTGTGAAAACTGTGTAAAAGCAAAATAAAAAGCAAAATAACAAGCAAAATAACAGAAGTATGTGAATTTTCTCCCTGAGCTGAAAAGGGAGGAAAGGAGGTTTTGTTTTCTTTGTTTGTTTCAATTTAACTTCTACAAGTTAACCACGGTCCCAGTAGGGGCCAGCTGTGGTCGCTCAATTAGGGTGAACTGCAAAGAATGGGGCAGACAATCCCCATAAAATTGGTGAATATTCCAATACTTAGATTTACCAAGCCAGCATAAAACAGCATCTTTATTACTTTACACCAACACAGTTCCCTTAAAGTGATCCAGCCTCAGGCCTCCATCCAGGTATCTACGTCAAATATGATGATTTATGAAAATCTTATTTCATCATATAAAAGAAGCTTCTACCAATACCAAAGAATCGGACACATTACCTCCCAGATTATTGAATATTCCAGAATTTACCCAAATACACGCTACAGCCAATTCTTATGAACTAAATGAAAATTTATTATAAAAAACAAGAGCAAGAGAGTATGATTAAAAGATCAATGTACATGCAGACAGGAGCCCAATTCATTGAGGTTCAGATTCATAGCATAGATGGTGAGCTTTGTATTGTAAAGAGTTCTTTCAGAAATAGTTCATAGGTTATAGGCCAATGTCCAAATATCATATTCAGGGCATACTAGCATGACTGGGACCTCAGTCTTGTGACTCAAACTTCCCCTGATGAAGCCTAAGCAGATCTGAGATGACAGAATCAGGAAACTGGTTGCCAGCTACCAGACGTAGACCCATGACCACCAGGACCCCTGTCCATTGCTGTCAAGAACCAGTAAGCTTTACTGGCAACAGGAGGTGAGGAGCAGACATCATTGATGTAGGAGGAGCCACCTATCCTCAAGGCTGGGAGGTTCATGATCATCACACAGAAAAGGAGCAGATGTAGGATGGTGGTAGTTGTGGATTCCCTTCTGGGGGGATGGAGGCATCTATCTGCTGACCTGACCTGATGTCTTAGGAGTGTGTTGCCTGCCTGGACCTTACATTTGAGACATTACAGAAAGATTGATGAGGCTTATTTGTCCTTCTGACCACCACCTCATGATACTCATCCATGCGGACAACGATAATACTACTAAGTATGCCCTGAGCAGATCACGGGCTCTGGGAATGAGGGTAAGAAGTTGGGGCTGCAGGTGGTGTTCTCATCTACTCTTCTGGTTGGGGGCGAGGGGCAGGGCCACACATGTATCCTGGAAATGAATACAGATGGTGTAAACAGGTGGTCTTTGATTCCCTCAACCATGGGATGCTACTCTGGAAAGGAGAACTACTAGAAAGAGATAGGAAACACCTGACCAAGAAGGGGAAAAACATCTTCAGACACACTTTCACCAATCTAGCAAGGATTGATTTAAACTAGGTTCAAGGGGGGATGAGAAAAGCACACAGGTAAGTATAAAAACAGGCAACCTTAACAGAGAGCTAGATATTTGTGGGAGAGTGGGGGGGGACATGGAAAATTACAATAGGGAAATCAATGGTGGAATCTGCTCAACATCTTAGATGTCTATACATGAATGCAAGGCGTATGAGGAATAAACATTAAGAACTGGAAATCTTAGCTCACAAGCTTAATTAAGACTTAGGGAAACATCTCTTAACTGGAATATTGGTATAGAGGAGTATAGCCTCTTCAGAGAGGAAGATCAGGGAGAAATAGAGGTGGCATTGCATTATACATCGAGAATATATACACTTGTTCTGCAGTCCAGAAGGACATGAGAAGCAGACCAGTTGGAAGTTGCTGAGTGAAGATAAAAAGGGACAAAAAGTGGGAGTAATATCATGGTAGGGGTCTACTATATACCACCGAATGAGGCACTTTTAGAACAAATAACTAGAAATAGCCCAAACATAAGATGTGCTAGTAATGGAGGATTTTTACTACCCATATATCTGTTGGAAAAGTAATACACCAAGACACAAAATCTCCAATAAGTTCTTGGAATGTATTGGGGAACAATTACTTGTTTCAGGAGGAGGAGAAGGAATTATCCAGGGGAAAGCCATTCTAGATTTGACTCTACCTAGCAAGGATGAATTGATTCTACATCTGAAAGTAGAAGGCAATCTGGGTGAAAGTGATCATGGAATGATAGATTTCATTATTCCAAGGAAAGGGAGTGTAGCCTGGAGTGGGAACAGCAGAGTAAGGATATTGGATGTAAAAAAAATCAGACTTTAACAAATTTGGAGAACTGGTAGTAAAGTCTTATAGCATCCAGAGCCTCTGATCCTCCAGAACAGATTGTGGAGGAACAGGAAGGCAGCAGTGAGGACCAAGATCTCCTCCTCCTCCTCCCTATATGAGGCTTCTGCCATTTACCATCTATCTCCTTCCCAATGACTTCTGCCATTTACCAGGACCTAGCAAATAGAAGGCAGATGATCTACAAATACCATTAGAGGAAGCCAAGGACACCTATCACAAGCTCCTTGACCCTACTTCATTCCTCGTCCTCTAAAATAGCCCTCCCTATCAATGAGGCTCTCCTTGACCTCACAAAAACCATTTGGCAGACCCCAGCATCAGTGGTGCCTACCTGCAAGCAGGCTGACAAAAAACTATTATGTCCCAGCAAAGGATACATAATTTATCTTCTCCCATGCTCCACCCAACTCTATCATAGTGGACACTGTCAATTCTCGTGGCTGTCAACATCAAATGAGGCCCATTCCCTACAACATGGCCTGGAAGCTTTTGGACTTCTTTTGGGGGAAGCCTACTCCTTAGCCACGTTACAGTTTCAAATAGCCAATTACTGGACCCTAATAACAAAATGCAACAATGTTAACTATTTGAAACTTAACAGTTTTATTGATGAGCTGCCTGAGACACACTGCAACCAGTTCAAAACCATCATTCAGGAGGGATAGTTAGTGGTCAAGACATCGCTACAGTCTGCTCTCAACACGGTGGCCAGGACTATCTCCGTAGTGGTGGTGGTGATGTGGCATGCATAATGGCTACACCTGTCTGATTTCCCTAAGGAGATGCAGTTGATCATCAAAGACCTTCTCTTTGAAGGCGCCAAGCTCTTTGTGGAGAAGACGGATACCTCTCTTCACACCGTAAAAGATTCTAGGGCCATTTTCTGCTCACTGGGCATCTACATGCCAGGACAGAAGAGAAAATTTACTCCACAGCTCCAGCACAAACCACATACCTCCCAATACCTGACTCAGCACCAATTTTGACATGTTGGTTGAGCCATTGACAGACCACTCCCCTCAACTGCTACAGCTGAGCACTGCTTTCCACCCATTTGGCTACCATGTTGCAATGCTCTGCAGCACCTGGGAATTCATGACATCAGATCAATGGGTTCTGGAAATTATTCACAATGGATATTCCATCCATTTTACTTCCCTACCCCCTCCACAACACTCATCCCCATCCTTCTTTAGGGTCCCTTCTCACAAGAGTGAGAAGAGAGAGATCATCTGCTCCAGTTAGGAGCCATAGAACCAGTACCTCAACGTCTATGAGGCAAAGGTTTTTACTCTCGTTATTTCCTAATACCAAGAGGAAGGGAGCTTGGAGACCCATACTAGATCCCAACAAGTTTGTCAAAGCTCAAAAATTCCAGATGGTAACTGTAACAATGATTATTCCAGCATTGGAACAGGGAGATTGGTTTTCAGCCCTCGACCTTCACGACACCTACTGCCATATCTCAATCCTACCGTGTCTCAGACAGTTCCTCAGATTTACCCTACGATAAGACCACTACCAGTACAGAGTACTCCCTTTTGGGCTGTCATCTGCTCTGAGAGTATTCCCCAGTAGTGGCTTCACACTTATGCTCCCAAGGGATCATGATTTACCCCTACCTGGATGATTGCCTCCTCAGAGCCCAGTCCCTCCAAGAAGCTCTTGAAGTCACCAGATCTGCAATAGACTTGTTCATGGAAATGGTCATAGCCCAGAAATCAACATTCACTCAAATGTCTTGATTAGCTGGTCAGCCATCTAAGGAATGAAAGACACAGGGAGGGATAGCTCAGTGGTTTGAGCGTTGGCAGCACCTGGAATTAATAGTCAGTCCACACTTTTGCAGAACACTATGTGATCACTGGGAACTCCCCTTCAATGCCACTTTCAGCTCCATAGTGCTGTCACTGGTAACCAATCCAACTCCGAATCCCCCAGCCTCCCATTGGGGATACTTCATGGGAGTCACCTACAGTGGAGCACCCACAGGGACACTACTCAAAGAAGAAATTTCTCACCTTGTGCAGTAACAATGGTTCTTTCAGCTGTGTCCCCCATGGATGCTTGTAACGGGGTACCCACTACACCTCTCTGGATTCGGCCCCGTGGCCCCTCTTCTCAGTGGATCAGGGATACTTCAGTCTGGTGCAACACCCATGTTCTTTATTCGTGATCAGTTCCCCACCTCCAGTTTCCAACTATACACAGGCTCTACAACTACTTCGCCTACCACAGGCCTGGCCAGCAACAGATTAGGAGGCTCCTACTCCCCCTGAGCCTGACCTCCCGCTCTTAGTCTCTGCCTCCCTTTCTCTCACTTCTCTCCAGCCTTATCGCTCCTGTTAATGAGGCTGGAAGGTGTGGTCAGTTATTAGACCAAACATAGGGCGGTTCACCCAGCCCCAATCCATTCTCCTTGACTGGGGCTGGAGTGGCAGGAGCTGATTAAGGGCTTCTGCAGCAGCACCCTGCCACAGGCTTCACTACCCACCCTCCTCCCCTCTACTTCCGAGTTCCTGACTATAGTTCTGTGGCAGAGAATGAACTGAGGGAGGTTAGCCCACGCACACTGGCTAGCCTTGTGGTGGGGCACGAAGAGAGACAGCACATGGGCAGACCCTATGGACGTCGCTGCTGAAGTTCTCGAATCAGCAGCCTTGGGACACAAGCACACCTACAGTGGAGTACTCATAGGGGGACACATCTTGAAGAACCATCATTACTGCACAAAATGAGTAATTTCTTTTTAAGGCCAGATTAGACAAACACCTGTCAGGTATACTTGGTCATGCCCCAGTGCAGGAGCCTGGACTAGATGACGTCTTGAGGTCCCTTCCAGCCCTTCATTTCTGTGATTCTATATGCAACGAAAAATGCAGTAGGCTTTCAAAGTTGGAGATTCAGAGGATTTATAGCATCTATAAACAATTAGAATAAATCAAATAGATTCTCCTTTTGGTTTGTTTTAGGTTACTTTATAATTAACTCATGTGCTTTCCTGAAATCACTTTTATGTTATCCTAATGGCTACATAATGAGATCACCAACTAAATGACTGTGTAACCACAGGGAATGTTAATGAACTTTTAGGAAGTGTTACATTACCTCAGGCTGAAAAATGTTAGTGCTGTAAATATAATAAATTACTGAAATATTAAATAATGAAGGCTTTATATAAATATTGAACAAGCATGCATAATAAATGAAATGCATAAATATCTTGAAATACCATTAATATTTATTTTTATGCTGCTAATGCTGTAAATGTCGGGAATTAAACATTGTTTTATTTATTTATTTAATTTATTTATTTATTATTATTCCAAGCCCCTGAGCAGTCTTTCAGGTCCCAATCCAGCAGTCCATTTCTATTCAGCAAAGCACTTAACCACATGTTTATGTCCCACTAGGGCAGTTGTCATAGCTCCGAAGCTATAACTATTTACATCAGCTGAGGATCTCCCTATGGGACTTAAGCACATGCTTAAATGCTTTGCTAAACTGGAGCCTCAGGGAGTTAAATGCAACTTGTTAAGTGACTTGAGAGTTTGATATTGCAAGGATGTTCTAGTGACATTATTGTTTGTTCCTGCTAATTTGGAAAAAGAAATACAATGCACAAAAGTACACAGATGTTGCCTTAGGAGATAGAACCCTTTAATTATTAAATTTACTGATGATCTAAAATGTCTCGTACTAAATCTCTTCTTTCACTTTCCAAAATCAATGGTTTATAAAGTAATTACAGCGCTGAACTATCAGTCCATTTATTAGACCATAACATGTTGGTTTTCTTTCACACTGGACAATGTAATTTTAATTAATCATATAGGACATTATTGCTTTTGTTATTTATGATGATCGAAAAGCTAGAGGCACAAAAAAGCTTTGGCCACTCAACTGTAATGTGTTTATTTTAAAATATAGTTACACTGTATTACTACTTTCACTAACAGCAATGCATTTAGAATATTTATACTGCTGATCAATAAACTTCCTGTGGTGGATGATAATCTGAAAACTGTTTTTAGGAACTGCTTCAGAGTTGCCAAATATTTGACACAATGTTTACAACAACAAAGTGTTTCCTTTTTTTAAATGGAGCAGAATTTACAAGTACAGTTTAATAGATTATTATAATGTTAGAAGTGAAAACTCACTACAAAACAACAATTTGTGCCAAACGGCCTATTTGTGCTTTTAAAGATGTGTCTTTGGTTAGCTGGTCAGTCTATCTAAGGAATGAACGGCACATTGGGCCACACCTTCAGTTGATAAGTCATTGTAGCGCCATTGAAGTCAATAAAGCTGTGCTGATTGGTACCAGATGCCTGATCCAAAGCCATTGAAATCAATGGGAGTCTTTTTGTTGACTCCAATAGAATCTGGATCAAGCCTCAGCTGACAATCTGACACATTGCATCTTGGACACACAGATTTGGGGAGGGGAAATCTGTGCTTCAGCTATCTTTTAAGTAATTTGCAACTAAAATTTGGAAATGATGGCAATAAATGTCTAGGCCCATGTTCGTTTTGCACCCGAATTTTGGGGCTGTTTGGATGTGTAGAGAATGCAGTCAGGCATAAGGGGATGTTAAACTAAATGTAAGTATCTAGAACTTCTTTTTAGAGAGAACTTTTTTCTCTGGGTGACTTGGTAAGAAGTCAGATATTAATTGTTTCTTAGAGTCTAAAATACATTTATTTGTGTAAAAATAATGAACCACCAAAGGATCTGGCACTAAAAATGCTTTTAAGGTTACAGTGCTCTAAGAATTCACCACATGTTCTTGGAGCTATATATTGTTTTTCATGACTATTGGGCAGCAGCAGCAGCAGCAGGAGCAGCAGCAGCAGCAATGTGTCTGTATGATTTATAGGGTAATTGACAGTTCTAGGATAGTTAGCTGGTTGCAGACATTGTCTTACTGTTTCATGAATGTATTATTGATGAGTTGTGTGTTAAGCACTCATATTCTTTAGCTGAAGTGTAATGGAATTTTCTATGTAAGTTTAAGTGGGGGCGGGAAGGTAGAAGAATAAGATATCTTAAGAGTATCTTAGGGGTCAAAATTTCAAAAACACAAGTGATTTAGGAGCCTAAGTGACATTTTCAAAATGAGTTAAGACTAGGGTCACAAAGGAACTGAGCATTGCAATACCTAACTTTTAAGCACCTTTCTGCCAAGTGGAATCCACGGACGTAGGCCCCTAATACAATGCATGGGGAGAGTTAGGCACCTAAAAATGGGACTCACCAAAACCAGCACGCTGAGTGGAGAGCTGTCTAGCCAGTAGGAGATTGCAAGGAGGGGGCTGTGGCCTAATCCCTGCTCCTCAAAGGGTGCCTGACTTGACAGTTGTGAATCCTCTCCTGGAACTAGGTGCCTAAGATGGTGTTTTGTGAGAACCACTGAAGGAGGAGGTGGTGACAGGGGAAGGGGGCATGAAGTTAGTGCCACTATTATAACGTTTAACCTAATGGCTGGGGTACTCATTCAGGATTTGAGAGACCCATCCATGTTCAATTCCCTCTCTGCTTGATATGGAGAAGGGATTTGCACTTGGATCTCTCACCTCTCAGGAAAATGCCCTGACCACTGAGCTACGGGACATTGTGGGGCAGTCTTTCCTGTTGAAGCTTTTGCACTATGTGTAAGTAATTAAATATGCATTGGAGCAGCGAGGGAGAGTGAGAATGACACTCTAGCCCAGTGGTAAGGGCACTCCACATGGAAGGTGGGAGACCCTGCTCCAATAGAATGGGCTGGAATTACTCTCTCAGCTCATCAGTGAGGAGCAGGGCTAGCTCATTGTAGTTCCCACATTACCTGTTTCTGAGATTCAAGTGATAAGAACTTCTGGGAAACGTAGTTCTTCCCCATTCCTGATAGGAATGTTATAGTTCTGTCTAGGGACACAGCAATCTGGGAGGTGAGAAATTATCCATCCCCTGCTCTTTTCCCATGTGGAGAAGAGATGTGGATATTGTCAGTGGAGCTATGACTATTAACACCTGTTGATCTACCCCAGGGGTCATCAGCCTTTCAGAAGTGGTGTGCCAAGTCTTCATTTATTCACTTTAATTTAAGGTTTCGTGTGCCAGTAATATATTTTAACATTTTTAGACAATCTCTTTCTGTAAGTCTATGATATATAACTAAATTATTGTTGTATGTAAAGTAAATAAGGTTTTTTAAATGTTTAAGAAACTTCATTTAAAATTAAATTAAAATGCAGAGCCTCCTGGACTGGAGGTCAGGACCTGGGGAGTGTGAGTGCCACTGAAAATCGGCTCGTGTGCCGCCTTTGGCATTCGTGCCATAAGTTGCCTACCCCTGATGATAGGAAGCAAGTCACAGGCAAGGAGACCCATTTTCTTTTCTTTGTACAAACAGTTTATTTATTTATTTCTTAATAATGGGAATCTGAATGATACATTTCTGTCAACACTGCACACTAACACCTGAGGGATGCACATTTAGTGCCGTTTGGGTTTTATCAATGCAAATAAAGCCCTGGAGAGGGGAAAGCTCTTTTTATTTGTTATGTTCATAAATTGAACAGATTTTCCTTTTTTGTTTGTTTGTTTTGATCTCCCCACAACTGGAATAATGCTAAATTGCAGAATATTATTTGAAAATACTTCAGCTGTACTCTGATTATATCAAAAGCAGGCTATTCTGAAACTTTGGAAGAATGCCTCCTAGTCCATTCCAGGCTAAGCCAATGATCTGAAAGGTGAACCTTTAAATAGCAGCAGCAGGGAACATTTCCTCTTTGTTTTGTTGCTGTTGTAACATTCCCTTCCTCTTGCTATTATTAATGTGCCCCTTCATGTGAGTGCAAGCTTTATCTGCTGCCAGTCGCTTGAGTAAAAGGAACAGTGTAGCATCAGCATAGCACTATTTAAAAACTTTTATCACTATAAAGATAAAATACTGCACTTCAGTCCTGCCATTAACTTTCAGCCTCCGCTTTAAACCTTTCAGCTGACATCAAACCTTCGGGCGGTTCTCATGACTTAAGGAAAAAAGTTTATACTTTAACAAGTATTTCAAAGAGTGTAACCAAATAGCCTTATTGTCCTGGCGGCGGAAAAGGGCGGAGGACTGTGCAGTCTTCAAACTGCAACTGTATGAATTGTAATACTACTAAAACAAGCACTAAACTCTCAGAAAATGCAGTGGGAGCACAGTCTAACAAGAGAGCAGTCAGTACTGAATTTAAGGGATAACTAATCTCTTTTTATTATCATATAAAACTGTACAGAGCAGGACCTCCATTTTGACCTAATCGTGGACTTCTTCAAGGAAAATAAAAGTATCTTTACTTTAAATTCTATGCTACTTTCTCCCTTGTTAGAGTGCCCTTGCTATATTTTCTGAGAATTTAGTGTTTCCCTAGCTTCTCTGGGGAAAAAATGAGGTTTTCAGATTCACCTTATTATATTTGTGTAAATTGGAATCATCTGTATGGGTGATTTTATATATATATATTATGATTTAAATGCAAGCCTATATATTGTTTGAGCCACATAAAAGCAAACACAACCCATTTTTCATCTTCAGAAATGAGAAGAATGCCAGTCAATATGCTGCCAGATGTAGGAAAAATTGCAAAGGAGTAGCAGTGATGTACTGCATTTGACTTTTACAATAAAAGAAATAATAATTGTGTGCACACAGTTTTGCATCCATAAATCCATATATTTGTTAAAGCAACAAATATATTAGGGCCATATTCATCTCTGGTGTAACCTCACTATCCCATAATATGTAAAATGTAATAAGTAGAGAACAATTACAGCTTGTTTATAACAAAACACGTAAATGAAGTCAAACATAGATATTGCAAAACATTTTTGGTACCTTTGTGCATTTCCCAAGTCAGAGTGGATACCTCAAAATCCTCAGAGGAAAATCAAGAAACTTTCCCACCCCAATTTGAGGATATCACTAGTAAAATGAAGCAATATACTACTGTTAGGAATTTTCTATGATGAAAATAAAATATGGATCATAATATAATGAGGTTTTGCTGGACAATATGAATACACCAGCTTTACCATGTGTTGATTTGTGAAGTAGTCCATTCACAAAATATAGTTTGACAAACTGTGCATCTCCATCACATGCTCTTCTGAATAAGTGGATTGGAGAAGTTTCTGCACATAATTCAATGAATAACAAACCCAAACAAGTTGCTTTGCTTTTTTTTTAACTCATAACTTGTCGATGAACACATTGAAATTCTCAGCCATTTATCTGAAATTATTCACACTTTTCCTTTGCAAATAATTTTTGTTCTGTAGACTGTTGTGGACAGTTTGTCAATATTCAAATGTAATAATTCACAGTGTGTTGTTTATGCAAGTGATGTGGTATTGGTTTTGTTTCCTGATTGGATGACTTACATAAATAACACATCCAGCACAAATGGCAATGTAATATATTATTCAAAATTCACTTTTAATGAACACATAGATTTAAAATGAATGTTTCAGCATATTCTTCCTGGCAAAGTCTAGTCATTCAAAATATTTACAGGAAGTGTACAAAGAAGAGTCATATAGATTTAAGTAAAATTTGCTTTTGAATTGTAATCAATATTGGTGGTAAATATTTTCTCTTATTTGCTGAGTTCTACTTCTAGATGTGGTGGTGTCCTCTATTGATTAGCATGGTGCCTTGCTTTTTTTCTAGAACATCCTAATGGTTTTCATTGGTGCTTATATTGTGGCATTTCCCGTAGGAATGGATTGCTGCTGTACATGCCAGTCCAAGTCTATCAATATTAAATGAAGGAATCTGAAGTAAGGCAATCAATGTACAGCACAGTCATCAAGCTGAACTAGGCTGGAAATGTTGTTGTTCATTGTATTGTACTTTACAAAAGAATTACCGAAGTAAATATGATGCACATATAAGTGAGATAGTACTTATGAAAGAGAGGGCCCTAGCCAGAGGAATCAGAAGTAATGTGGGTATTTTAAAGGATTGTGCTCGATCTTTACCCAGAAGTAACTTCACTGAATTCAGTTATTTATTATTTGTACTATGGGAGTGCCTATGTGCTATTTTCATGGACCATGGCACAGCACACAAACAGAGAACAAAAAGACAATCCCTGCCCCAAAGAGCTTATAGTCTAAGTAGTTCAGTTACTTTACACCATTGATATTGTGGTCAGAAGGTGGCCCATTCCTTTTGCTTGGGGACACCCTAAAGCAGTGGTCGGCAACCTTTCAGAAGTGGTGTGCCGAGTCTTCATTTATTCACTCTAATTTAAGGTTTTGTGTGCCAGGAATACATTTGGATGTTTTTAGAAGGTCTCTTTCTATAACTCTATAATATATAACTAAACTATTGTTGTGTGTAAAGTAAATAAGGTTTTTAAAATGTTTGAGAAGCTTCATTTAAAATTAAATTAAAATGCAGAGCCCCCTGGACCAGTGGCCACGACCTTGGCAGTCTGAGTGCCACTGAAAATCAGCTCACGTGCCATCTTCGGCATGCATGCCATAGGTTGCCTACCCCTGCCCTAGAGGAAACAAACCAGAGCAAACTAGGAGATTACATAGCTTCAGCTCTGACACTTTTCTGTTCTGAAGAATATTGTTTCCAATCCTTGCTTGGTTTAAAAGTTAAGCTGATTGTTGGTTTCATTTTACTCTCCGTTTTCACATCACAAAACCATTGAACAATTCAAGAGACTTGTCCATCTCTGGCCCATCATTTGAATAGCAGGGGTAAGAACTGGAGGTTAGCCTGGGAACTAGTCTATCTAGGGGACTACAAATCCATAGCTCAGTCTTTTGCGTCTGAACCAGCAGGGCCCTTGTATTTCTGCAGCAGCTCTTGAGCTTTGCTCTGCAACAATCTGGCTTTGCTGACTTGTGAAGCATCAGTGATGGACTTAGGAAGGAGCCTTGTTGAGTCAGTGTACTTGGAAAAGTAAGGAAGTCTCTGGGACTGAAATGACTAGAAGAGCTCTGTGGGGAAGGTTGCATGGTGCTGGTGCTTGCTGGTCAATGCTTGCAAAGCACTCTGAGATCCTGGGAGGACAGATTTAGTTAGATATAAACAGGCTTGATAATGCAAGGTGTCAAGCAGGAACTTAGGGATGATAAATATCTCACAGGAGTGCTCAGCACACTGCAGGAACAAGCCCTAAGTACAGAGACTGTATTGATGATTATTATTTAATTTTATTGTGCAAGTTCCCTCTAATGTGACAATGTCACTTAGGAGCAGAAGAATCCAGAAGAAATCACGAGCTATCAGGAGTGGGGGAGAGACCTCTCACTCCCAGGCACTGGGCTGAATCTATTTTTGCACAACTCCACCAATTACAGTTGCCCTACATCAGCAAAACTTTAGGCTCATTTCATTTTGTTTTGAAAATGTCAGGCCCCAGACTGATCCTGAGTCATATTCCCCACTTGCTGCCGAATACTGATACTCTCATACTGTGCTCCTCAGTGAGTCCTACTGAAGTCAAGGGGACTGCTCCCTGAGTAAAATACTACTCAAGGTGAGTCTGGCACATGCAGGGGTGTTACCACTGCCCTGGGCGTGATGAACAGTATCTCCATCAAGCTACAGATGAGGGGACTCTGACTTCCCTGAGACTTGTGTGAAGTGTTATTGTAGCTGTGCTGATCCCATGATATGAGAAAGACAGTGAGGTAATAGCTTTTATTGGACCAATTTCTGTTGGTGTGAGACACTCTGGGTGGCTTGAAAGCGTCTCTCTCACCAACAGAAGTTGGTCCAATAAAGGATATTATCTCACCTGCCTTGGCTTTCCAGAGACTTGGCATGAATGATGGAAAGGGAATGGGGTGGCTGAGATTTGGCTTAAAAGGTAGGCGGAATGTTCTTTGCGTTACAGCAGTTATCCACAGGCTTGCACCATTCAAATACTTGACGCTGAATCAGGTACTATACGTTTAGCTGGCTGTAATTATTTAAAGCTTTCAACATTTTTTAGCTTGCCCTCAGAAACATGAGGCACTTTCTCTATTGCATTGTGATTAGCCCATTCTAGGATCTAACTAACATGTAAATTACAGTTGTTTCAATTTGTGTAAATTTTTAATGTAAACCCAGTAATGCATGAAACATTACACCTCCTTTGTTGCCATATTCCCAGGTTAAAAATATTCTTTACCCATTTGACACTCCTCTTTTCACCTAAAATATCCCAGCTGTTAAAGCCAAGCTATTTGGTTTTCATTCACTTTCCTTGCTCATCATCCCCATTTACGACATTCATTTGGAATAGCACATTAAGTTTATTGACAGCATTCTCCTTTACCATGTTTGACATGTCTAATGACAAATGCTGCCTTAGTCTCTTTAGATTAAATAGATTTATAGCCTTTAGCTTTCCCCAGGCATACTAAGGGGAGAAATAAGTAAGAAATAAATAAAACAAGACAGTGAATAAGGAAGTTTTAGAATAGTTTGGCAAATCATCTCAACTGTAGCCGTTCAGGCACAGTGAACTTTAGGACTGGGTAGTAGAAAATTCGTGCCCTATATAGCTGTCTTGTCCTGTTTGAAACCATGTCTGTCTTTAAAAAAGGACATTTTAAAACCAAAGATTATTTGCTCCATTTCAAAGGTCAAAATCTTGCAGTCTTTACTCAGCTAAAGTTCCCACTGATCTCAGAAGAGTTTCATCTGAGTAAGGTGTCACGGAGTCCCCGGGCGATGCTCTGGAACTGCTCCCCCACAAAGCCAGACAGGACTTTGGGGAGCCTCTTCTTCCTTGGAGCAGACTGTCTTCAGTGCTGGGTCTCTCCTTGGAGTATTCAGCATCCTCTGCCCCTCCGTGCACTTCCCACAACAAACCAGCCCCGGCGGGGTCCTGGGGAAGTCAGAGGGTCCTGCACCCCCACTTCGCAGTCAGATGTGACTCTTAGCCAGCCAGTAAAACAGAGGTTTATTAGATGACAGGAACACTCCTTGTCCCCAGCTAGCCCCAAACTGCAAACCCCATCCAGCCCCTCTTTTCTGGCTTTTGTCTCTTTCCCAGGCTAGGAGGTCACCTGACCTCTTTGTTCTCCCACACCATTAGCATCCCCTTGGGGAGGGGGGCGGGAAGAAGGACCTAGCCATTAGTTGCCACAGAGACAGAGTGTAGGCCAGAAACTGAGGCACCCACAGTATTCAGAGGAAACATTAAGAATAGTCCCACTTCGTCACATAAGGATGGCAGCATTGACTCTATAGTGACTTGATTTCTCTTCCCTTTATAGTGAGGAAAAGTCTTAGCTAGCTAACAGTTGAATTCTGCTGAAAACTGAACCATCACTTACAAACTAAATGTACTGCTAATATTAAAGAAATGGTTCCATTTGTTTAGCAGCACAGCTCTTTTTTCAGGTTATTAAACTAGTAGTATAGCCTTTCATTCTCTTGCTGTCTCAGATGAAGGATAGTTGCAACCAGTTAGGAGGTGAGGCTTACAACCTGCTCATTTTAATATTTTTATTTCATCTAGTTTTCACTTTGTCAGTGTTGGTGGTGGGGGTACTTTGCACCACAGGGACTTGCAGAACACACTGCATTTTGCAGCTTTTAAGACATCATTTCACAGAAGTGTTTCTAGCACCTAGTCCTAGGATGATGAGACCTCAAGCCTTAACTGATTCCCATTGCTATTACAGTAACACTGGAGCCCCTAATTGAGCTTAGGGCCCCATTGCACTTGTACTAGGCACTGTACATATATATAGCAAAAGACAGTCTCTGTGCCCAGGAGTAGACAATCTAAATAGACAAAAGCTTTGTGAAATAGAGCATTATTATAAGGGTTTCCACATAAGTATATTACATATCTCATATGAGGGCATTTGCGAATTCCCCTCCTCCTGGAGGAAAACTGCCTGAAACAGATTTTGCAGTTGTTACTTAAACAAAACTTGCAGTAACTGAAATAGAAATTTTGCCTTTGTGAGGCTTGCCGGATATGGCCTAGTATTTATATTTTTTATGATGATGACTTATCAGTGAGGCTACCCACATGCTCAAAATTATACATTGCTTAAGAGCTTAGCTGCATCAGAGCCCAAGAATGTGACCTTCTAGTACTCGGTGCTGTATATACACATAAAGCACGGTCCCTGCCCCAAAGACCATGAACATGTGAAGACAATGAACATATGAAGAGTAGGAGAGGAAAACAAAATCAAAATAGGAACCAAGATAGACAATCTGCATTTGTAGGTTTTTGATCTTAGGGTGTATATAATGTTTTCACTTCTCTTAGCCAAAAGGCTGAGAAGCGACTATACTCTACTGCTGCTCAATATATCCTTAATTACTCTGGTAGTAATGCTAGTTAAACATTGTTTAAAAGCCTGCTCATCACCAGAACAACAAATCAGCATTAGCATGTGCCACCTTGAGCAACTGAACATGTGTAGAAGTGATAAAGTGGAAGTAACCTATCAGATTACTATCTAGATGCCTATCTAGAAGCAATTTAAATTCAGTACAAAGGGATGCAATGAAAATTAAGGTGTGTTTGCAGGGTGGAGAGGGAAGGAAACCTATCATAGGTTCTGATTTCACCAGTTAGTCAGTCTCTTTCCTTCTACAGATGTAGCAAACGTTTCTTGTAGCAAAACTAATTAGAATAATCTGTTCATCAATCATATGTAAAGGGGATGGAGATAAATCACCTTCTGCTGTTAGATTTTAACCCAATAGTGAAAATGGTTATTTCCAGTAAAGGTCTCAACTCCTCTTTGTTTATTATTTAATTTTAAAGTCACAAGGCAATGAATAGGTGCTATTTTCTGTGATATGAGTATTTCTCTGAATTTGGATCTCTTGAATTCATCGCTAAAAGCAAATCCAGATTCATGCACACTTTAAAACATAGTCTTTAAGTAATGTATTTTATGAAAACTGATTTAAATGTCTCCCATTGTGAAATATGGATTCTATCCTACATGATAACACTGTAATTAAATCTATTTATTTGAATAGATTAGACTTGGAAACTCTCACTTAAGAAACATGCAGTTTCTATTGTGACAAAATTCCTCCTCTACCTTGGTGGGTCCTGCACTTATTGGCAGATTTGCTCACCGCAGTGATCTTCCCCACAGTCTGGGTCAACTTCTCCTGTGTTTGATCAGGAGTGGGGAGGTTTGGGGGGAACCCAGGCCCACCCTCTACTCTGGGTTCCAGCCCAGGGCCCTGTGGATCGCAGCTGTCTATAGTGCCTTCTGTAACAGCTGCATGACAGCTACAACTCCCTGGGCTACTTCCCCATAGCCTCTTCCAAACACCTTCTTTATCCTCACCACAGGACCTTCCTCCTGGTTTCTGATAACGCTTGTACTCCTTAGTCCTCCAGCAGCACACACCCTCTCACTCTCAGCTCCTTGCACCTTTTGCTCCCAGCACCTCTCACACACTTCCTCTCCTCTGGCTCCCCCTCACCTGACTGGAGTGAGCTCCTTTTTAAACCCAGGTGCCCTGATTAGCCTGCCTTGATTGGCTGCAGGTATTCTAATCAGCCTGTCTGCCTTAATTGGTTCTAGCAGGTTCCTGATTACTCTAGCGCAGCTCCTGCTCTTGTCACTCAGGGAACAGAAAACTACTCATCCAGTGACCAGTATATTTGCCCTCTACCAGACTCCTGTACGGGGCCGTGAGCAGGGGCGTGTACTTGGCTCGGTTCACATCTGTCCCTGCCACCTGCCCTTTCTGTGGTGAGAAGGAGACCTTGGCGCACATTTATTTGGAGTGCACCAGGTTGCAGCCCCTGTTCCGGCTGTTCCTGAATATTTTCTTGCGTTTTTGGTTGCACTT